>NW_006799966.1:3610938-3647427 GCF_000485575.1 Poecilia formosa | reverse complement strand
TAGAGTTTTCTCACACATCCCCTCCCCAAAAGCAAAGCAGAATTTGATAGGCCACTGTTTCTTCGTGGAGCAAATGAATAGTGGTCACATCTCTTTCTGTCATTACCAGGGGTCACCGAGGAAGAGGAGGAGGGAAATCTTGGGAATGTCTGGTACTGGTCTGGGCGCCACTGATGAAGTATTCAATCACTGAAGATGGAGAGAGGCCAGTGGACAGCACTGGGCCTCCCCTGTCCTCCCACCTCCAGATATACGTGCCCCGTCACACCTTAATAATCTCTGCTTTCTTTGCAGCCAAAGGTCTGTGTGACAGAGAAACTTATGAAACCTTGCATTCTCTGTCCCTTTCTGCCATTCCATCCTACATCCTCCTCCCTGAGGTAAGCAGACAGGGTGAGAGGAAAGGGGTGGAGGCATGCACATGACCTTGGAATTAGTAGAACTCCTGGGACACAGCTTTCTGGGTGGGACTGCGATGGCAGCTGCTGAATTTTTCCCTCTTGAGTCGACAAGATTAATGCATGCACTGGGGGTTTAGAGGAACATAGGCAGTAAGAAGTTATAGAGGCATATGGATTTCAAGTAAGAATGGTTTGAGACATGTCTAAAGATTTTAAAAGGAGTAGTGAAACGCAGAGATTGGGGGAAATTAGCTAAATTTATTTTAAATATTTAATTACCTAAAATATCAAAAGGTTTTACATTGAAAACAAAACTTTCAGTGATGTTATTGCTTGATTATCTTTTCATTTCCAATATACAGTAGGAGTCACTGTCTAAAAGCTTTAACTGGTTTCTGAACTGAGGCTCTGCGAAAAGGCTTTGAAGCACTTTTAGTTTATCTATAGTGTCTAATTCTCTCTACGTTATTATTATTTATTACAAATCCAGATTAGTTTAAAACAGGTATAAGACCAAAGTGGACTTTTACCATCTCAAAACTCCAACACCATTACAAAGTAATGCCAACATTATGAAAGGCTGTACCAGAGGGGAAAATGCTGAGAACAAAAGACGTAAAAAACATTTCCCTTAAGCTCAGCTGTCTTGTGTGAATGTAAAGCTGATCTTTATATTAGATAGTTATGACTGGAAATGCTTTTTATGCAAGTTTCAAACCCACAAAAAGATGATTTCAGGCATAACATCTACTTCTTACATAAAATAATTACTTACTGTTTATAAAACCCACAATGCAAACATGACAATGTTTTTAAGGATAAATGAAAAAGCATTTGAAAAAAATCTGTCCATTGTTTCTTTTTTTCTTTACTGTTGCACTGGGCTCATGTACACAGAGCAACAAACTGGATAGTGAGCTGCTTCGCTCGTTTAAACTGGGACAGCTTTGAATGACAACGTCCCAAACGGTTAACTATTTTAACACAGTGCAGGATGTTTTTGATGTGCTATCAAAAGTGTGGTTAGTCAAACTAAATGAAGGTATGACATTTTGTCATTACTAATCAAATTGAGACACAGCAGTGAGAGTGGATTAAAAAAATAATAATAAAACAAAAACAAACAAAGACATTATTTATTTGTACATACTGAATAAAAAGATATACATAGCCTATGTAATTTATTTTTTACAATTGTCCTTTGCTTTTATTGACTTTTGCTTCAGTTTGTTTTCTGAGCCGTAGCCGTAGTCTGATTGCTTGTTTTTCTCACATCCTTTTTTAATCTTAAAATCTGTTGAATCTACTCTTTCAGCAACCAATTAACTTTAGTCGTTATGCAATCGCACTTGTTGGCAAGACACCTGCCATAGAACCCAGACTTTGTGTTACTTGATTCTGTCTGTGGCAAATTTTCATTGGTCATTTTTTTCTTAGCTCAACACCTCAGGAGGCAGTAGCACTTCCAATGCAACCTCCAGGCCTCAGCTGCTTTGGCAATCAGTGTTTTTCTAATTGGTGAAACCGTAGACACGTGTGTTTGTTTGTACTCTGCGAGTTTGTGTAGCTTGTGGTGTGTGAACATGTTTAGCATCATGCATTTATCATATTTGTGTGACATAAATCCATTGGCTTCAGGCTAAAAGTGTCACCACCATAGAAAAATAAACACTGGGCAATAAAGGGCGACTGATGTGTCATCAGCTGTTTGACTTCTGTATGTGTACTCAGGCCACATATATCTATTTAACCAAATGTATTTTGATTAGGTGAACAAATGGAGGAAGATAAATGCTAAAACGATTGGGTCCGGTACCATGAGATGTATATTTATCTTGGCACCATGAAGTACTTTATAAAACGGATCCTGCAGGAGTTTTCAAGTCTAAACAATATTTGGGATTATGTAAAACATTTAAGGATTATAGACGGGAACAATTAGTCAGAAAAGTTGCTGTGTAAACTGCAAGGACAAACCGTGCACTGGCTGTACTCAGCAAACCATTTCATCTGGTATTAATTGAGATATTTCATTTAACTTTCTCCCTTCTCAAATGCATGTTTGTCTGTTTTTTTCTGACGGGTGTTGAAACAAGAAGGCTACTCCACATTCGGTTCCTGTCTACTGCAGCCGATTTAATGTTTTCTTTTGTTTGTTTGTTTCACAGGTTCTACCTTAGTTTAATTCCCACTGACCTCATGATGTAGTGTGGAGTGGAGGCATTAATTATAGTTTATAGGCATGTTCTGTTCCAGGCTCTCATGTTGGGAGTGCTTGTGAAGGTGCCCAAGCGGACCAAATCCTAGCTTCATTTCTCCATATGAACTCATTTCCTTGTGGTGGTTCTCGGGTTCATGGTAATGTAACCTGAGGAGAACACGGACTGAGAGCCTACAGGGGATGAAAGCATCCAAAAGACTGAGAATTAACCCCTTGGGTCAACTGCATTATCCCCCTCTATTTATAGTTAAACTTTAATTTTTACTGGGTGAAAAAAAAAACAGGATTACACGGGTCACAGCCAGAGATTTGCAGATAATTAAATCAATCGTATGGAGGGACAAAATCTGAAATTCTTTAACTCTTAATATTCTGTTCCATTATTGACAACCTAACTCAATTACAGCCATTATACGTCATACAAAAAAACAAAACAAAAAAAATCAATCCGAATACTATTGAGAATAGTGGTATATTGAGAACACACAAACCTGTTATTTTTCAAATCAAATATACTGAAATTCTGGGACCTTGTAACATTTAAATTCATGTTTAAGGTAAGAAATCATCAACTTCTACCCAATATAAAAAAAGTGTTTTGTGACAGAGAGGGAGGTTATAAATTAAGAGGAGGATATTTAAAAAAAACAATGTATTAGAATGTTAATATATAATATATATATATATACAGCATCTAAGGTCAATGTTGTTAGACAAAACTTCCTGTATATGTCTAATTATACGACTTATTTATGGTTTATCTAACCATGTATCTTGTTCTGTTTTAATCCATATGCAATGTGTTTCTGAGAAAAGCTGGACTTTAGTCTGTTCCATCACTACATCTTCAATTTAATGACGGAATATGTGATAAGATATAATAAAAAGGAGATACAAAAAGCATCACAGTCTGAGATCATCAGAATAATTAGTAATGTTGACCTTTCTTGTTTGCTGCACTGTCTTTGCAATCAGAATCAAGGTTTAGAGCTTTTATCTTGTCAGATTAGGCAAGGTGACAAGATGGATGACAGAATGTTTGAGTTTGGTAATGACCAACTGGTAATTGTTCCATGAGTTCGGTCACCTCTTTGTGCTACCCCGCTATTTGCAACTGACACCTTTCACTGCATATTGCCCCCCTCTGCCTCCCCCCCGAAAAGCAATGCTAACCTTTGCCCACAGCACAAAGGGAGTCTGTGTGAGGTGTTAAACCAACCCCACCACCCAGCTCTCACTCTCCTACTCAGCCAGGTTCTCTCCCCCAGTGAGGCTGACGTGCTCCATTTGCTAAATGATAGACAGAGGGGGACAAGGCAAAAGTTCACACACCTTTCCTGTTCACATGGTTGGGACTGTAGCTTGACCCCGTATCCCATGTCGTGGCTGGCTGTTAGCCCTCCTCCCTTACCTACAATTTGTTCCTTCGCTTGAGGCTGGGCACATCCCAAATGTTGATTAGGGTTTATATTGGTTTAGGTTTGCATATATTAATCAGTCAAGTTTATTTATATAGAAGATTTCATCAACAAAGCAGTTCGAACGGCTTTACATCGTAATAACACACACACACACACAAAAAAAAATCAGAAAAACAACATACAGTTGACAATTGAGAAACCAGTGACAAAGATGAGATTTTAATGAACATATTAGTCAATTTATTATGGTTCAAAAGCAATTCTAAACAAATATAATTTTGCCTTTGATTTAAAGGAGCTCAGTGTTTCAGCTGTTTTGCAGTTTCCTGGAAGTTTGTTCCAGATATGTGGTGCATTGAAGCTGAAAACATTGAGACCTTCCAGATCTCGTGTTTGTCGACATCTGGAAGGTCCTTAAAACATATTTAATGTATTTTGGTCCTTAGCTGTTCAGTGATTTATAAACTAACAACAGCATTTTCCAAATCTATTCTTTTTTTTTTTGTCAGACCAGTAAGGACACTGTTGCAGTAATCAATTCGACTAAAGACAAATGTATGAATGAGTTGCTTTGCTTCTTGCTGGGACATTAGTCCTTTAATTCTCAAAATGTTCTCCGGGTCATATAGGGATGATTTTATATTCACTGATGATATCGATATCATCAGTGATGTATATTGAAAGCAGGATATTACTGTGTTAAATTAGCATGCATTCAGCATATCAGTGTAAAGTATCAGTAAACAAAAGGCAGAGCCACAAAGGTATCTTCTTTTCTCACCTTTCAGCTCTCTTTAAGAGTAATCAGCTAGTGACTGAGCACAATTTGGCATTTCCTTCACCCCCACCACTTCACCACCAGCAGTCCCCACCTCCTAACCACACGTTATCATTGCCTTCTCTCGCCCTCTTCCCCACACTCCTAGTGAACACACTTTACTTCAAGCCCAGAGGAATTCATTTTCTAATTTTCCTTGACTGGAAAAACAATACACATGCCTTAACAATGTTGACATCTCTAATGCCTTAAAAGCAGTAGTAATGGAGCTTTGATTGGTAGTAAGTGGGTACAAACACATTACAAACACACACAGACAGACACAAAACTCCTCCTCTATTCTGGAAAGAAGAAATGTTTCAGAAATTAAAAAACGATAAATCAAAATAACCTTGATAAATATATATGACAACGATGCAATTTAGGAATAACCCTTCACTAAATTAGGTAGTTTGGACAGAATTAAAAAAAATTGTAACAAAAAACACGCTGAGATTCTCTGTGAAGACACTCTATGATCACAAATGTTTAAAATCAATAACAACATTTGTATCTGGAAAAGAAATCACAAAACCGATGGAGACCAGATGACATGATAAAGACTGTGTAATACTGGCCTTATCTGCGGTTAAGCACTACCTACTGTGTAACTCATTGGAAATTTATGGGTAACTTATTTCTACAATAATGAAACAAGGCTGACACACATAACTGATGACAGCCAACATTTTCACTTTTAAACATTGAAAAAACAGGTATACAAATCATATTGTTTTCCAGCTACATCTTTAAAAATGTCTTAACACATATGTTCCACAAATTTACTTATAACGAATTGTAATACAGCTTAAAACCATTTCAAGTCTTAAATATTTAACTATAGATTGCAATTAAAGTGCAGTAGTCCTTTGTCTAACCCTTGTTTTTAAGTCAAGAGTCATCCAACTATCAATTTGTTGACTTCATAATCATCCAGCACCAGTCAGTGGGAAAAGGGTGGGTACCAGTCTTATTAAATTATGATTTCCTAATTTTCAGGCAACCCCCCACACCCCCCAGAATAACAAACACATAAAAATCCAACCCAACCTGACCCATTGTGGAAAAAGTAAATAATCTGAACTGCATGGGGATACTTCAGTACTCCTTACAAAAGAACATCAGTTCTTCTGAAAGGAGTACTTACTTGAACTAGTACATTTACTTGAACTAGCGAGCCCTGTACTGCCTCTGCAATAGAAAGTGAATCAAAGCCAGAGAGAGCATCAATGTTCTACACATAATCTGTCCAATTTTTACTAATCTCAAAACCTTTTTCCAGAACCCTGTTTGTCACACTTAAATTTTTATAATTCTATATGAGTTACAGTGTAATTGGGAGTGCCTTATTCTTCTGTTTTACTACCATTACGGGGGAGTTGCACATTAAACAGCACCTGCAAATATCTGTTTGGTTTTGTGAGCATGGGCCCACCAATCTTCAAAGACCATAGTTTTAGTTTGTGATTGATTCAGTTTATATTTTGTACTTGTTTCATTTGTTTCAAACGAATCTGTCCACAATTATGTTATTTTGGCACTCACCGAAGCCAAAAAGGAAGAAAAGGATGCCAAATGACTGCTTCATTCACAGTTTGTCACTTGCTCATTGTGGTGCCACCACAAAATGAAGTAGTAGAGTAGAAAACCCAAAAGTTAGGAGAAGCGATCATGGCTCATTACTGAATTAACAAATCATGTATATTTCAAGCATTTTTCAAATGTTTATTTAAATAGGGGTTATTTCTTATAAACTCCACAGTTTAAATTAAATAAATTTAATTTAGGTGACACTGTTTTTGCAGGCACAAGACACATTTCTACTGTATATAGTAAGCTAATGCTTAAATAGTTGCTATTACATGTGTTGTGTAGGACATGCAACATTAAAGAAGATGCAAATTAACTCCATATTGTCGCATATTTTGTTTCCAAGACGTTTTAATGCTTGATTCACCTCCACAAGTGCACTGGTAGTCAATATTTTACACAAATTCATAAGAGATTTTGGACATTGAAAATTGCTATCTAAACATTTTATTTACTTTTTTAGCCAATCAGGTTTCAAGTTTTGCCTTTCACTTCCATTTTATTGTCTTAATATAGATAAAAAGCTGCAGAATCACGAGGCATGGAAATGATAATCCCTAATACATAAACCATTCATTCACCTTGTCTTAAGCACTGCATCATCATCATTATCATCATCATCAACATCATCATCATCATCATCATCTTCATCACAGAATGACTCCTATGGATAAAGCTAAGCAGAAAAACCCAAATCAAGTTTCTAAAAAGCTGTCTTCTCCAAAAAGGTACCTTCAGGAGGCATTACAAGTTCCGAGTGCACTCATTAACCAGTTTGTTTCCCTTGAACACCTCTCCCTGTTTTAAAAGCTAATTTTTAGCTATATTAACAGAAGCATCTTCTTTCTCAGCTGAGCAATGGCATTGCTTTTTCTTTGCAAAAATTCAGGATAATATTTGCAATACATAAACTAATTAAATTAAACATTCATCTTTTAGTATGACATTTTCCAGTCATCTTTCATCTTTTAGTATGACAACTATCCGAAACTTTCAGAAGCATTTTAAATCCCTCATTTTTTTTTTACCTCTGCAGTTTATCTATAATATGCAAGAAGATGTATTTCTCATGGCAGGATATGTAATCAACAAGAAACCCTGCCACATGTCATAGTCTGACGACGCAAAATCCTAAACATCTTTGACTGTTCCAGACATTTATATACTTGTAATGTCTTATAAGTAACTGCACATAAAACCTATAACATAAAATATTCAAAGGAACGATTGGCAGAAATACAATATAGAGATGAGAGAGGGTCTACATAATATTTTTTTTGTCTTTTTCAGCGGTCACAATTGTTTCTTCCTTGGAAGTGATGGCTTACTGGTTGCAGTTTTACATGTCTGTGCAACCATGTCGTAAACCATTAAAAAAATCTCTTACCCAGTGATATAAGACCATGTCTGAGCAAGATGTGACTTCTCCCTACAGTCCATGATTCCCTGACCTCATTGTGTACATAGCCATTTATGTTACCATAAAATCATCTGTTTCTCGCAAACCAGTCGTTGAGTGAATTATGCCTGGATTGTCGGCCACAAAGAAGAGGGGAAGGCAGTCTAATCTCAGAGTGGACTAGTTCTAGGTTCTGGCCCACACACATAAAACTACCTCTTGAATCATTCCCATGGTTCTTATTCCGGGCAGCAAGCGTGGTGTCTAAAGTTTCCCAGGCTCCTCCTAAAAAAAAAGAAAAAAAAAAGAAATGACACATTCTCAGACCAGAGAATGTGCCATTTTTTTGGTCAGTTTGTACAGAGCTGTGATTATTAGCAGGACTGTCTTTTTTTTGTTCAAGGCAGAGTGCAAAGCTATTTTTAGCCATAATGTTTGAATATCCTTTTAGCCCTTGTGCACATCAACAGCCAATGCCAGAATCTCAGTGGTAAAACAGCCAGATGGCACTGTGTCATTACAGCCAATGCAACATTTACTTCATTTTTCTGCTTATAATCCAGAGCGGGAAAGCAAATAGAGCTTACAGAGATTGAAAATGTTGTAAAGATGGTCTGGAGTTTTTGAATACATTTAACTGCCCTCTCATTCTCTGTTGTTTGGCAGAAATTGTGAGTGGCATTCCGAGCTGTGTCTCCCATACATTCCTAAATGTGTGGAGGTGATTCTATAGTGGGGGCTGTCAAGAGAAAGATGCAAAGGACAAACTAAGAATTGTGAGCAGAATGAGGGCTGTCAAAGATGTCAAAATAATGTCTACTCCAAAGAACAGCTAGGAATCCATGTTGTTGGTGTTTCTTTATTCTATACTGGGAAATAGTATAGAAACCAAAACAATGTTTTTGTTGTATTTTTACAGATTCTCTGACTAGCATGTCAGTTCACAGCTGCTTGTTGTCACAAACGAGTCCGCTCATTAGGAATGTTAAAGCTGTATCGCATGCGATAATAGGTTTTTTTCACAATTATGATTAAGCACACTGCAGACTTAGATTTAAATTTGTTCAAAAACTGAAAGCTGTTTGTAGGAGTAGGAGGATAAATACAAAGTGCCAGACATTGAAATTTGCAAGTAAAAAGATACCATCATCCTGATACTGGAACACACAAAAGAAATAAAACCCACATCTGCATAACTTACACAAATGTTGATATAGTTTAGAAAACAAATCCAAAACAAAACACCAATGAAGCAGCGAAAGAAAGAGACCATTTTAAAAAAGGACAGAAAAGAATAAAAACTAGAATCTCCATATACAGCTGTAAAATCCTACAATAACTAAAGTTACATAACAGTCAAAAGGAAACATGGTTTTGGTTTTGTAAACACCTTTTTTTGTTTGCTTGTTGTCACTGACCCCTTTGAAAGTAGTAGTAGCATTAATTTTTACTGCCATAGTTTTAGTTTACGTTTTATTTTGTATTATGCACATTTTTTGGTAACGCAAACCCTAATTTGAAAAACCAAACGAAGAAAGGCAAACCAAAAAGGTCCCCTGGGGAAACCAAAAAAAAAAAACCAAAAAGGAAGAAAGCAAGAAAATAACAAAGAAGTGGTCCAAAGAAATTAAAGTTAAAAAATAATTTTTTGCCCCCAATTTCAACCTAAAAAGAAACGGAAACCAACCAAGGAAGGTTAAAAGGCAAGGAACAATTTTTTTATGTTGTCATTGTATTCGTGACACCGTGTCATTTATGTTTATGTTGTATTTTAGTTCGACGGTGGTGTTGGTATCAGTGGCAACAAAAGTGAAGTATTATAAGAAGATTTGCATTAAAGCTGACTTCACACCAGCAGTAACGAACTCTTTATTGCCGTCAAGAAGAGATGGAAGTGATATTATTTATTGATTGTAAATGAAATGTTATTTCTTACTAAATCAGGGGAATGTTGTTCCTACAGTTTTGAGGAATTTCATCAGCACAATGAATCTGTTTAAATCGAAAAATCTTAATCCCTTCTCTATCATTTTTTTTGTCAGTTCTGTTTGTGATAATTAGGATAGTTAGTTAGCTAATACAGCCTAACCCATATGGCACCTGGATGTACGCTTTGGATGTAAAAAAAAAAAAAAAAAAAAAAAAAAAAAATCTAATCATTTTAGAAATGCAACATGTGTCTACAAGAAGTTACAGAGAAACTCCGGAGAAAATCCTCAGCCAACTGTGATGAAATCCAATAACTGAAGTCAGAAAAGAACAAGCAACACATACACATAAGAAACATGCAGTAAACATCAATCTCAACTTTTTTGTTGCAGGCAGCCTTCTTATGTCAGAAACGCCACCTGTTGACAATACCATGCCACTGATTTTAAGTTTTGCACCTTATGACCCATTTTAATGGGCCTCCTGGTACATGAAGCCAAAAGTAAACAATGAGCTGACAAATGTGCTGCCTTTCTTTTAGCTGCAAGAAACTGTAACACCTCTAAAAGTGTAGTGTCACTTTAAGTTGCCCATGCCTCTTCAAGTACAATATCAACTGAGTGAGCATGTAAAATAAAGTTGATGAATAATGTAACGAGTATGTATAATATAGCCAGTGTCCTACATTCAAGGTTTTCAGCGGAAGCTCGTGGCTGCCAAAATATTCAGCTGTGTGCACATATTCCTTTTAAGCAGTTTAGTAAAGGCAGGGATTATGCAAATTGCTTTTGCATGTGTATGTAAGTGATAAACCTGACATTGTTAGAAAAACGGCTCACTGCCAAACATCTTGTAAGAATTCCTCTTGCCCCTCAGACTTCTGCAGGCGCCAGCAGCCAGTGAGCTGGAAATGACTGATCAAAACGGAGGCGGGGAAAAGTAGGGAAGTTGGACTATTTTGGGGGATTTAATAAAAACATTTCATAAAAAAGTAATAGGTTAGTTTGAGTTCATGTCGCTGAAAATGCCCGTGAATACATTAGTGCTGAAAAATGGGGATGTGTTTAAAAATGTGCAGCACTGTCTTTTCTACTCAGCATAAGAGGAGACAAATGGAAAGAACATGCAAAGTCGTGCCATTCCTTTTCTCTCTTAGGCTCCCTTTTCCCTCATCCCGTTAGCTTTTCCCTCGTCTCTCCATCTCTCCGGGGGAAGAAGGTCTCTGAGTTTCTCAGGAATGCTGACTTCAATGTGCTTTCGTCACTTGGGGGACGTTGGTAGGGGTCTTGACCCCTCTCCTCTCGTATCCCTGGAGACTATCAGCTAACTAAGTTATCATGAGATAACTCTCTCCTCTTGGCCCTATGTTGCAGCCTCCTGCCCTTCCCTTTCCTTTTTGTTTCCTTCACCCAAGGCTAATACAAGGCAGGAGCTTCATTAGAAGCAGCGGAACATCCATTTGACTGCCGTCTAATCTTGTCCTGAGGTAAAAATTGTCTTTCAGTCCCCGTCCTCCTCATAATTCTGTGTCCGGAGACTTGATGGAATCTGCTTTGCTAATCAGTTGGTCATAAGTAGCGCCTCCTTCTTAATAAACAGGGTTGCAAATCTGTCTTTCATACGACACTACTTCCTGTCACATCATCGATATTTGACTCTACATTTACAGTATTATGAAAAACTTCTATTGATGGTTTGTAATAAAAATAATTCCTTCCTCTCCAATTGTCCAGATAGTCTTCTGTTTTTTTCCATGCTGTGAGTTTTTGTTGTGTAAAATATGTCAGCACACTAGAAATTATTTCAAGCGTGAGGCAAAACTTATACCTCTGGCAGATTTGTAATAATAATAATTTTATTTCAATAAGACATCTGATTCAGATAAAAGGAGACCGGCATCTTTTAAAATATGATAAAACAAACTAAAATAACTATCAGCTTTAAAGGAAAAAAAAACATGTAAAATAATTTATTTAAGACAATAGAACAACACCTTAGTAACACCTACCAACACTGAAGAGTGTTGTTGCTTCCTGATGCTCTCAAGTAAAGTTATTTCCCTTGTCTGAAAAGGATATGAGTTTCTGAGAGGCTGATCACTCAGTGGCTGTTCACCTACAGAGGAAATTGGGCTGAATAAAGACAAATTTGGAGGAACAGACAATTTCCTGACACATCTCTAACATTTTAACAAGTAAGTCATATATCGTTTAGATGGACTTTATTAGGAATGAATGCAAGAAGTAACATGCTCCTGAAAGAAATGCATTTTTTTCTTTAGCCTTGTTCAAACTGGCTAAAATGCATTCTGGGATATTGTGAGCATGCTCAGTGAAGACTGAGGAAGCATTCTGGGCCAATTAATTAGACCACATTTAGAGAAAGCCTAACATTTTCAATATTTGTTTATCTATGTGAACACAAATCCATACAGGGCTGTACTGAAGGATCATCAGTTGACTATGTGATTTACCGCCATATTTTGTTGTTCTGTTTGTCCTTCAGAAAAATATTAAGTCTTTTTAAAGATTGGTTGGAATGTGGAATACTTGTTTAATATCTTAAAAAACAACAAAACAATATTTAAAGTGGACATATCCTTTCTTTTCACATGTAAGTCGTTCACTTACGGTCTATATAAAGTAAAACTGCAATGCTTTGGTCTGAATTTCTCCTTATTGCATGTCCACAGACTCCTCGTTTATCTCTGTTCTGAGGCACTTTTTAGAGCAACTCATTTTGGCGCCGTTTTTTTAAATGTGAATGAGACGTTTCACGCCCCGCCCCACTTCGGGTTGCAGACCTTTCCACTTCACCCCGTTCTGCCATTTTTGTAGTTTGATAGCGGCGATACAATTACCTTAACCTTGTTATCGGAAATACCAAGCCATTTAGCACGTAATTATCTGTGTATTTCTGAAACATAAACATTCTTATAAATGTTTTTCCTCCTAAGAACTAATGTTGATAATCCCAATATAAAAATGTTGGGATTATTAATGTTTCATGATCTACAATTGTCATTTCTTGTAACCTAAAGCAGAAAGCTTGAATGGAAAACAGCCGCTAGCCCCTAAAGCTGAACGACTGACCCATGATGTGCCCTTTCCATGTCATGCAGACAATTTTTATAAGGACCATGACTTGAAGACGATTGTGATCTGCCTCTTGTTTGTTGTATATTTTCTCAAGCCTTTCTTATTTCCCTGTGAGGTCAGTCACCCCACAGTTTTCTCCCACACACTGGTTAGCATCGCCCGTCTCTAGATCTGGTCCACCTCAGTTCTACTCACCAGTCCTCATTGCCTGGGGTGCTGCTTGAACTTAGGGACACACTTTGTCCCTCAGTGGGAGAACTTGGAACCTGGAGGAAATGGGCTCTTTCCCAAGGTTAGGACAGGCACCACTGGAATAAACATGATGACTGCAAAAAACAAAAAAAAAAGATTAGGGAATGAATATGAGAGGGGGAAGAGAAGAAATGATTTTTTTTAAATGTGTCACTGCTAGGAGCTGCTAAAATGTGTTGGGTATTTTTCTTCTTTATTGTTGAAGAGAACTATTGGTCAATTAGAAAGTCAGAGATGGAATGCATAGCTTTCATTTTTTGATGTCTTCAAACTTTTTATCCAAAATCTGGATTTGGTTACATGCTGCAGGCTTTTTTTTGTTTTCAGAGAAGGTGGTGTTCATGCTCAATCACAAAATAATGGCTAATTTTTATTATTTACGATTTTATTTTCATTCAGGAACATGAAAATAAAAAAAAAACAAACCACAAAACAGATAAGTGTGTAACCCATAAAAAACTTAATTGCAGACAGGCCCCCGGCCCCCTCTTCCCTCAGCCATTTATTACTCGTCTCTTAAATGAACTAGGTGCCTGCAGACAATATTACTCATAACTCCAGCTGAGGCCAAATCTTGGTATGAGGGCCATTAAAGAGCTTAAAGTCTACAATCATATTTGTTCTGGATTGCTGTTCTTGATTTTTTTTTCATAACAGCACTACAGCAGCCATTTTCTGAGAGTTCTCACCATTTTGCTTTATGCTCCAACATCACCACTTACCATTCAGCAACTTACATATTATATAGCCACCTTAAATTTTATTGCTAGCATAACCTACCTTTGAAAGAATTAAAGCTGTGTTTTTTTTTTGTTGTTTTTTTTTGCAATGTTGAGGTTTGGCCAATCTGTAAAATTAAAATTAACCTTTCAAATCTTGCATTGCATGAAAAAAGTGTGCATCTGTCCCCATCCTTAGAAAGAAAGTTTGATTGCAATTAGTTACTTCTAATTACCTTGTGCTCAATTATAGAATAAAGCATACAATTTTTAAGACCAGGCATGGACTGGTTCCTGGTACCAAATCCATTAAAATTCTCTCAGTCAAAGAAATTGTGGGAGTGACCAGTCTATTTTATATAGATAACATTATTAAAACTGTTAGAGAATATTATTTTTCACAGCTTAGAGCAATTTTCATTTTCAATTTTAAAACAAAACAGATTGTTGCATACATTTATTTTTTTTATTCATTCTGTTTATTTCATATAAAAGATAGTTATATTTTTTATAAAAAGAGCATTATATTTTTGTATAATCTTTATAAGACTGTTATAAAACAACAGCGCCTTCAGTAAGACACTTCATAAAATCCACTTCCTGCCTTCACCCAACATCATATACAAGTCTTTCAAAAACATTGCTTAACATGAGTTCCAACAACATGTAATTTTATTTTGTGCTAAAGAAATCATTTTATGTTGAAACTTGTGCGGTGGTGTTAGGTTATGTTTTGCCTAGTGCTGTATATCAATGTCTACCTAGTTGTTGGTTGTTATTGTCTACTTGTTGATGGGAGTATACAGACTGGTTTGCGGAAAAGAATTTGGGGACAACAAACTCTAGTCTACCAACCCAGGCCTACTTTGGAGGCATCTCTCTAAAAAGCAAACTAAACTTTAAAACTGCATCATTTCTAGACAAACCACTAAAATAATTTGGCATTATTTATTTGAAATGATCAATTTTAGAGCAAAATTAAGGCCCGGTGTGCTGTAATCAGAGTGTGTTTGTGACCACATCAGATGTACATAATTACACACTTGCAGAGAAGCCAATGGATAGCTTTTTAAACCTTGTTTTATTTCCTATAATAAAATCAGTTTGTAACATTATTACATAGTCTTATTTCTTGGTGACATTCTATTTTAGGAATATTTTTATCCTCAGTTTTATTAGGGATAGAATATTGGGATGCAGTACTAATGTGCAATGACGTGCAAATGTAATACTATGTAGCAAAATCTTAAAGAGGGATAGCATATTTTGTCTGAAGTTGCTGTGTGACTAATATTCTATTTCAAAACCCCTAAATGCTCATCTTCCCTTCTTAGGAATTGTCTTTTTTTTACTTTAAGACATGGAAAATCAACTTTTCTTTTGCTCCTAAAATAAAAATTCAAAATGGTTTACTTAACAAAAAGAAAAAACAAACAAACAAACAAGAAAAATAAGTAGAAGCTGGTGTAAAAAAAATAATAAAAAAATAAAAATCTTGAATAAACAGGTAGTGTAAGCATGTCTCTTATCAATGGATCTTCCGAATGTCTTCATTCTGGTATGTTTTTAAAATGTCAGTTTTCAGTTACTCAAAACGGTTTGTTGTGTGGAAAGACAAAACGTCTTTTCAGGGAAAAGTCCCATGCATGTGAATGAGATCTTAGGAACAGAAGCCTGTGCGTTTTCACTCTAATCACTTAACCAGATCATTGCACTCAACCACCTCTCATTTGAAATCTTATTGCTGCTTATACTAATCAAAAGCTTAAGTGCAAAATGTGTCTACTTTGATGCATAAAGGTTTTAGAGAACAACATTTTAGGGAAGTTTCATCTTTCAGTATTTAGATTGCTACTAACTGACCTGGCCCGTGCAAATGGGCTCTTCTGTGTTTATGAAAGTAGACTCCATGAGTCTACTTTATCCTCAAGGCTCATACAAGTGACTTGAGTTACACTGGACCCCTGTGGCTTTATAGTTACAAGCCTGAGCGCAAAAGTAGCTATGTGGATGAGTGCTTGGTAAGATTAATGGGCTGCTGATTGAGATAAATGATTTTCCAAAACACAGAAGGGATGTAAACTAATACTAAATACATTTAAGAGAACAGGAATTATACAAAGGAAGGTCTAAAGTACCAGTTAACCCAAAATGTTTAGAGACAGTCACTACACATTTGCCCTTGGACGTTTGAAGGCTTACAAAAGGGAAACGGGAATCCACAGACATGCATGTTTGTACTAACTGCTGAAAAATTGATCAAGCAATAATTGTCTTATGATTGTTATGAATTTGTGTTCATATAACTTGTTTAAAAAAAAACTTATTTTATACAGATACTCTGTAGAGCTGCCTTTCACTGCACTGCAATTATAGCTGCAAGTCTTCATACATCTGAAGTTTTAGTCTATTTGTCTTTGGAAAACAAGTCATGTCGCAAATTCTCGAGTTTGGACTTGGACGAGATCACTCATATTAATATTCTTCATAAAAATAATTTCATTGTGGCTTTGGCTGTATGTTTCATCCTGTTTTCTTGCTATAAGGTGAAACGAGTCTTTTGTGACCGATTGTGGTTTGGGTGATGTGCAAGGATTGTTTTCAGTCACCTATAGTGTTTTTGATGTAGCCCAAAAAGTTCAGTTTTGGTCTCTTCTAATTGTTGTGTTCCCTTCATTGTTCATGGAAAACTCCAAAGGGGGACTACTCATGACCTCTTCAGGCCACTCTTCAGTAAAGCTCAGATTTTCCATAGAGCACGAGTAATGGTTTCCTGTCAACACACTTTCCAGCCGAGTTGTGGATCTCTGCAGGTCTTCCAGAGTTACCACGAGCTTCTTGGCTGCATTGCTGATTGATGCTCTCCTTACCTGGACTGTGTGTTTAGGTGGACAGCCATGTCAGCAAGCTTGAAGTTGTGACATACTCTTTCCATTTTCTCATGATGGACTGAACAGTTTTCTGTGATATGTTAAAAGCCTGGGATGTTTTACAACGTAACTCGGCTTTAAACTGTAGATTCAGGCCTGACAAGTTTGGCTTCTTTATTTGGTCTCCACCATGTGCTTTAAATATTACAACAAATATGCATGCAACTCTTTTCAGTTTTTTTTTTTTTTTTTTTATAAAAAAAAGTTTGAAAACCCTGTATTTTTGTCCTGTTAAGTCTCAACAAAGTAGTGCTTCGTGTTGGCTATTGACCCTGGCAAAACTCCATTGGTCTATTGACTTTATTTTTTGTCTTCGTCTTCCATAATCCACAAATTACCTGTCAAATGTGTTAGTAAATTATTTATGTAAAAAGTGATTAGATATGGCCTGCTCACTGAAAGAATGACGCAAAGGTGTGGAAGAGTAAAAATGGTTTGATCCAGAATGTTTTGTACATCATTTTAAGACACAGTCAGACTTGTCCTATAATTTTAGCCTGTACCACCTGAAGAAGAAATTGACAAGTTTTGGTTGCAAACTCATCTCAATCTTGTTAATTTATGAGCTGCTACTGGGGGTCATATAAGTTCATTAATGGAAATAATGAAGGGATTTCTTCCTGTAATTGTGCATAGGGGGCATTTTTAGATGTAAAACACTTTTTATTTTGCACCATTTCTGCCGTTGTGTTGTGCTGTTATTGCTTGTGGTATGTCTTCTCTTTCAGATGATGCTGGCTCAAAATCTCCCCTTTTTTAAATGAAATGTTGTGGATTGTTAAATTATTTAAGATGAACTAACACTTGGAAAAAAAAAAAAAGCTTTGAAACATAGATTTACTAAAGTTGTGCTGCAACAAAATGAATTCTTGTCAAAGAATAGCGAAAATCTAAAGGTACCATAAATAAAACCTCATGGTAATCACACATGGATGGAGAACACAGTATTTCCTCTCTACTCAACATCTCTGGGCAGCAGTGTTAAGTGCGACTGTGGTTTCAGCTACACACGCCTGTCACTCAGGGATTTTGGCTTTAATTACTAACCCAGGCTTGCTCCATAAGGCACAGAGTGTTCTCACATGGTGGTAGGGGTTCTCTTGAGGGAACCTCTGGTAAAGTGAATGATATGAAAGGAACAGTGCTCTTTGTCCTGCACAATGTGAGAAGAACATAAAAAGTTAAATATTCTCTCTCGATATTAATGCAGCTATTTTTTTATTAATTCATTCACTCAATCAAGAGCCACTGAGAATTACTAAGCAAATAAGAGCCGCATATATAATAAAGTAAACTTTGCTTTGCCTTTAATTGCTAACATTTCAAAGCTACATATCTTTTTTTAAACTGTACTTTTGTGTTCAAGACTGACAGGCCCAAACAGAAGATCCAGTCATCTAAAACTTACCACTCTGGCTTTGGCATGTACAAACTGTTGTGTCTGGGACATTCGCCACATCCTCAAATGTGTGCTATTTATCGTCATTACACCCTTACTACAGAGACAAGCAATGACTGGCTTCAATCTAAATAAAGTTAAAAAAGAGAGGAATTGACCTTGATTAGGACTAATGTCTGGCAGGAAAAGAAGCAGTAGCAGTTACCAAGGCAGATTTTTTGCCTGGGTGGGATACTGCTGATGGGGGCTTAAGTAGGGAAGGCAAAGCAAGGCAGGCATACTGATGTTTAGGGCCTTTGATGTAAACAAGATGAATATCTAGTGTGTTTATGCTCAAATTTGGTGCCCAATTGTACGAAGATTGGTTTACAAATTGAAAAATGAAGGTCAGGTGCAGAGTCTGGTAGCAATATTCACCTCTGCCAGTGGAAACTCCATACTCAGATGCTTACTGTATGTACACACACACACGCACACACACACACACACACACACAGATGCCCACAGGCACAGAAACTGCTTGTTTTCTCATGTTCCATTCAAGGGGCCATCTTGGACCATCGGAGGTCCACAAACTCAGATGCCACTTCGCCTTCTTCTTTCAGAGAGGACTACGTGTGCGCCAACACTCTATCAGTGAATTTTTGAATCACATATTTAAGAAAGTTATGAGACTTAAGGGCTGTGAAAAGAAAGTGACTCATGATTCTGGTTGAATTGCTACTACCCTCTGTGCTAAGAGCATAGGAACATCTTGTTTTCATTATTTAAGGGTCAGATGAGAGGAAGGCAGAGGAGGGAGGAGGAATGAATAGCAGCAGTTGAGAATGTTTTATCTGATTGTGTGTACATATGAGGAAACGTACAGCGAGTGTGTACTGTATGTAATCATAAACAGAGGTATCTTAGTGGTGTGAAGTAAAAAGGAAGCAAAATCTTTAACAAATACCATCCTCTAGGTAGGACCATCTGTTGCTAGGAAGTGCTGGGTAGCCTAATTTGAAACAGCATATGTTGTTCCTGTTCTAATAGACTTCTGTTTTGCGTATTTGCATAACTGCATTTTGAGTGACCCCCCGGGTAATAAAGTCAGGGAGGACGATGCATTCAATGAAAGTACAGAGTTACAAATAACTTTTTGTCTTCATTGCTGACCTTTCTACATCCTGAATATTTATGTATGTCATTAATAATTTTAAACTTTGACGCAAGGTGAAGAAATAGCAAAAAAAAAAACTCTCATAGCTAGTTTACAAATGAGAAACGGCAAGAAAGTAGGAAAAATGTAGGTAGTTTATTAACATCCAGAAATCACAGAACATTTCTGGGTTTTGCTTCAGTTGATCCTACGCTGTGTTTATGTATTTATGTAGTTTTACCTTTTCTGAAACTCAAAAACAAAAAAAAGAAAATGCTGAAAATGTGTCAAGTACATGTATTCTATGCTGCTGGCGACAAACTGGTTAAAATACTGCTGATGTTTTCTTTGCAGAAAGTTCCCATATTGTGTAATGTTAATGTTAAAGTTCCCATATTGTACAATGACATTTTACAGTTTATTTGGAACATCCTTGTGCAGATACACCCTCATGTTAAGAAAATTAGAGCAGTTAATTTATTTCACTCAGTGAAATACATTTATATAGAATAATACAATGATTTTAAGCCTTTATTATAGTTAATTGTAACTTTTTTTTTACTTAAAGGATTAAAGATTAGAATACTACATCAGAATAATAATAATAAAAAACATTTTAATACAGAAAGCACTTTGAATCTGACATTTGAGAATGAAAATAAAAATAATTTAATATGACTATTACATGTAGATTGAGAAGTAGATTATTTTAAGTGAAATAGCATGTGCTAAGTAGTAAAAGAGAAATTACCTTTTCCAAATGTTTTGCAATCCAGGGATGCTTATATGATCTGGGTGGCTCTGGAGATCATAGGGTGGTCTTAATCCACTGTGAAGAAGGGCCTTACCTTGATGCAATCAACATTAAATTTAGCAAAGTGCCTGTTTTAACTAAATTGAGTCACAGAGATAATAAATCTCATTTGTGCGCCTGATGTTCATGCTACACAATCCTAACTGTCCTGTAGCCTAAGAACACACATGAATGTTTAAATTGAATATTAAACTCTCTCCTCTGTACACAGAAGTGACCTTCAAGCATGGATCTCCTGTCACAGGTCCCCTCCCTACCCTGTTTAAGACCTGCAGGCTGAAGGTCAGTATTCTACAGGAACGTGCAGAGGCCAGAACTGTTGACGTGCCTGACCTTCACCCAACAAATGATGTTGGAAACGTAAAAATAAATCACTTTTTACAATGTGCTAATCAGCTCTCACAAAGCATCTCGACTCCAAATCAAGAAGTAATTTTTTTTAGTGACGCCTATTTAAAACTGGAGGCCTAAAATGACTTGGGTGCCTATTAAACTGGCATCTGAACAGAGAACATAAAGGGAGCTGCTTGGCTATTATATTTGGCAAAGTTTTTCAACCTCATCAGATGATGGTTTAAACGTCTTTAAAAGCAGGTGTTTGGGCACGTTACCATAGAAATTAACACATTGATACAACTTAATTGCATTGCAGTCAATATCTTTGAGCGAGATGCTTCACTTTTGAGTTATTCTTCAAATTCCCATTAGTTACATTAATATTTTATCATACTTTAACAATAGATAACATGCAGAAAGTCCTCTAATATTGATAATTCATGTGTTTTATTTTCTTTGACTTTTCTTGGTAGACTTTAATTTCAGCTCCACAGTACAAACTCTTCGTCTTGCAGATCTGAACACATCAAGGTTGCCACCAATGCAACTGAGCAATCAATTTCCCATAGACCTGCAAGCTTTGCCTCTCTTGCTGTCAAACTAAACTGTGTAAAGTTAGAGCATGCAGACCAGATGTGAGCCAAGGTGTCCGTCCTCTCAGGCTAATCAGATTGATTAGGGGCGGTAATCTGGCGCTCTGGAACTGGACTTTATGCTCCATGAGGCTGAGTAGTGAGAACTCACAAGATGGCTGGATGTTACACAGTCCAGAACAGCTTACGCTAGCCTGCACGTCCAGTGCACTGACATGAGAATGGCTTGGTAGAGCAGGGTTATGACTACAGCATTGTGTGTCTGTTTCAAATCAAAACCGCAGACTCAAAAAGACCCAGTCGTATGGGTGCATGGGGCTTTCACAGACCATTCTTCAGCATATTTTTATCCTGTGTTTTGATGTAATATTGCGCCTTTTCAACTCGACTTCCTTCCATCGGATGAAACTGCCCAAAAACCTAAAATCAAAGCAGTCGGTATATAAGAGCGGAGCCGAACTTATAAACAGGCGCAGCAACAGGAGGTCTTATTCAGCTCCGGCCTGAATTTCAGAGTTTGAATCCAACCCATTGAAATGATTTCTGGAGGGATGTGGGAATTGAGATACTTGTGCTGACAAGCCTGCCCAATGATCAGAAAAGGAAATGCTGCTCTCAATGACCTTACTGTTACCCTTAGAAATGCTGCATAGGTCTCCCCTATTTCTGATACCGGTCTGAGTCTTAAACTTCCAATTCAGGAACTAGCCTTCCTCTCATTTCCTGCCTGTGCAACAGCCGTCTCCTGTTCAAATTATGCCTCCCCAGTACACATAGTTACATTTTCATGTCTTTCTTCTCTCTGTCTGTGTCTAATTCTCTTTAAAGTTTTGTTTATATGGAAAGAAAATATGCTAACAACGGATATGTACTGTGTGCTCTTCACAGTAAAGAGTTTAGCTGAAAATTATGCTGATAGCTGGAAAATTAACATTTAACCAAGAAGTTCTCTCTTACATAAAGTGAGACATTCATCTTTTAAAAGATGATACAAATTAAAAGCAGTATTCGTTTTAAAAAAAGGTCTGTTTTTACTGGGGGGGTTAAGTGCTGTGATGAAAATTATTTATACTCTTAATTAACTTCTAGAATAAAAGTTTGTTGGCTGGCATTACAACAATCAAACAATATGATTAAAGTCATGTTGCCACTGTCATTTTGATAAGAAGCAAAATATTTTGAGATTTTTCAGTCTAAAAAAAACTCACCATCATTCTATGCTTCAGCTCTGTCAAAATCAACCTGGAACTTTGAATCATAAATATAAATCTGCAAGGAGTATAAATAATTTAGATCTGAGAATTTTAAAGCAGAAAAATCACCATGTAATCCAGAAGCTTCACCTTTGTTAAAATTATGCTGGATGCGTATGGAGCTCCATAGAAGACGCAGGATGAAACCATTTCCAGAAAGAAGTTATTCTTGAGGCAACGTTTGCTTCTGTATCGTGTGTAGGATTATATTTTCTTTAGAGCACAAAACTGATTTTTTTCAGTGAGCATACATGCTAGTTCAGTTTTTCCCTCCTGTCGATCATTGCTGTGTTTTAAAATCACATCTCGCTATATTAACTTACATTACCTTATGCCTGACTCCCATTTCTACTGCCTCTCAAAGAAAATATATTGCTTAATATTTAAGTTCAATTATAGCTTGATGTATAAGTCCCAATCCTCACCTCTGACTGACCAGCTGCTGTTGCCCCTCTAAGAGCAAATTAAAATGTTATTACCACAGCTTTCTGCAAAGCCATTGTCATGAGCATGCACCGAATACACCCAGATGATGAACAACACTCCCTTAAAAAAAGAACCATATAAAGAAATATTCAACCGTATAGCAAAAAAAAAAAAATCCAATTCCGTTAAGTGTGAGAAGACAGTGTTGAGAACCCAACAAACACTTGACTACCACTTTTTAAACAGCTTTTCCATTGTTTCTGAAAATATGCTGAACACTGTATCTGAGTTTCTGCTACCATGAATGCAATAAAAGTGAAAAGTTAAGTTTATGCCACCTCTCGAAATGGCTGGGTTCTGTGTCTTACACATATTTGCATTACATATGCGAGAAAACCACACATGTTCACATATAGACATATTCTGCCTCATAACTATTTTACTCTCAAGACTATAGAGCTTCTTCCTCTGGCTCACTAAGTCATGTACAATTATCATAATTTGTAGAGGTAACCATGAGAGGTTTGTGTCTGAATGTCATGACATTTTGTCTAATAGGTCTAATTCACTCCAGATTTTTGTGCTTGTGTATATATGCATGTGACTCCAGAGACACTTCTACATGTCCTACAGACTCAATGCAAATGAATGTGGAGTTCAAGATGGATGATGATGTGTGGGAATCTTATTTAAGTCAACCGTCAAAATGAACCAAAATACGAGTCAGGCAAAAAGACAGGCAATGTTCCCCCTATAATATTTGTTAGGGACCCACCCTGGTAAAGTCAAAGATTGTTCACCCTGCTGGCTCACTCATTGGTTAAACACACAACACAGTTACCCATTCCCAGTCATATTAGAGTTGCCTATGAGGCTTTGGACTTTGGGGTCACTGTTTTCCTGGAAGTTCAAAAACTAACTTTCTGGTTCCCTTTTTTTAAAAAAAAAAAAAAAACATCCCAGGTGCTTTCCTGGAAACTTTCTGGAACTTTCTGTGAACTTTGAGCAAATTTACTAAGCAATGTGATAATATAATCACATTGAATAAAATAAATTAATTAATAGAGAATAGGGCAAGAGCTTAGAACTAGATCGTTCCTCGGTATGACACCCCTACATGTTTGTCAAGTTAAATCAGCAAATGGTGTATTCGTGGGTGCATTGCCATCTCCGCCCGGCTGGCACGCGCCTCACAGGAAATCAAGCGCACCCATCCCTTCTCAGGCCCATCAGAAACCTATAAAGTAACTCGGCACACCTGTGTTTTGAATCATCCCTTCAGACAAAGAACTTGGCTCCAAATTTCCACAGAGACACCACTGGTAGGGACTGAACATCAAACCAAACCTGCATTCAAAAAACCTAATCAGTCTTGTTAATGGAATGTGTTTATGTATTTGGAATGTAGTTTGTTTGTTTATTCACTGATAACTTAATGGTAAATTAATATTGTTTGGAAATTTATTTTGTTCACCATAATCTGCAAGTAATTTTGGTTCATTTGTTTGTAGGTTTTCAACCTGCTTGGTGTGTCTACTCTGACCACTCAAACAAATCATGGTGGTCTTGTATTGAAAAGTGAAGTGATTTAAAGACAAAAGAAAAGAGAAATAAAAAGATGACACTGAGATGAGTTGTTCCTGCGTCTCTTTGATGGGAGCAAGCCTTTTTCAAGTTTGGGCAGAAGCCGAGGTGTTCGAAGAGGCCAAAAAACTTGACAATGTTATATGAACAGTTTTGGTCCCCTTACATTTTGTACACAAGCAATATGCTTAATCACCAAGTAACTGGGAAAGTATTTGAAACTTTAAACAAAAGTTCTCACTCCTTTGTGCATAGAAATTACTGTTTAGACTGCATAGAGTCTGTTTCAGGTTATTATAAAAATGAGAATAATTACATTTTGAATTTAAAAAGTAGCTTAGTTTTCAGCATCTTACAACGACAGAATGACACAGTAGGAAATTTGGTAACCCATGTTACCAAATGGTGTTTAAATGACAGCGCCAGGAGCTGAGGCTGTTCATTGTTGTCTCTGCAAATAGGTTTGAATTTCCTTCATCATACCCGAGCATCTCATTATATTGTTTCAAAGCAGCACACGTGTACAAAGCCTTATAGAAGGGTTAACGCTGGTCTTCCTACCGCAAAGAGCCTCAGACTGACATGGTGGCCAATAAAATCAAAAGTACAACATCCCCTATTGAGTTTCATGGTCACATTTGACATCAATCACTGATGTCCCGGGTCAGCATTGCGATTCTATCCACAGGACTCCTCAGATCATTCCCTCACACTCCTCAGCAAAACAGGCCTCTACATCACTCCTTCACTGGGAGGGCACTTACTGGACATGAGACTGTTATTGCCAGGAGTTGAACAAACCCCACAGAGATCTCTTTAACAGTGTTCTTCAGTCTATGAGCAGGAAAAGGACAGAACCTGCAAGTGAGCCTCTTTTTTATTTTTTTTCGCAAAAGGGGAGAAAATTGTGTTGACTTTGGAGTCTCTTTTGTTTCCCTTCATCCCAGGAGTGAGGGGTCCAGTAATTTTTATAGGCCATACGGCTGACATTTTGATTTCAGCAGCGTTCTTTTGACTTTGATGTCAACTCCCGTGATTTTCTTTGCAAGAGACATTTTGAGATGTCAGGGTGGTATGTGTAATATTTACTGTATTTACCTTATGCACTACGCTCTTTGTCCTGAGAGACCACTTCAGAGTGAAAGATTAGAGCAGAAAGGATCAATCACTGTGACTCCACTTACATGATTTCTATGTTTTCACACCCTAAGTTGCCTTTCACTCCCATCCTTGATCTTACAGTTCTGTGATTTTTAAGCACAAGTCAGAATTCTCTGTCCTGCATTAGAGCCATTAGGCTTCATTGCTGTCTAGCTTTGTTGTTGTGCCAAACAATGAACATGGGGGAAGCCTGTAATACATCATGCGAGTACGACAGGACAAAATCAAGTAAAACGTTTTATGTTGGAAACTGCATTCGCAAGTCAGATAGCAAAATGTGCAATTGTATATGCAGTTAGAATACTTCATTTCTGGTGTATATTTTTATAAAAGCAGCTACAGGTGCTAATTTCAGTGTAAGATTAATTCAGATTTGACACACCATGCTGTGGTGCCAAAAATCTGAGGTCAGATTGTGCCATGCTTTCGTTTTTTCCATCTTGCACATGTGAAAGACCATGTGGAAGCAATTTTTCTTGTTAATATGAGTATTATTTTAATTGTTGCAATTACAGGTTAAACTGTTCAACCACTCACAAGGTGCTCAGCAGGTTTTGACAAATGGACAACTTGACTTTTTCTCTGCTGTCCATTTCAGCTCTCTGTACTTTTCCTTCAGCTACACCCAGAGTGAAACTCAGAATGGTGACTCAAGTACAAAACTATGGAGTCTCTACTCATGAATGTTTCTGGGGAAAATCTACAAATTTCTGAATTGGCACTTTGTTTTAAAATAAATAAATAAGTTTATGTATCATAGTAGTTGAGAATGTAATTTTACATGCCATCTAAACAGAAGATTTTCAAGTGTCCTAAAATTGTTTTTAAAATAATACTTGAAGCCCAATTCCTGGATGCATTATTCTTTACTGGAAACCCCAATATTCTTTTCTTTGGATTATGTGTATGTAATTCTTGATGCCTCTTGGGAAATGTTGATTTTGAAAAATAAGTATTCGACAGGCAGAATTGTTCATTTTTTAGTTTTGAATGAATTTAGTCTGGCAGAACATGTACAGTGACAAACCACAATGAAACAGGATAAAAAGAGAATATACAATTGTAGGAAGTTAAATTGTTACTCACAAACTCCTTGTGATTTTACTTTACTATGTGCCCTAAACTGCAAAACGGATGGCAGTTTTAGACTGAATCCTTTTAGGCTTACCCCTACATCTGACCCTACTCCTCCCCAAATTTTTACCATTTAATTCAGATAGTGTTTAAAACATTCCACTGACAAATTTAACACTTCTCAAAAAAGCTGAAACATCACCAACACTTAGTGTTTCCAATTACATGAACTTTAGTGATTTAATTTGAACATGTTATATAAAAAAAAATGTAAATCCCACAGCAAATATGTTTGTGTTTGTTAAGAAATAACCACATTTTACCATATGCCCCAAAGTACAAAATAACAATATTCAACTACAACATATAAGCCCGGCATTATGCCTATACCTGGCATGTTTATGTTTCATGTAACATTACAAAATTTCACCAATATATGGGCAGGAGTTGCCCTTCCAGAACTTCAGTGCTGATTTTGTGTTGACTTCAATGTGTTATACAGATAAACTTGACTTAAATTAAAAGGCTAATACCCAATCAGGTCAGCATTTTCTTTTTGTTCTCTATGACCATTGTTGTCATAAAAAAATAGCATTTTAATATTCTAAAAAGAGAATGTCTTGTTTAATTTTTGAATGTTCAAGTTCTCCATTTTTATGTTACCTACATGTTTCCCCTGAAGGGAAGATATGTTGACGTTTTAGAGTTTTCCAGACAGAAACTTGACTTGAATCTGAAACTTTAAAAGATAAGTACATTGTGAAGGCTTATTTTGACAGCAAAAATACATAAGAAAATATTTACGTTGGTGAATATATTTCTTGCCGCTATATTTCCTAAAATCTGATGCTAGAGGCTCCGTTTCCCTCATTCAGCTCAACAAAAACAAATGGGACGAGCTACCCCATAGAAATGCTGCAGAAATGGCCAAGATAGAGATTTGTTTATGCTTGGTGAAATGTAACTTTCTTTCTTTCTTTTTTTTTTTTTTTCTTTTTTTTGCCTCACATTCAGCCTTTACAAACTCCTTCCCATAAAGAGCATCTAGGTAGATGGTCACTCTCCTTTGTTTATCCTCGCTACCAGAGAACTGCTCACAGTGAGAAGTACAGTCCTTATCTGCTTGAACTGACCCCAGAGGCTCATAAAGTTCTTTTGAGCAGGATTTTCAGGAAAATAGTTTATGTAAACTGTTTTAAGTCTCTTTTTTTTGTGAGAAAGTGAAAGTGGTAATTGTCCACATTCCAACATTAGCAATATATAAACTATGGGGACCGTCAGCTATAACCGACCCAGCTGCTAGCAATTTGTGTAGCAGATAATAATCGGGCTGCATGCAAAGCAGGGTTCCTGTGTCAGGCATTAGGACTGTGGTCCATGCTGTAAGGGATTTGAGACATTAATAGAAACGGTTGGATTAGTTTAAATAACCTTGGACAAGATGAAAAAGAAGACCTAGTCTGGCCAAATTTACAATACCAATTCGACAGCAATCCAAATCACCCCACAAAATGAACAAGGCACAGATCCTCTCAAATTGTACTCTGCACAAGCAAACGCCCATGTGACATTTTAATACTATAACACATTTGATTTTCAAAGCCAAAGACATGAACATTAATCACAGCTTGAACTGTTTGAAATGACCATGGCTTGTTCAAACTCTTCATATGATTAGTTTTAGTCAGCTCTCATTTAACTTTCATTACGTTGGATTGCTTTTAACAAAACACAAGTGTTTATTGGCAAAATATAATTCACGAGAATCAAACTGATTTTAGACCCGAGTGTAAACTAAATAATAACACCAACATGTCTTAGAAGAAGTTCTCCACAGCAGCTATGGCAAAAATCTGAATGTCTTCACCACAGCATGACACAAACACCAACTGTAGTGACCTTCCTGGTGATTTATGTTCCTGCTCACCATCATTCAGGGCTCTTTTCAGCATATGATCACCTCTTGAACAGCTGGGCGTCAGTCCAACCCCGTAGACTGTATTATGTGTCCTGTTCTTACATGAATGATCTGGTATTATTTGCATCAGATGGAAACTGAAGCAACTCGTTCACGCTAAGTCTGCAGGAAAGCCTTATGTTTAATTTTAAGATTGTCACAGGACTATAAGCTAAATACCTCAATGTGAAGATGGTGGAGTAGATGCATTTAAAAAAATGAATTTGAAACTGTTCCATCTTTAAAAACTGGCCTTATATTTTAAAAACTTTAAGTAAATATAACTAAAGTAAAATCCTGAGTATCCTTAATATATTGATGGAAATAAAATTTTAATTCATCTTCACTTTATCACTAAGAGAGATAACTGAACCTCCATCAGCTGACAGCACAAGAGCAGCCACTGATTTGGACATTTCCCTCCGGTGCTGTGATTTCCCAACAGGTGCTGGCCCAGTTGGAGAGATTAAGTGCCCAGTGTCCTCTGATTCTGTCTTCCTTGGAATGTCCCACATGTGGAGGAAGACAGGCCTCTCTTAGATTCCCGAAGAGTGGGTCGATAAGGCGTGAGGTTTTATGGCGATTTCTTGGGGTGTAACATACATCAGTGTAAAAAGACACTAAGACAAAAATGCTATACAAAATATATGCCTTGGTTAATTCCCTGTTCATCAACTGTTTCCTTCTATGTAGTGAAAACATAGCTAGTTAATGAAAAACTTTTTCTGCTGCTGAAAAACTTAGTTTTTCATTAACACAGATTATTAGAGTTTGATTAGGACATGAACTAGACAATTCTAACACATCAGTGTAATTTGACCTAAATGTTTCTATTTTAACTTTGGCTGGATGTCAGAAATGTTGTCCTTCTCGAAGGTAAACTTTCTTCAACCAAGACGAACCACTGTCGGTCTCCCGCTTGACGCGCTGCTCACATCCTCCCCGTTGCTATCTGCTGCTGCCAACTCCTTCCCTCTAGGAGAACCTGCCGTGAATGTGCAGGCTAGTAAGCTTGCCATCATTGACGGAAGATAAACATTTTTCCTGTAAGTGTAAGTTGTTTCTCTGTAAGTTGTTTCTCTGCAGCCAACCGGCAATCTTGGTCAGCGCATACACAAGTGTGATTGACAGCAATAAGACCTTCCTCCTGACACCGATTGGTTGTTTCTGAGTAGGAGTATTTCTGCAGATTGCAGTAGGACCACCAGAAGGAGGTGGAGGAGAATTATTTTTTTCATAGATCATCTGTGATATGTTATACTGTCACGACTCAGTGACATTTTTAACAAAGTTATCTGCTGCAGCTTTAGGGGCTATGAATACTTTTACAAGTGACTCCAGGTAAAATGGTTTGCAGTGTTTCCCCAGTGTCCGTCTTGTAATTAACACACTCACTGCTTAAAGATCATGAGGGCTACACTTGTTCTGACACCGAACTGTTGTGCTGGATGCACAGTTCAACCAGAAGAGAATTCACTGAGTTTAATGAAATAAGTAAAACCTCTCGATGCAGAAAATCTTTTTTTTTTTTCCACAATCATCGGTAGAACAGACACCTAAACTAAAGACACCCAATTTCATCCATTTTCACCATATTTGTACTAAAGTTTACTATAAATACATAAAAGCAGCAAATTCTGCTCAGGCTTTGGCTTTGTGCTCAGTGACACTGATCACAAAGCCAGTGATGATACCAAAGGAATCCTATGTACATTAGGTTGCAGACTGGGTAAATAGAGGTCACATGTGCTTTGTGTCCCCCTGGGAGTCTTTCATGGCAAGACGAGAGCGGTGCTTGTATTTGAGGTGCAGCTTGTGGGCGCCACACAGATGAGCTCATGAAACGCTATGCTGTCTGCCTAACCGGGGGTGGGGCGTGGAGGGTGATAGGAGAGGGCATGCTTGCCATCAATCACGCAGGGCGGAGCTGGGACCCGCTGCTCCGGGACGAGTCCAACAAACTGATGGAACACGGGCCAAGGCCACATTAAAGGCATTAGGTGTCACCCCTCAGCATGAGAAGTTGGGGATGGAGTCGGGAGAAAAGCTGAGGGGATAACAACCAGGAGCTGTGGTGCCACATAACCAAAGAAGTGTAGCTGAGCATTGAGACAAAACGAGGAGCAGAGGAGGGAAAAATTAGAGAAAAAAAAAACAGCTATGAAACTTGAAGAGGACAGTTTGAGACTTTATCAGAACCTTCAGCAAATTTCTGAGAGTTCAGTCTATGAACTTGTCACCTTTGGTCACATGTTATATTACTTGAAAATTAATATGCTGGTTTTTTTTTTTTTGGGGGGGGGTTTCCCTTACATGTGTTCATGCTTACTTTTAGTCAGGAATTAATCTGAAGCACTGACTGTGAGGTTGCTATTGTGCGTCTTATGAGCTGGGCAGCACTGTGATCCCCCCCTGTGTGCTGGCAGCAGTTGCAGACTCTAGGTGAAACAGTCTGCCGGCACACAGCCTCACACTTAGGGTATCTGGTGTTGACAGACAGGCTGCAGAAATACCAGGTACCAGTCCATCAGCAGTCAGTTCTGGAAATTCGTTCGAAGTCATACAATCCTCTTCTAACTGAATTGTTACTATGGTAGAGTTCTGAAAGCGTTTCACTATGAAAAAAACAAAACAAAAAGAAAGAAAAAAAATGGCCTTTAAAGTCAATAAATCATAAAATATCATCCCAAGGACTAAAACTGATTGGATTTTTTTTCCTCTAAACCACTAAATATCTAAAGCCATAAAAAGTAGCAAAAAAAAATATTACATGGCTAGAAAGAGCAAATAAAAGGACTGAAATATCACGCAAATTATTCATGCGAAAATTTTATTACTTTATCTATCAGTAGTTTAGTATGCAGGGCCAAACATTATTTTTAAAATAATGATGAGGCCTTCAAATTTATTAACATACCTTGTAAAGAAGAGAAGAAAGCCTTAAACTAAAGTGATTTATAATGTAGCTGTACATTTTAATGCTAAAAGCAAAATACTACAGATCTGTAACTGTACACATTAGAGATTTTATCTCTCTTTCCATCGTCCTCATTTTGTGTGGTGGCCAAAATGAGGGTATTTTATGGGTATTTTTAGGTGGTTAACTATTTTCACCACCTTATATGTTTACTTTTACTTGTGTAATTTCTTGGATAATTACTTTTTACATTTACTTGAATATGTTGAAGTAATGCTACCTTAGCCTTTGTGTTATGTCATTCATGTCACAAGCGAACATACATTTACCTAATCTTGATCAGAATTAAAATTCTGATCAAGATTAAAAACAGGAAAACTATTAATGTAAGAAAATATTTCAGACACAACTATTTTGATAATTCATAATTTCAATGCAAGCAATACTTTTTCCAAGGTGGATTTTTTTTCTCCTAAATCTAAAATTTGTTAAAATGTATGATTTTTTTCTTAAATTGTCAGTCTGAAACTGTGAAATTGTTATAAGTTATTGTTTTATTTAATTTTTTATTATTATTTTTTTTTAAATTACACCTTTTTTACAGAAAGTGCCAATAAATGCAATGGACATTCTCCACTTTAAACCAAGGTTAGCCACACTTCCATGTCGATCATTTCCATACCTTTGCAATTGTTAACTATTGTTTGCCTTTTAAAAGTAGCACCTGCAGTGCATAAATCTGTAACAAACTCCCAGACCAGTACGTTACCCTGTAATAAGCGTCACCAAGCAGAGCGGGCAGAGGAGAGAAAAGAATGGCTACTGTATGAGTTTGTAACAAGAGCCAGCTGTTGATGGCCATGTGGGCCATGCACCGGCAACATGCTGCTGGAGAGATTTGTGCAAAGTGAAGCAGAGAGACGGATCATGAATTAAACTTGTTGGGTAGAGCTGGTTTGGTGAGTTCAGAAGCCTGCCAGAGTTTGTACAACATTTGTCCAGACCAATATTAATCTGCAGTACTACAAGTACACACGTTTATGGACAAGTTTGTTTATTTAATCTCATGCTCCTTGTTTTGCAATTCAGATATTAAATACAACATTCTCATCATTAATTTATTATTGCGTGTGTCCCAAAATTCTGCAGATGAAAAGATTAAAATCCCTTAGGAAGAACCTGCTCTGCTTGAAATATGCCTGCTCTGTAAGCACTTGGTGTTCTGATTCAACAAGTTGCTGGATTTGCTCCGTAAAACAACGGGTCAGGATCATGGCTGCTGTCATAATTTTAGAAGGTTGGGTGGCATTTTACAGAGCTGGAGCTGCTGCGGAAGAATTTGTCTGTGTCCTCTGCTTAAATGATTACACCAGAAGGAGTCTAAAATAAAGCATGTGGGACCACATTTCCTTCATTTTCCCCCGCTCAACGCCACATGCAAACATGCGATACTGTGTGTAAGTATGAAAAGAGAAGTGAAAAAAAGAAACATTTCTGTCTTAGCAATCATTGTAAGCTCTACATCATGTTTATTAACAGTACTAAATCAGTGTCTGCTCGGGAGGGGAGCTGCAATTCTCCTGAGGAGGTTGTAGACCGACTTTCCCTGGGTGAGTACACCATTGCACATTTGGTAATAAGCGGAATGAGAGTTTTAAAGCAGGTTTCTGGATTTTCTCCAACGATATTTAGTTTCTTCTATCACAGGAGAAATGTTTTTTGTTTTTTTTTTCCTCTAAGGCTCGAAATGACCATGGCCTTTCGTTTTCTTATTCAGCCATCTTGCAGTGCATTACCCACAGCCAGTCTGTGTGTGCAAGACTGAAGTCAGTACAGGAAATGAAGTTCCAAAAACTTATTCTGAGACAAATATAACTGAGCTACTAAAAATATGCTTTTAAGGTACTTTTTACTTGCATATTATCTTTAGCTCCTGTGTCACAACACTCTAGGGGCTCTCTGTGTGGGCTTTAGCTCATGGTGTATTTACACATGTAGGTTTTAGTGAGGCTTTTTCTCTAACAGCTAGTTGACTATGTTTGTATTACTGCTGTGTGGATATATGATCTTAGTCAGGTAAAAACCAGAGATAAGATTCTAGGATATAGTCTACACCTGTTATCTTACAATAAATGTCCCCTTAGAAACTATGAAGATGAATGTTAATTTATGGTGTTAACAAATGTTAGTTTGCAAATAATGTATAATTATGCTAATGCTATGTTGTACTAAAGACACTTTGCTAACATGTGTATGTTTTATTCATGCTTTTTTTTTACTTTATTAGTGACTTTACAGTATGAAGTCACCTTTGATCAGTTAGTAAGATGTTTCTCAACCCTTAAAAGACACAAGAAAGCACCAAGTTGATGATGCTACTCAGAGAAAATTCAACAAAAATGTCCCCTTAAACAATCTTTGGGTTCATCATCCAAAATGGTGGCACTAATTGCAAAGTGTAGCAAGAGTTCCTTACCGGTTGGGGTATATAAATGCTAGACATTATAGTTTGAGTTCAATTAATTACATTTTTTTCTTCTTTGAATTTTGAAAAATCTCAAAGTTTTAGCCATCATACATGTCCTAGTACCTTGATTACGTCTTAGGAAGGAGCGGGTGCTCAATGGTTGTCTTTTGGGAAACTTGTCTAAAAATCAAATGGTGGTCAGGCCAAGGCCAAGTCATAATCATGCTGTGGAAATTCATCTTTTTTTTTGTAAAGCCTTACTAATCATTTAGAATTATTTCTGATAATCCAACTTTAAATCAACTTTAATTAATCTCAGTTATGAAGCTTCACAGGCTTTTATCACAAGCCCTACTGTATTAACACTTCCGATGGCTGCTGACCCTCTTATTTGACTTTTAACGGGAATGTCGCGTTTTGTGTTAACGATATTAATGTAAAATTTTTGTACATGCTTTGCTAAAAGAATAATATCCAAACAAATTTTAAACTTTGTTCTAACCAGCTTCATTTGTTTCAGAAACCCATCCAAGATGTACTTTTGGACTGAGGACTCTTTAAATATCAATTAAATTCTACAATCTAAATATCTTCAACATCACACCTACAGATCAGCTAATTAAAAGTTCCCGTCTTTGAAAAGGAGCCATGGTGGGGACTGACATGGTCGTTGACTAATCTGAAGCATGCAGTAGCATTTACGAGGGATGAAGAGGTGCATGAAAGGTGCAAGGGAGCCTGGGTGAGGTGAGGGTCGGCTTGTAAGGCCTCGAGGGCGAGGGATGCTGTGTACTCCTCACCCGGGCAAGGGTTCATTCCGATCATCTGGGCCAATCTGTTCCAGACGTGGTAAATGACACATTATTGGATCCAGACCTGACAAGGGCTTTGTGTATATTACATTACCAGACACCAGGCTCACTTAAGCTTCATTACCTTCATTCCTCCTCCCCACCAAGAAAGTGAAAAGGGAGAGTGAGTGAGGGGAAGAGAAAGGGCAACTTAGATCTTACCCCAAGCCGTACACGGAGGGTGCGTTTTCCCCCTCAGGTCAAGCTTATACTCTGCACTCAGCTGCAAATCACGCAGCTCTCTTTTTCACCCTCTCCTCCTATTCTTTATGCATTCTGTGCTGCAGAGGCATCCAGTACAACAACAGTGAAGCCCACCCAGGAACACCCAAGATGATCCTGCCCACAGGGATTTTTAGGGAGATATTAGAAACACACCGAGGAGGTCGCCCTACACTTCTTTCTTCCCACACTGACGGAACAAACCGAACGCGTTGATTTGAGACCCACAAACTAATATGGAAGATGTTACAAGCAGAGTTTGCTTTTGTTGGAGTTAAAATATTTTGGAGGCCAAAGGCTTTCTATTTGCCCTAGAATCAACCTACCAAATTTACGTCATCAATTCTTTGCCCCACATCTTCACAATACAGTGTAATGGTGAGAGGTTTTATTAGAAGTCTCCAGGTGTGATAAATGTCATAAGAGTCTGGTGGATTTGTCTAAACCCTTTTATTTGGATGACACTTGTACATCAACACCTTTACTATATATTTCTAATAAACAGAAATGGCTAAAGTTGCCATTCTATTCCTCGAAATAAGCTGCCAACATATATGCATCAGCAGGAATGTGCAAACAAACACTGCTAAGATATACATTCCACGTTGCTGTCTTCAAGGGTATATTTCTTTTATCTCTATTCAAACATTTGGCTGCAACCTATACATGCAATCGCAGTGACACAAATATTTTAGTGGCATAAGCTTACCTCCTGTGCTGTAGTATCTCATTGACACAAAGCGTCGCTCAAGAAGATTTATGGCTTATACTTTACCTTCCTATAACACATGAGCAGCCAGATCCCCTTGCTTTTGACTTGCAGAGACCCTTATCGCACAGCAAACGGATCTATTTCCTCTGCAACAGATGACATTGCCAAATTTCAGTTGCATCACCTGCCGATGTACAAGGACAGACAGTACTGCAAGAAAAGCCCGTCTAAAGATAGGTGGCTCCAGGAATGATAACTGAAATGTGTACTCATAAGGGTCAGTGAAGATATATGTGCCACAAGGATTACGGTTACAGTAAGAGGCCCACAGCTGTAGCTTCTTCAGTAGCCAGAGCGAAGTTGAGAAACCACTTTTTGAACTGCTGGCCATATGCAAGATAAATAATAATAATAATAATAATAATAATAATAATAATAATAACAGCTGCGTGTAGTTGCAGCATTTTAGGTAATTCCACATTTAAGAGTTAAAAAGAGTATTCAGAAAAAAAATATTAATTACATACTAGAAAATAAATTACAATGGTTCAATTCTTGCCCATCAATATACAAAACTTCATACAGAATTTACATTGATAACATTTGAATAGCTATGAATAATTTGCAAAAATTCTGCAAAACTTTTCGCATTGTGCAGCATTTTTAATCCTAAACTGAGCCAACCCTACATGGGTCACATACTAATAAAATTATGAATATACCACTGTGCACCTAAAAGGAACATCTGCAACTTCATTGTAGATACAGTTTTACTGCTTATATATATATATATATATATATATATATA
>NW_006799966.1:3567195-3610893 GCF_000485575.1 Poecilia formosa | reverse complement strand
TATGAGTTTAGAGAGACTTTAATTTCTTCCAGTCTAATAAAAAAAAGCAATTCCGGCTGTTCAAAAATCTTTGTTATTCTGCCCTTCACACTCTTTCTGTGTCTGACATTATATGTGTGTGTGTGTTTGTGTGCGTGTGCATGTGTGAGGTTAGATGGTCATGGAAGGCAGCACGAGCAACTCTGTTCCAGCTCATTAGCTGTGATTAATCGGTATGTGAGCTTTCCCATGGTCCTCTTTGCCTGCTGGAGACAGAGCTCACCTTGGAGGGCACAGGGAGCCTTCACTGCTGCTCTGCTGCTGCTAACAGACTGCCACATGTAAGAGGGACGTGTATATATTTCACTCTTCTCCTATTTGCTGTTATTTTAGATGTGCATATATATAGGCTGCTTTTGAACATTTTGTTGAAACATCAGAATGCGTCCTCAACTTTCGGATATTATTTTTATTCATAAATACATCATACTGTACATTAATTTAAATAACTGCTTGATTACATCAGCAGCTTTTAGAGAGTTGTTTATTGCCGCTTATTGCTGATTTTAGACCAGGGTCTAAAATCAGCAATGTAGTAAGGAAAATGTGAAAAACAAAAACCTTCGGAATAAGAAGGGAAATATAAAATATGTTAAAGAAAATGAAATACATAAATTCAAAATGACTAAATTAATATAAAATAAAATGGTAAAAATTTTTCATGTAAAATATCTAGTAGGTTATTATTATCATTAATAACATATACTATTATCACGTGTGCTTTCATGTAAATTTAAAACAAGCATTAAACAACTATGTTACTGGATTTGCCTACTACCTGGGAACATTATATTCCATCTGACCTCTTCCTGTAAGAAAAAGAAACAGCTTTGGTCACATACAAATATACAGTGATGTAGGTCTCTTTAATTAAGACATAATAAATTTAGTAAAGCCTTTGTTTTTTTCACTTAATGAGGAAATGTGCTCTCTAATCCAGTGATACAAGAACCATCTGTGTAAATCTTTGCCCACTGAGGATGGAAGCTCTTTGGCTGCAGCAGTGCGTTGTAACTGCTGTGAACAGTGGTGCGAGGATTGTGGTGAACCCTGCGATTGGCGTAAAACATTCAAAATAGGGGATCTCTCTTATCATCATTCTTCGTCTAGTATTCCTCCCAAAAGTAAATAAGTCTTGTTTCTGTTGGGTCTCCCGTTGCCCACACACGCTCTCACTGACATAACAGAGTTATTCTCATATGTCGACATGGAGGGAGTTGGATGTTTGATCCCGACTGGTCACTGTTAGCTGTCTGTCATGCAAACAATTACAGAAACTATTTTATTACACATGAAAAAAAAAAAAAAGTTTCCAGTTGTGTTACTCTAGTATGTGTATTGATATATCCAGAAAAAAAGGAACTGTATCCATAAGACATTTAAATATCTTTATTTTACATTTGGAAAGTCACTGAGGATTATTCAAGTCTGACCTTTCTCCCCCAAATAAGGGACTAAAATTTAACAGAGAATCACTGCTCAACCCGACTGAGCCCAAACTGAACCTTGTTTCACTTTTGTTTAAATCCTGTGTTCCAAGATAATTCAGACACAAATATGCTTAAAGCTGCAGAGGTTTCTTAATTTCCTGTGTGGGCCACACACCACCACACAGATCCCTCTGAATACAGACCGCGCTCAGAGACTGTGATACACAGGCCGCTCTACTGTCTTACTGTAAAAATAGATACGGGTGAGGAGCTCTGTCTTCTACGAATGAGAAGTTAACTAAATAATGAAGTCATAACTTGATCCTTCGCAGTAAAGACTTTTCTGGTGTACACATATTTTTGTTCTTCTTTGGACGGAAAACCAAAAGCCACATTTTTGCATATACAAACAAAAAGAAAATTAATACACTTATATTAGGTGACAGTCAAAATCCAGGACATGCCTTTATTTGCATTGGTTCTCCAATGCATCTCAGTCAAGAGAACCTGATGAGTGATCTTCCTGTCGTATTTAAGCTTGAAAGCAGGGAGACATGATGGTGCAGTTTTCCTGATTTCAATTTCCTAACCCAGAGGTTTGTTTGATTTGCGGAACATTAAGCTTTCTGTAAAAGGTTGCAGGGGCAATGGACTCCTGCAAGGCAAAAAATACATTAAAAAATAAATAAAAAAAAACAACAAAAAAAAGAAATCAGTCTTTTTCATTGTTTTTTTTATAGTCTATGAAAATAAATACCCCACTTATAGTGTACAGTCTGAAAAAATATAGCTGCATACTGACACTGAAGCTATTTGATTTGAGACTGATGATTGAGTAAAATTAAACGACTAATCAGTTTTTATGACATTTTTACTATATAAAAACAAAAAAAAATTTGCTTTTATCCTGTCTGTGTTCACTATCTGTCTTTCTCTCTTTAATTACCAGTATAAAAGGGTATCGATACGGATAAGGATTTCTGCAAATGTAAATAGCAGATTGTTGTGATTTGAGAAAATGTGTATATTTTTCAATGGGGAATTATTTCCACAATGTCAAAAAACAATCCTGATAAACCCACAGAACACCTAAACTCTATTGCTATTATAAGGGACTAAAGAGTTGGGAAACGCATAGCAGCAGGAGACAGCCTCAAAACCTGATCCAAACCAGCAGAATCACAGAAGTCGAACAGAGCATTCATTGTCTGTGGCGTACACCTCTTAGCCCAACTCTTTGTCGCCCCCACTAAACCCAACTCTTAATGAAAGCCATTATAGTACATTCAAAAGCCATATATCTTAAATATAAGTTCTGCAAAGGATAAATAAAAATCACTCCTTGGCGAATTAGGGCTTTCTTAATTTAAAACCTACTCAGAATGTATCTGCACAAACTCACATACATTGGACAAAGACACAATGACACATCTTCATGCACTCTATAGGAAAACGCACATTCATACACCGGATCAGGCACCAATGACTTGAGTTATCCAGAAATGGAAACGCATGATTGATGTGGCTTGATTCATTTCCACACCTTTAAAAGCTCCATTTTACCCCTGCAACCAACCAGGCTGAGTGGTCTCCGCAGTTCAAAGCCTGGCATGGCTCTGGCCTTCCTAGTCAGGCTTCTCTGGGACAAGAGTGTCTTTATTCTGCATCAGGGGCACTGGTGCTGGTGGCAGTGGGGATTCCACACCTGTGTTTGCTTCTTCCCCCCGTAATTGGGAGCTGTGTGCTATTTTGAGCCCGGAGTACAAAGTGGCTCACTCATGAGGTACTCAGGGTGAGGAATTCTGGCTCCCAGTTTGTTGTGGGCGGAAAATCTGAAGGCCTGTGATTAGCCCCGCAGGGTGCACATACACCCGCGACCATACGACGCTCGCAGACAGAGACTGAAAATTGAGAACCCACTGCCTGTTCTGCTGAAATTTATTTAAAACACAGTTTCCCCATTCTAATAAGATAAACATTGGCATACAGTATAGATTAAATATAAGAGAGGTTTACATGAATACAATGCTTTTGGTACCTCATAAATCGTTCACATTTACTAACATAACACAGTTATATGTGTCAACATAAAGCAACAAATGCAATAAAAGGAAAATGATTCATGATTTTCAAACTTTTCAAAGATTCAAAATCAAAAGGTAATTTACCTTTCAAGGTAATTGCAGCTGCTAAGCTTTCAGTTAGAGTCAAAACATAATTTTGACTATTGTTCTTACAAAGAACTTCAATCTCGATCAGATTACATCTTCTGAGAATATCAGATTCTCAACTGGATTAAGCTTTGACTGAGCCATTCTCACATGTGAGTATGCATTGAGCTTGAGCTTTCAAAAGAAGCTCTGGCTGTATGCTTAATGTTGTTGTCTGGTCATAAGATGAATATCTACTCAGATTTTGTCCCTAAAAATGTTTTCTCCCAGTATTTCTCCATATTTAGCTCTAGTCATATTCTATAGACTCTGATCTGTGTCCCTGATCTCTGGTGCTGAAAAAAAAAAGCACTTGTGAGACTTGATGCTGCCACCAACAACTTTCACCCCAGGAATTGTATATTCACAGTGATGGGTGGTGATAGTTTCCCTGAAGAAATCCCTTTTAAGTTACATAAACAACATTTTTTATCATTATTATATGTTATTTAATAAACGTTTTCATGGTAAAATATGTGGTGATAATTAAAGAGGTTCTTTAAAAAATTTTTCTTGCTCAAAATACATGTATGTAAGATGTACATTATTTGGTGCTAATTCCTCATATCTTTCTGGCATATGGATGTTCTTTGTTAAATTCTTAAAACAGTGTAAAAACTTACATACCAAAGGAGAACAGAAGTATTCCAACGTAACAGCTGAAGTTACAATACTGAAAAATAGAAAATGCAACCAATCTACCATTAGAAGGGTTATAAAAGTGTTAGTGTCACTATTTTTACTATTTACAAGTTTGCAAACCTACTTGGGTGCAGATTATCTGAATACATTTTACCAAGATAGTAAATTAAGGACTATGAGATTTTTATGAGTATCATAATAAAAAGGAGAAAGACAAAAGGAGCAAAAATCTTAGATATTGTCAGGCGGTGTGCTGTGACAGTTTAGTGTTGGGTCAATCCTAGTGCAGGGAGAAGTCCAAGTCAAAACAAACATTCTCCTTGGCTTCTAATGGGACCGTGTGCTCACTTTTTCCCACCATTTTCCAGAACAGCTTAATTTGCTGTCATTCCAACTTGGTGGTCATGATAATCAAGATGAAATGTTTAACATGTAATTTTTACTGAAAATGTTTTCTTTTAACAGGTAAAAGTGATACATTTTGAAACCACATCATAAGGAATGACAATGATGCACTTAATGTTTTATTTTAATTCTTCCGGACATTTTTATGAAGGCTGAAAATGTAAAATTCCTCCACTGTTGTCAAGCAAACTCTTCCCTTGTTCACCTTCAAAACAGAGTCCTGTTACTAACCAAGAGAATCCAAATTTAAACTGGCCAGGCAGGCTGGGTAATTTATTACCAAGAGACAGGAATTTTGACAAATCATTTAGCTCTGCAAACTTGGCTGTGGCAAAGTTCAGCAATTAGACTCCTATGTAAAGACATTCTCCTCGTCTGTATCGACGGATGTTGGATTTATGTACACTCATAAGCTGGGGCCGAGTTCAAACCTCTGCTTATGGGAGCTGGGTCTTGACACATGCAGGATTTTTACAAATATGGTGGAACGCACACATTTTATAGTAACTCTGACCAAGGAACACTGGACCGCAGGGGAAGAAAGACGGTCAGTGAAGGCAGCAAGATGTGGTGCCGAGGGAAAAAATAAACTTGGTTTTGGGGTCGGATGTTCTCATGATATCTCTGTGGGGAAAAATAAGGTGCTGAATAACATAAGAAAACAAGGCATTTTAATTTGGTCTTATTGGAAACTAACAAACTTGCTATGTAACCGCTTAATGTTTTTGAAAAAAAAAAAAAAAAAAAAAATCTTTAAAAGTACAAACCCCAGATGCGTCTCATGCATGTTAAATTTTGACTTTCAGTTAGCAAGCCTTAACCCTCTGTCAATATTTAGCTTTCTTCTAATGGGGTGATTTTATGCTACTGTTTGAATGTGATGGCCAGTGAGTAGCTGCCTGCTCAATGTTCAGCTAAATGTATTTAAGAAGATCTCTGGACAATCCATTACAGAGCAGAGGAAGTATGAAGAAAAATGTTAAGGAAGATTGTAAGATGAATTTCTTTCAGTCCCACTTCAGCTTGAATGGTCTTCTGATATGCTCAATTTGTTTAAAAGTGGTATTATGTTTAGACACACAGTGCCATTTAATTGCTGGGTTGCAGACACGTGACTTGGATGATGTGCAAAATTTAGATGCAGGTCAGAAAGGGGATTTCTCTGGTTCACAACAGAGCAAAATGGATCACAGTGACTACCCTAAAACTCTAAATGGCCTGGCACAGATGAGGTATCTTGAAAAAATATGCATATATTTAGGATATGATCAGTATTGTCTCGGTAAGAAGGGCTTGTCATATAATCTTGAGGATTTACACAACATCAAAGTGAACGATGTAGCTAACTACCTGCTGCAGACCTCGTATTATACAACAAGCAAGATGAAAGCTTTCAAATGCCTGCAGAATACAATTATTTTGTTTCAGGTTGGATCAACCATTTAGGATCAAATAAAACATTAAGCTGTCTACCTGTTTCTGCCCAGGTGAGTATTTAGTTGTGCTATTTTAAGTAATTGAAACCAATGCTATCACTAATGCTATCACTAACGCTAATGCTAACAACAAGCTAACCCATATTATTTCTGTGTGAAAGCAATAGTTAAAGAAGTTACAGTTATACTTACATTTGTCAAATTTAGATAAAAACACCAAGCTATCAGTAGGTAAAATAAAGATGCTTAGAAAAGCTTTGACATTTTAAAAATAGGAAATGAAAGCAGTGGATATATTGGATAAAGGATGCTGAGCACTGAGGCAAAGAGGAAGCTCAAACAAACAATTCATTAATGTAAAAAATGTGCAGGTGCAGATTATTCAGTACTAAAATGAGGAAAAACTAGTCCCATGTAACATCTGACAAAAAGGGATCCTGTAAGCAAACAATGAGATATTCCTTACACCCTAACTTTTCTTTTTTTTAAATGGTCTTAACTGCACACACAACAACCACATCTTGGTGAACATTATAAATCCATGACCTCAGAATGACGTCACTTGTCTTTGACACTCTCCTTTATCCTGGGCAAAACACTGGCAAATGGGAAACACTTTTGGGTCTTTCTAATCAATGAACAAAGAGTGATACGTCAGCCTTCATTTAGTTGTCAGAGGCGAAAATAAAATAGATGAAAAATGAAGTGCTGGGACTTGCCTGACCTTGCACATGATTGCTGTTTAAATAGCTGAGGTTGAAACAGGGTGTTTTGGAAGCTGGCAACTGCCCAAGGCGCAATTTGTCCCAGTGTGTATGACAGCATGGAGGATGGCACGTCAAATACCACTTTCCTGGGAAATCTCATATCCCACATGGTATAGAATCATGGGTAAGAAAATAGAGAGTCCATCAGAAAATTACACTAGACGAGTTGTGATTAATCACGCTTACTGGCACTCTAAATGGCTTTGCCATGATTTATATAATTTTTCAATATGTTTTGCTTTCGTTTTTCTCCCTTTAGTTTCCTTTATCTGAAAGAAATTCACCCCAGAACCTTTCCATGTTAGCCTGGCCATTGCCTTCCTACACATTTCCATTCGATTCTCATCTCCCTTCAGTGCTCTAGGCAAATCAGTGAAGTGAAGGAGTTAAGAACAGTATAGTTGTAGTTTGGCACTGGCTTGGCACTTCTCTCTTCGGGGTCATGGAGGATATATGAAGTTTCAAATTTACTCAATGTATAATGGAAAAGTAAAATGTGAGTTAATTTATTTGCTTTTGTGCTTAATTAAATGCACATATGCACGCAGGTGCATTATTTCAAACATAAACTAAAACTTTCAGTTATAATTTTGTAAGACAACAGATTTGTTATTAAAATGTTTTTCACTGAGCTCTAGAGATTGCGTTAAAGGAATGTTTTCTGTATTTGACTGTTTTTTGTTTTTCAATCAAAGGAAAAATCAAAAGCTCATCCATCATTTTGACAAATTACAATTCACACCCCGGACTACACTTTCAACTTTAAGCACAGAGTACTTTGAGGAACTAACTAAATCAATCAGTTATATAAAAATACGTTTCAGAAATCCCCCATCTCTGACGTGGATACCAAACTAAATGCATCTCGCTGATTAGGAGCTGACAGTGTGTTGAAGAATTACAGTCAGGACGCTTTGGAGTGGGCCTGAAATGGCTGAAATGGCACGTTTAACAAGCCTGCTCTACCTACAGAACAGAGAAAACTAAAGAGAACAATATGCTGTGTTAATCTATTTATTGTTTAAATAGAGGAGTAGACAGTTTACAAAAAATAAAATAAAAAGAAAGTAATGAGTCAACTAGACTGCCACAAGCGCAGTCCACTGCATAACTAAATGCTCACACGGCTCCACCTTGCTCTGCTAGAGCTGCGGAAATAGGATCCTTTCAATCAATCATCCTGGAAGATTTGCACTTCACTCATCCTGTGTTACAACAAAAGACAAGATGGAGCTGGAAGATGTTAAGCTGCGAAACGTTACACTGCATATTCAAACGGTGCTCTAAAAATGAAAGCAGTAAAATCTTAATTAAATAATGTTGGGTTTACTTCAAACTTGAGCCTCTAATCAAAGTTAATCAGTTGGGTTGGATTGGGCTCAGGCATTATGTCTGTGGACTCCGTCTGGGTTGGGTTGAATTTTTTTTAATTTTTTTTTTTACGTCTGATCTAAACTTCAGCAGAGATTTCTCCTCCAGATGTGAACCTGGAGGAAGTTGTGAGGCAGCAGGAGTCGATTAATTTCATTTTTTATTGGTTTTTATCACTGAGGACAAAAAGATTGGTATTTTCATCTGCTTGATTAATGTGTGATGGGATCTGCACTGTCTGTTCAACTTGTTGAATATTAATTAAACCACATAAGTGAAACAGTATGGCCCTTGTCAATATCATGTAAAAATTGACATATAAAAATGGAAAGTTTTTGACAGTCAGGTAAAATGACGAACAACAAAAAAAAAAGCCAAGCGCGACTTCGGCTTGAAGCACAGGGATCTTTAGGAATGCGCGTTGTATGTGTCCATCGCCGCAGTTCTACTGTTAATTCAGAGTTTTTATCCAGAGGTGCACCTCAGGAACGTCTCCTTGTGAATGATGGGCTTTCGGGTTTAAGAAGGGATCACTCATAATGGAATCCAATCCCATGCCGTCTTTGTGAGAATGCTGGAACAAATCGATCAGTAGGGAGTATCTGTGAAAGAGATGTTCTGAGGCGTAGCGTCAACTGTGCTGGAGCCAGAGGGGCTTCTGTCTGATGCCCCAGTTCTGGCATTACACAGCAGATTTACCACTTAATATGCCAGTTAAGCAGACTTTTTAAGTAATATGTAGAGATGGATTATGGCCGAGCCAGCACATTTTTGTCTTGACTTCTAATTTTGCTATCTCTGCCGAATACAGGAGCTATTGCTTCTTTTTTTTCTTTTTTTTTTCTTTTTATGTGCTTAATCCTTCATCCATGTCTCACTCTATGCTTCACTTAGTTAGGCATTTTCAGTCAGTTTCTGTGTTAAGTCCTTCCCCTCTGAACTCAATCCCCAGACTGGCCCTCTGCTTGAGCCCCTCAGCTGCTGGTCTGCTCTCACACTAACCCTCTTGTTTATATCGGGGATGCAATTAAGTCGAAGCCAAGTAGAGGAGTCCCAGAGAGAGAGGCAAGAGTGCAAGCTTGTGAGTCAAATTTCAACTTCTCTACTCTCACACACTCCTCCCTCCCTTTTCCCCATTTCACTCATTTTCTCTTTCTCTCTCTCGCTCCCTCTATGTTGCGCTCACTTTGAACAGGCAATGAAGCCATTCTTCTTCTGCCTAAAAACAGAAAAAAAAAGTGAAGTGTTTTTTAATTAGTATCTAGAAAAGCCTGTTCTTGGTAGATTTATGTCATATAGCAGAAAATGGCTCGCATGGGATGAAACAGGAGGCTGGAGATAACCTGGTATGCAGGCGAAACCTGCTAAAACAAGACGTTACCTCACTGGTACGTGTTTCCATGAAAAATACATGAAGCGAGTTTGTGCATCCAAATTTTAGCACAATTGCGCTCATATTTCTGTGAAAAATCACTCATTTCAGAATAATGCTCTCTAAAATTTCTTCTTGTTTTGCCATTAGGGAACTAGTTTGTCTTCTAAGTTCACATTTTCTACATGTGTGGTCCTTCGGCCCAGGGGACTCATCCCAGAATCCCAGACACACGTGTGCAGGCAGAAGCAGTAGTGCAATGTAGAGTAGATAAACAGTGTTTTTGCTGGCCACTGGGCACACTCCACACCTTAGCAATGCTAAAGGAACTGTTTTACAAAGTTCTGCGCAGAGGTTTTTATCCACTAATAATTTATTTGTGTTTAACTCTATTAAAAAAAAAGGCATTTATGTAAATCTGTAGAGGGAATCTTGATTGGTCCTTCAGATTTTCTGAAGATCTTTGGACGTTCTGACTGGAGGTGAGGATCAACACCTTCAGATAACTTGAGGAAGTCTTTAAGATCACTTTAAAGAATTAGAATTAAATAACACAGGTCAGAGATTGACTTGTGAGATGTAAAAGCAAATAAAAAAAACCCTTCTTCTTAAAGGTACAAAACCATAAATGGACAAAGAAAACCATTAAAATGAGATTCTATTTCAGCACTTGTCACTGCATTAAAAATTATTTAAGCTTACTGTCAAAATTTACTTTAATATTAATTTTAAATAGTGTATTTAATTATCTATTAAACAAAATGCCACACTATATAAATATACCCAAACAATTCCTCATCTAAAATTTAATCCTCCACATCATTTTTATTACATTAGATTTGCATGCCATCTGTACTGTTGTGCTGGTCCATTGCACAAGTAGTTGAAAAGAATCAGTGTGTTTACAAGTGGCAAACACAGATCATTAATAAAATTAACAGCTTCAAGGAAAGGTATGAATAGATTATTACCATTTTAATTCTGAGGATGATCATCATACACATCACCGTTTGCTGTTGGCATCCCTTTCAGCAACATATCTTATACATTATCAGAGCCAAATGTTTCATATATTCATTCCTTATAGTCTGTGTTAGGGCTGCCCTTTTTGTGACCACACTAACTGAGACATGCAGGCACAATAACTGAATGGATTGGGCTCAGCTGGCCCAAAAATCCACATAGATCCAAACAGCTCATGGTCACCAGTACATAGAGGTATTCCAACACCTTGTAGTTGGAAGACTCCCCCGATTTGAGATTTGTCATCTTCTACTTCCTGAGTTGAACTACTCAGGAAAAATCAGTCACAATAAATAAAAAAAAACTCTCAAAATCAACAATTAAATCTGGCATAATGTTTACAAACCCAACAAACTACAGTGAAACTTACCGCCTAGTGTCAATCCCAGTTGTCTACTAATATTCCCATTGCCTAAGGCAAATCCAAACATCACTCAGAAACTAATGCTGACAGAGAAAAAATATTTTTGAAGTCTTTACATTGGAAGTATGCATTTTAATCTCACTGTTTTTAATATAACTGTAGAGTTGCTAAAAAGAAAATGCTCTCTGGCTCTTATTCCATTAACTCTTAAAATTAGCATCAAGCTTCTTTAATTCTTCTTAAGGACATTCCAGATCAGCAGTGCAAGTGTGCCTCACTTTCATGGGGGAGATGCAACGAAACTCCAGGGATGTGTGCAGCGTTGACGGACATGGGAATAAACAGAGGGATTGTCCCTGACCTCCCAACACTAGTCTGGAGGAAGACGAATAGCCCCCCAATGGGCCCTGAGCAGATAAAATACACCCTACCGTCTTCAACACCAGGTGTGACAGCCATCAGGGGTGGCCTATCAGCAGGAGGCACAGGGCAGGGGAGGTAAGGGTGAGGGGGCACATTAGGAACATATCAGCAATTACTCTCTGGGTTTATTTTTCTTCCTGCTTTAACACCTGGATACCAAGTTACATTCATCCCGGGTGTTGATTGTATCTTAATCTCTAAGTGAGATCCCTCCATTGAGTCATTTGTCGATTATCTGATAAAACACTGAAGCATGTTAATGTTAAAGTAACCGTTAAAGGGACATATTGCTTGTTTATTTGCCAGAAAGCATTTCTTCAGTGACTTCTATGAGCTTGGTATTTCAGGTTTAAGTGTTTATCTTCTCTCTTTGCAGTTAGCATACCGTGAGTTGCAAATCAACCTCTTTATATAATGGAATCCACAGGGTCGAGGACATGTTTACCTCTTTTTCCAGGCCCATTAGGCACCAAGCGGCTATATCATATCTGACACAAGAAAATGGCCTCAATCTGTTTAAGCTATGAACCCTGACTGCACAGGTCCCAGGTCCTCGCACTGGCCTCTGCACACAGAGATATGAGGAAGGATTATAGTCATTTATATGCACCGAACTTTAAACAACAAATATGTTATGGGTGCAGACATCCCACAGCCGAGACAAATAGATCAGCTTTGCTGTTTGTTGAAATGATGAGGGGAAGGAGAGCTTTTGAAGAAACTCCTGTTAGCAATGCTAAAAAAATAAATCGGCAGCCATTTACACTTACATCTATTGTGTAAGTGTAAATGGCTCTCTACTTTGAGATTTGTATGTGTAAAGCTTGTGAAAATTCCCTCTCAAAACAATGTTTTGTGCTTTGTCAAGTGTCAGCCTGCTGTGTGCAAGACAAGCGTGTGTGAAAAAAGGAAGCCCAGACCTCTAATTTCCTGAGTGAGCTTTCGCTGTAGAACGGGAAGGCCAGACTGCTCTGCGGCCATCAGGAATCAACCCAATAGTCCCCCAAGCCACCCCTGCCCTCGTGATACCCTCTCTAACCCCCACCTCCCTTCCCTTCCTCTCAACTCAGGCCCCAGGGCCGCTGTGGGTTAGCCTTGCTCTGTCATGACCAGAAAACAGAGTGATATCTTACTCATCTAATCCCCCCTTCAGTCATCATGCAATAAGGTATGCCTTGCAACCCTTGACCTTGCGAGCCAAAACAAACCCACCCTCCAGCAACACCGCCCTGAAAACTCCCACCAGGGGACAGATACAAAAAAGAAAAAGTGAGAGAAGCTGAAATGACACTTGACAAGATTCAGAGTCATTGTCAAAGCCAAGGTGGAAGTTGAAGCCGCAGAAGAAGTTTAATTCACTGAGACCATCTGCTCATTTGATACTCTGTCTACAGCCATGAGCAAAAAAGTTGTGAAGCTTAATTGTGTCGTTTGAATGCAAGAACTGTAAAGATTATTCTTGTATAATCATTACAAGAAGGCGTTCTTGTAATGATTATAATAGCACACATCTTAATTGGGAACACCTTTGAATTTATCCAAAAGATTTTTAGAATAAAAGCCCTAGAAACTTAGAACGTGAGAACTCACCACATAAAGATTACCTGGTGCATAAATACTGGACATACAGTTGATACGTACTGTACACTAGAAAAAGACCTCCTTACCCACAAAATTATTTATGAAACAGGAAACCTGCAGTCTGATCTGGTGTCAGTGACATAAAATGAGGTTATGATTTTTACAGATTATTTTATCTATTGTGTCTTTTATTGTCTCATTTATTTTTGTCATACATTGTATGGTGATTGGAAAAAACACATCCTTCAGTAGAGAAAAAATATGCTGAACTTCTAACTTAAACTCTGTGTCTGCTCAGACAATTTCTGAGACTTTCCTGCAGTGAGGAGACCACGAGGATAAGAGGGAGAGTTGAACACTATATATTGAAATTATAAAACATGTTGAGACTCTTGTTGGCCTTAAAGTGTGCATAGAAGGTGTGGCGTGAAATATACACACACGTTCTCTAAAATTACCTTGTGCGGTGACTTCTTGCGCACACTTTAAGTGTATTTGATAGTGTGTATGCGCTTGTGCGTGTGTGTACGCAGAAAGAGCCTAAAGCTGCTCAAAAGGGTTCAGGGCTCCCTTGCTCCAGCACATCTGGGCTTTATATCAGGCCTTTAATTAATCCTGAGTGAAGGCCAGGCAGTGACAGGCTGACTGGGCAGGCTCCAGTCCAGGACAGGGCCTGATTTATTACAACTGAGCTCCGACCAGCATTGATTTATTTCAGTCTGAGGAAAGGGGAGAGTCCAATGGGTGTGTTTAAGGGGACAGGGGGAGTGGACACAGGCAACAAGGCAGGACAAGTTGAGTTCAAGAATGAATGAGAAAGTTCAGCAGCACACCAACAGGACACGACTGAAGACAGGGGATGTGGTTTTGTGATGATAAATTCATTTGAAGGCAGGTTTTGTGCATGGTGAGAGCTTTATTACTTTGTGTTGTTGGTAAGCATGTGAGGACAGAGCAGGAGAGAGAGTGTGAAGGAGGGGATGATGAATGTGATGGAACTAGTGGGAGAGATTATGAACGCTGAAAACTTCTCTCCATCAGCTGGATTATGTTCCTTCCCAAGCCTGCGCTGTCAGTCAGAGTGACTCCTCTTGCCTTATCTCCCCACATCAGGGGACCGTAAATCCTCCTCTGCTCATTTGACTTAATCACCGCAGTTATCTGAACTCAGAATAACACAGGGAAGCAAACTCCTTCTCCTCCTTATTTCCCACAAGGCTGCTTTTCAGAACAGTAGGAGTGCAAAAGGATGTTGTTTTTACTATTTCACACATGCATTACATGGCCTTAAATGAGAAGCAGTGTTGTCAAATACAACTATGATGTGTTCATCTCTGTGCTTGATTACAAGTAAAGTTGGACACTTTAAATATATATATTTTTTGTATTAATCACTTGCTTAGTGTGAAAGATACCCAAATATGGCAGCATTTCCTGTATCTGTCTTATAGAAAACTGTTTTGTTGAACTTTGCAGTCAACACTTAAGAAAGTTAGCAAACACCCTGTGAACATTCCTGGTGGAATTCTGATGGTGTTATTGTCTGATTAAAAGTTTACCTTTTAGAAACAGTAAAATCTTTATTCAGATTTGATTTTTTTTTTATTTTATTTTATTAAGAATTTCTAAAATGCTATCTTACAATGATTCCCTCATTCATCAGCCTAAAATTATACATATTAAATTACTCAAAGTCCAGAATCAATATCCACCACTTTGTTTACACCAGTTTTTGATATGAGCAACATGGGCAACCGCCCAGGGCGGCATCTCGTCCAGGGTGCACCCTGCCTGACCAGGTGAAATAGAGAGTACATATTACTCCCAGCATTGTTAACACAGCCGCATACAAAGCTGAAAACTAGTTAGAAATACGACTTTCAATGACAACAATCTGAGTAAGTTACAAATGAAAACATAACGTACAACCCAGCCATTTGATTACTTTTCAAATTTCTGCATTATGAATGTTGCCTAGTCACCAGCCGGGCACATGTTTATTCTCAATCTTTATGCCAGTACCTCTCAGTCATCAGAGTGGAAACTGAGCAACACAGTTTAAGCTTTTGCCAAGAGTGGAATGAGCCCAGGCTGTTTGTGAAGTCGGGACTGGGGCGCCTGTGTAATACAGATTCATATCTCCCTTCCTATCCTCCTCCCTCATGTAGGGCAAAAGACAGCCACTTTCAGTGCACGCTTGGGAAATGGGGAATTCACCCAGTCACCCTTTTGTAGCATATTTCTAACCATGGCTTCTTTTCATAGTCTTATAATCTTCAATGTAGCATGAAATGTCAGTTTTATAAATAGGGAAACACGGATCTCTTTTCTAAGGGTAGTTTTTCCACATATTTTCTTTTTTAGATTTTGGCACTTGTGATATCTAAATAGGAAGGAACACTATCAATATTGGCAGCAAGCTGAGACTTTAGAGTTCCGTAGGGACATTTAAGGGAATAATTTTAAGGACTTTCAATAAAACACACTTTTGACACCCAAAACTGTGTTTGTATAAATACAGTGAAAACGGCTCTTCTCAGTAAGTTTCAAAATCACTTTTTCAGTGGAATCTCTATTTTAAACTGCAGTTTTATAATCATAGCAAGCATATAGAATGGAACTAATAGCTCACAAGAATGTGCCTTGATGTGTACATCTGAAGTCTTTATTTTGTTTATAGTGTTTGGAAATGGTCAGGACAGGTTTTCCTTCCCAAGAGTCATTTAAGAGTAGACATTAGCCCATAGCATTTACAAGTCTGAAACTATATTAAAATTATTGAAATAAATTACATGCATTTGCAATACTTTTCTATATTTCATTAGCATTATGGCTAAGGTACTTTTTAATGAAATTCTGGGTACTGCTTATTTTTACTTTGTTTTGTTTTTTTTTGTTTTGTTTTTTTTTAATAGACTTGTCAGAAACAATCAGAGCCAGGAGGAGGGTATTAGCGCTGTTAATCAGGCTTGTGTACGCACCAGTCACACGCTCCCTCTTGGTTTTGCCCGTCTCAACAGTTGAGTCTGTCATGAATACACAGGCTAGTTAGCAAGGCCACTGATGATGGCGGATACATTGTTTTCCTGAGACAATGTTTTTTTTTTTTTTTTTTTCTGAGACAATGTTTTTTTTTTTTTTTCCCACCATTAGACATTTAGCAACATGTACCCAAGGACGATTGATGCCACTAAGACCTTCTTCCTGGCTCTGATATGTTGTTTTTGACCGGAATAGGTGCATTTCTTCAAACAGTAACAGTAGCAATGGGAGAATGTGGAGGAGTTTGATTTTTTCACTGATTAACTGTCTCATTTTACTCTGTCACAACATGGTAACAGTTTTAACAAATATGTGAAAAACACATATTTGTAGAAGTTGCTTTGAAATGACATTGGTAAACTTGTTAAACCTCATTGATGTGAGATTGACAGTTGAAAATTATTTTTGCAAGTCACAGTGACGTGAAATAAAGTTTATACACTGCCATAGGTATTTTAAGAGGCCAATGGCAAACTCCACTGTTTATATGATGCATCAACTAGTGATGTTAATGCTGCGGGGAAGGAGCTGTAGCCTAAGCAAAAGCAAGGGGCAGGGTGTGAGTGGTGTGTACAAGAGGATGATTGACAGTGCTCTACAGAAATTCAATGCAAATATTGCTGGATAAAAGTTTTTTTTAAAAAGTGCTACAAACCTGGATATCTATATTTAAAACCATTACTAAGTTCTTTGTAATTTTTTTTCCAAAGCTCTATTTTTTACCAGAATGTAGGCAGACAAGGCAATATTACTTAATTTAAGTACTTTGAGATGTAACACATCCAATTTTAGAAATAAATGAATAGTTGGAAAAAAATTTCCATCACTTCCACTGGCAACATAATTCAGACTATCACCACCATAGTAATTAGTCAACTCACAGTGTCTGGTGTTTGTTAGGTAACAGACAGCACCAATACATGGTCTGCTCCCTCCAAGATTAAATGGATTGTATTTCTGTTTACGTAATTTTTACATGCCTGAGGAATCGTGTAAATCACATTTAAAAAGCATGTATACCTCATTATACCACTGAACCTCCAATTCACCAAAGTGCACTGGAGAATATTCAGGCCTCATTTATGGTGTAAACATGTCCTTACTTATCCAGATTAACTCAGCGGATCAGATTACCCCTTCTTCCCTAGCGTCCCTCAACAGTGTAGTTAGGGAAACCAACCCCAATGTCCCAAAGCAACTAGTGGCCCAACTATATTTTCTCTTAATAGGATGTGTTTTAACTCATTACAATCTATTTCTTTCGGTGCTCATGTTACAGCAGTTAAGTATTTTCTTGAGTATTTACAGTAAAGTGGATTTAGTCCACTTGCTTGAGGTCTATAGTGAAGCCCAAGGCCACAAGCAGCGAGGCCTGTCCATCAGTGGCAATTATTGGAAGGAGACCACCGGTGAACCAGGGCCATTTGGCTAGCCTAATAACTATATAAATGGGAGAACTGAGGGACAGGAAGTACAGCGAGACAGGTCGGTGCTGAGAAAAGTGAGTTTCGGAGGGGGGAGGCCCCTTGGAAAAAAACAATGACAAGCTTTTACAAGTCCAAAACTCTTTTGGCTGACCTCCTGATGACAACAGATCTCTAACTGTGCTTCCAAAGAAACTAACCATTATCTTTTTTTTGAAAAGCAGAGAAAAAAGAATTTAAAAAAATTAAATCCCAAAAACAAAACCACACCTATATGACTTTGTTGATCAAGCTAGATCATAACTGAAGTTTGTGGTTGCAAAGCCATCTGACAGTAAAGATTCGATACTCTATGCATATAACTCTACATCCACGTAGGAGGGTTTGTCTTTACAACCCAGAATTTATTGGACGGCTGCTCAGGTTTCACCATTGAGTCTTTCACTGTTGTGCCATCTTTTTTTTTTAAAGGTTTTGTTGGCTCTAGTGGCCTTTATTTTAAAGTAATCGGACAAGAAAGAGGGTTATGAGAGAGGGGGAAGACATGTGGCAAATGTTGCCAGGCTGGGAATTGAACCTGCAACCACTGGCATGAGGACTAAGGCCTCAAGACATGGGTTGTGCTTTGCCCTTGCACCACCACAGCACCTAAGTCATGTCATCTTTTAGTGGCTAGAATGTACATAGCTTTAAGTGATATATCCTAGACTCAGTGGAGTTAAAAGGATCCCTTACATTGCTTTACAAAAGACGGCAGGATGACATTGAAATACACTTTCAATCACCTTATTTTCTTGCATGCTTTGTGGTTTTCAGCCTCATTAAATATGCTTAGGTGATTATTGACCAGCTTAATTAGTGACTGTAAGTAGCCGTGGTCTTCCTCGTCTGCAAAGTCTCAAAGATTTAAATGACAGCAATAAACAATAAATGATTCAAGGGATGTAAAATTATTTGGGTGATATTTGCCAAGGATAAGGTTTGATCTCATAGCAGTCATCATCAACATCAGTCAACATCAAAAGTAAAAAAACAAACAAAAAAACAAAAAACAAGACTATTGCATATACATAAAATGAGTTGTTTCTATTTTGCACAAAACACAAAGGTCAGCTTTGAAAAAGTAATAACTTCAGCCTACACCAACCTGGAATTTTTTTGTATTCTGAAAGTACATACCTACGACATCAGACTTTTGTGGTATCTGAAATGAAGCCTTATCTGATTAAATGGGACAAATGCAGGGACACTTTAACAGTTCAACATTGAAACAGCCTTGAAAAATGAGATTTTATACAACTATTTCAGTAAGTGTAATTGGAAGGGAAAAGCCAGGAATACGATACCCTGAACAACTGACGGACACACAGCAATTTCAAGTTGTCATGCTGAACAAAGCTGTATTCATCTCCAATATGACAGCATGTTCTACATTTATTGATTGTAAGTATCAAATAATGGTAAGGAATTTCCATTACAGAACACTATAAAAGTTCTGCATTTCGAATAATCCAATTTTTAATACGTGGTCACTAAGAAACAGTTTGGGTTTGAGGGTAATGCTTAAACTGTTTTTGATATCTGGGGAGCTCGTTGGCTTGATGTTGTGAAACTGAGGAAAAATGAAATGAAATGATGCTTGTCCAGACAAAGATCTCAATCTGTTGCCAGATTGCTGACCACTATGATCATTTACAGTGAAAACACTACTTTATTTACCATGAAGCCTATGAGACAGAGATGCAGCAGAATATAAGAACACTATTGAAGCTTTGATATCCTTTTTTATTATAATTATTAACAATTGAATATTCATTTGTAACATTTGGAGCAGTAATCACAGAGAAAGTGAATGTTAGATGTCTCGTTTTATGATAAAAAACTCTGCTGTCTGAACTAAAAGCGTGAGAGTTTGTTTAGCATTACATCAAGCAGCTTTGAGTTCATCTTTACTATTATGATTATCAATATTATTTGGATAGAACTCACAAGAAAAATGGCATGTATGTCTATGGATATGGTTATTTTTTTGTACTTGCAAAATTCCATAGTTAAGCGTATTAAGCAAACTGACGAAGACAATTTTCTTTAAATTTAATTTAATTTAATTATAACCAACATTTATTATTAGTTTAATATTTTTACAAAGCTGTTATCTAATTACTTTAAAATATAATTAAAATATAATACCTGTTTCAGATTAAAGTGCAGAGAACTATATTTTTTGTTTGCTAAGATGCAGGGCTAATTTTAGCTTGCTTTAACAATCTTTTTCTTTTGAATACATCGTTTGTAGATTTTCTTTGTAATTTCAAATGATCAAGTATAACAAACGCTTAGAGAAATATTTGTTCTGCTTCATAAATTATGTTATTTAAGTTGAATGTTGTAGCTATGACTTATCAGAGTGCCATTGAAATGACACCAGCACAAGCAGGTCGGCAGCATTCATAGGAGAAAAATTACAGGGAAAAAAAAGAATTTGTTCAACTATTTGTTCAACATAAGTGTTTTTGTCCTTTGCTTCCTGCTCAACACTACTATCTGGAACAAAAGAGGGTGTTTTTTGGCCCTGCTGAATTCTGGGAATTTTTATGTTGTCTGAAGGACTCAGCAGTTCTGAACTCTCTCTTGGCAGAACTTCATAAGAGGACTCATGCAGCTCAAATATTTCGACTTCAAATGATCTAGAAAAACACATCCCCACTGGGTGGTTAGAAGTAGGCGTGTATCGTGTTTGAGTATACTTGTGAAAGATGTGGGTGTGTGTTAGTGTTTATGAGCTGTTCAGTATAAGGCTTTATTTTTCTGTAACTTGTGATGTCTAAGAGAGGCTAAGGACCCGCCAGTTTCTGCATTCGCGGCGAAGGATTTATCTCTTACACTGTGATTATTTTGCCGATTAACTGAACCCAAACAGTATGTTACTCTGCAGACGAAAATGAAAATACATCTCACACTAAGTTAAATCCTGGGCAAAAAAAAAAAATGACTAAAAACCCACTGCAGACATATAAGATCTATTCCTGGGACTTTCTGAGAGAAGATCCAGAAGCTTTGTGATGAATAAACGTTCCATTTTCAATCATTTTTCATCCAAAACCAGCACACATTGAGAGATTGTAAAAATGTAATTATCTTTATTTCTATTTCCTTCTGTTTCCATCTGAAGCTCACCTGTTATATTCATTGCAAGGTCTAATGTTGTTTGTGTATGTTGCTATTCACTTTCATCTCTTTTGTCCCTGTTCACTCTATCCATCCATTCAATAATTATGTCTGCGGTGGTCAACAGACAGGTCGCCAGGGCAACACAGAGACAGAGAGGGGGCACACAATCATACACACATGCCAGTTTTTTTTATTAGTCAATAAATATAAAACATTTTTTCCAAACTCTTGTCTGCATTTGAATCATCAACAGCAAAAAATAAATAAATAAATAAATAAATAAATTAGCATGACATTTACACCACTCATTTTCATATAACAGAAATTAAGTTTGAATTTTGTTCTATCCACTATTCTCGTGCACATTCATGCAAAGTTTGAATTTGTCGTTTTGACATTGAAACAGACTGCATAGCCCTCTTCAAACATGCAATAAAATATTGGGAACAATGCCAGTGTACCTTTTGAGTCTGCACAAAGGTCCTTATAAATGTTGCAGATAATTCAGCAGGATCTGAGTCATGCCTATTTTCAGCCTCAGCTCCTTGCATCTGGCAGCCAGTGTGGTGTGCCAAGAAATAGTACAAATAGACATAAAAACTTTTATTCCAGCTATAATTTTTTCTGAATAACATGTAGCATTTCTATAGTCATAATTATTTTAATACTATAATTTTACAGTTAACTAAATAAAAAAATGACGGATTGAAAAAGAACATGTAATAATAAAACTAGCAGGAGAATTGAAATCACACTTTATGTAAAGTGTCTTTATGTAAGGAACCAGGATTTGGTGATTTATTTCAAACGTATGCAACCATAAGGCTAGACAGGAGAAGTGTCTTTGTCATTTTTTTCGAGCATTTTGACTTTGACTATAAATTTGAACTTAATTTATTTGGTTAAAGTATTTCATTTTCATATTGGGTACATCAGTATTTTTTAAAATGCACATGAGCTACATACGTCTCATCGCTCACTGTACGGTGGTAATATTTACATACAAATCAATTATTTAGATCCAGTCAGTCAGTTTTTTTACGCTCTGTTTTTCTGCAACACCACTGAGTATCATGCATGTGAAATAGATGTTGACTATCCTTCCTCCATCAAAGTTTCTATAGCAACCAGATGCTGTTTAAAAATACGAGGGAAAACACCTGAGGGAGCTCAAAAAAATTTCCCAAAACATCCTTTCATTAAGTCTAACGTCTAAGGTGCCAATGAATGTGCCAACCTCATGCTGACCACCACCCATGGGTAAAGCCGGTAAACAAGCTCTGTGCAAAACTGAGAAGATGAGATCATTTCCTACTCAAGTGGCCTATGAAGGCTGACAAGTGTGTGGTATAGTACCTCCACCGCATTTCTGGAGACAGTGATGTCATTGCTGTTACCTCAGCCCCAGCGCTGTAAATCCCCGATGTGGACAAATGCAGGTAACTTTTAGCATCAGTAGTAGGCCCAGGTGGTCTAATAACATCCTGGCTTTCGCTAAAACTTTCCCTCAGGACTTGCAACATTCCAATTGAGACACTTATGTGCTTTAGGTCAATGCTGTGCCGTATGTGTTCTCTTCATTAAAATTTGCAACATTTTGTTTGTCGGTGGCTAGCACTGTAAAACTGCATCTAATTGCACATAGTATAAATTATGTAAAAGAGGTGTAAATTAAAATGTTTATCTGGAGATGACTTTTTTTTTTACCTTAACTTTTGTCTATTTTTACAATTTTTTGCATGTATAAAATCAAGTGCAAGTACAGTCATTTTAAAAGTCTGAAAATACAAGTCATTTTAAAAAAAAATGAAGTAAACACCTCAAACAATAAATTATCGGGCTATTAAAGCTACATCTTTTAAACAGAATTTCAAACTCCCTGTGGAGAAGGCATCAGAGAAGTAACTTGTTAACTGGAAATACAAGCTACTTAGACGGTGAGCCAAATTACTGTATGATCTATACCTGTTATCCTGTGGGGGTCATGCTGTCAGCCCAAAAGTTTATGGGATTCTTTTTTGAGTCCCTTGAAATGCCTGAAAAATGTTGTCCGGCCCAATAAAATAAGCTTCTCAACATCACTGAAAACCTTTGAAGAATCACAATATTTTTGTTTTTCAGTGTTCCAAATCAGAAAACATTAAAAGAGCCATAAGAGATGAATAGCCACATTCAGCTCTCCCCGTCTTTCCTCACATCATATGATAAAAATATGATTAACAAGTCTAAATACGTATTCTAAGTTCGATGTGACTTTCGAGTGACAGTCACTGCTGACGGAAATGACTTGAGCGGCACAGAACACAGATCCGGAAGTCCTGCTCGCTGCATTTTTGTTGTGTACATTTGTGCTTTTATTCCAACTGCAATACAATTTTTGAATGTCAAGAGCATCCCATACAATGCTGGCCTTGCAGTAGTACATTTCTAATTTTTGAAAGGGGTCTGCAAATGGTGCTGCAAGCTGAATGGGACAAAACTCTCAGTATGCCCTGACCCACAACATGCTGGCATCGGCATCACTTAGCAGATTGAGTCCAAAGATCATCAGGTACGTTTTCAGCACAGTCGGTACATGCAGCAGTTCAGTGATTGCTTTTTACTTACAAATCATATGGGACAAAACAAACAGAATGCCACTATTATAGCTTCATAGACATATAGTCAAAACTGCAGTAAATATGACCCAAGTAGAGCTGTAATTACCATGAAAGACCTGCATTAGAAAAAGAATGCTTGCATTAACTCCTTCCATAGTCCTTCACTGAGTTAGGTCATCAGACTAGCCTGATGCAGCCTAGTCTGGTATTGCCATCATTTACAATGGCACCACTCTGCTTGAAGGGTGCAAAGTGCTTCTAATAAACGGTTTAGGGTTTCTTCTCCTGCTTACTGCTTGGCAGCCTCTTTACAGAGCCGCATCAGAGTAAAAGCTTGGCGTTTCCTGATGCAACAGCTACAGCTTGCTATTTGTAGGAAGGTAAGTTCAACGTTAAAAAGAACAGCAAGAACATGCATGTTAAGAGAATGTCATTGCTATGATTATTTAACTGGTGAAACAAGACAACAGTCACATTTTTTTTTAAATAATACCTTTTATTTTGACACAAACAAAGTTACAGCTTTTTTTGTTTGTTTTAAGATATACACATCATGATAATTTCCAATAGCTAATATGATGAGTGAGAAAAAACAGGCTCTTTTTAGACTGTTCCTGATCTTTTCCTCCCACTAATCACCAAAAAGAGATACCACAGCAGGGAGGTTGTTGTTTTAAATTGTTCACCAGCAGATTCTTATCATGCCTATTCGCTCACCCTAACACCAGTGGAGTGTAACAAATGCCCAAAACTCCCCAAAATTGTCCATTTGTCACCAGTAGGGCCAGGTCAGATTTATTTAGTAAGCTTAGATGCATATTAATAAAGTGAGAGCGTGAACTCCATGAACCCCAGCATGACTTTGAAATGTTCTGTTGCATGTGCGTCAAACTCTGTCTATAGTGATGTGTTAAGCCATCCAGAAAACTGGAGACTAAATGTTGAACTAATAAATAGATGTTCTCTTCAGAATATTTATAATACTACAATGTATTCTCACCTCATCATCACATGCCACCATTTTTTACTTTTTTTTTTTTACAACTAGTTGATCCCACAAATTAATGAAGAGTGAAGTATGGCCCTATTTCCAATGTGCAGAGCTGCCTATAAAGTCTATAAAGTTTTGCTAATTTGAGAAATATTGAACAGCTCCTACAAAATTATACATTATTAGACACCTAGTTGTGCTATATATGTGTCTGTGTTGTGAATGCCTTCCAGAACTTAAAAAAATTATATTTGAACCCCTTTTATTGAGGTATCACATATTATCTTACGTCCTTACACTCTCTCCCCCTACCTTGTACGATGCAAATTATAACTTTTCCACTCATCCACATAATATAAGTTGATTTGGGAAGATCATGGGGTGGTACACATTTCCAAATTGATTTAGAGCATAACTCAGCAATCTCTCATCTGCAAAAGTGTGTTGACCTTTTCAATTTTTGTTGATACCCAGTTTTGTGTCAAAACCATAAAGCTGGTTGTCCAAATTCATTCAAGACTTCAAATGTTTGCAAAGTTGAGGTTGTGTGATCCTCATTATGTTATCTGCAACAAGTTTGACTTATCATATCATCTCAGATCTGATGGACACTGAAGAATCATAACATTGTGCTCCTGTTGCACCTTTCAGCTCACCGTGGGGCAAAATGAACACTTGTAGGTCACGGATTAAAGGTGGGACCTGAAAGGGGATAGAGACCGTACAACATTAAGCACCACCTAACAAAGCACTGTCTGGATTTACAAAATTCAAAATAAATTCAAATGTGTGTGACCAATTTTTATTTATTAAAAAAAAAAAAACATGACGAAGAAATGTAAACATTTATTCAACCGTACATAAGAACTGCCATACACATCAAGTGTAGAGACAGTTATACCTAAACAATTCTTTTAAAATATATATGTTAGCTTAGCAATACATTCCGCTTGCTCTCTGTGAGCAAATTACAGTAGTATAACGGAACAAAAACTGCCATCATACAAACTTATATTGTACTTGTTTTCGTGGACTGAATCTCATATGACTGGGATCACGAAGCAAGATGTTAGCGACTGAAACACCTTCAGCAACCTTGAATGGATGAGTTCTCAAATCCTACCTCTCTGTAAGACGAATCACTAGAAGAACTGCTCTTCATGAATCATGAGCTGTTTGGTGAAATTTTAATGCCCCAGGCATGTGAGTGTGTTAACCATTGACAATTCAAATGGTAGATAATTCATATTCTGCATCAGGCATGGAAAGCCTGGGTTCAGTAAGAACTGTAGCTGCTGATTTAAATAAAGCACCTGGAGATAAAATGGGGGCGGAGGAGGAAATCACCCATCAATAATATATTTAAAAATCAGATTTCCAAATGTGATTCAAAGTGTTTGAGGACAGCAAGCAGAACAAGTACACCCAAGACTGAAGAGTGGCTGGAGAATCTCATCTGTCTGAACAACCTGGTGTGTTTTTTGCAAAACTACTATGAAATTGTTAACCATGTGTGCCTGATTATATCATAAAATTGGCAGAGAAAATGTGGAAAACTATGTCAGTATATTAAAGCCCTCCCTAAACATGATGGTTAGGGAGGGTGTAATTCCCACGCCAGACTCTGAAAAGTCAGATAGAACATAATTCTCTATTTTATGTGACCTGGACCAACTTCCGGTGCTACTCTTGTCAGTAGCTCAGCAGGGTGTAAGCGTGTATGGGAATGACTGGATGCAGCGTGAAGCGCCAAACGTACCCTTAATCTGGGTGCAAAATTATCTTTTATTCAGAATAAGAAGCACTGACATGCAGAGTTGTAAAATGGTCCAAAAAACACTTGAGATGAAACTGTGCGTCTGTCTGTGCTGAACACAAAAACAACCAACCGCAGTGCTGTCTTAGTTTTGTCTCTTGTGTTTTGGCGCTTCATGCTTCATTACAGGACGACAGATCAGGAGGAAATAAACATCCTTCAAAATTTTGCTTCCCTGACTTATTGCTGGAGCAGGTGTCATCTTTCCTCTGCTTGAAAAAGAGGCACACTCACCAGTAAGGCATCTGAACACTTTTTCTCTCTCTTTTGTTGACAATTTATTTATTTTTTTTTGTTAGAGGAACCAACCTGTAGAGTCCTGAACATTATTAAGCGTCTACAATAGACAGAATATTTTTATTGATTTCAAATACGCATACATGTTGTTTAACTGTGCCTGTAAAAATCTCACACTACCAAGACAACTGGTGGTGCAGCGTGCTGCGCAAGGTGCCATTTTTCTCCGCTTGATCACCAGCACCTCCCAAAATGTCTGTGCACGCCACTGCCAGGAATGCATGGATTTGACTGATAAAAGAGGAGATGGGCACGCCATGGAGGAGAACTTAAACTGCTGTGGGTAATAAGCAAAATCGTAAAACCGTGTCAGAATAACGCTGCCTTCTCGTCCTTCTTCTCTCCCTTCCCTGTATTTTTTATGGGTCTGTAACTGCATTTGTTACTCGTTTGATGGGCTGGGGGAGCTGTCTGGGCCCTGGAGAACAAGATATTATTCTTCGTTCGCCCCCTCGCCCCTCAAGTCCTCCCAAAATAACAGCCTCCTGCCTACTGTTTAAAGTCTCTCACCAGAGGCAGCAAGGGGGAGGAGAGGAGCAGAAAGAGGCCGAAAGATGTCTCTATAGCTCTCCTCCGAGGAGATCAAAGTGGACCATTCCTTCAACCCCATGGCACCATAATGGCTTCGTGGAGTCAGAGTGAGAGCCCTCACTGCTCAAGATGTTGTAACATGGATGATTAGTGACAGTGTAATACTTTGAACATTCTCTTTACAAAGGGAGAACCCAGCTGAGCGCGAAGCTTTAAACTTTCTCTGGGGGCCGAGAGAAAAATAAGGGAGTTTCTCGGCCACCGGAGAGCATTAAGGGCTGAGATGTAAAAATACATCACGTTCATTTTTGTTTTTTTCCGATTTTTATATGCGTTGCGGGAATAAAGAACAACAAATAGAGTGTGGGAGGCAGCACGGATGCCTTTTATATTTCCTCGATTAGAAAAGGAAAGTGTGGTACATGTTTTTCAGTGTCTCGCTGACAAATTTGATCAGGGAAGGGAAGCAATCTAAAGCATATAAATAAAGTGCTTTTACTGAAAAGAATATTTCTGATAGTGACATAGGTAGAAGTTTCGGTTCCAGGTTCTCTTTTGTTATTTTGATAAGGAGAAGATAAATGTTTAGCTCAAATAAAAGTGCTAATATCTAAAAATTAGACAGGTTCAAAGGTTTTTCACTCAGTTTACAATGTTAAAACTTGCGTAATATTGATTCATTACACTGAGTCCCTGATCTACAAAAATTCAAAATAAGGACCGGTAAATTGCACCAAGAAAATAAAATAAATTAAAAAAAAATGATCAGCTGACACTTCTCGCCAATCAATCCAGTGGGTTTGTAAGCGACTGACTGAAATAAACGACCCTTACCAAACTTCTGATAGATAAGTTGTTGGAGTTTAGCATTTCAAATGTGCTGTGGTCATACAGATGGTGGAAAATAACCTGGAAAAATGGTTAAATATTGTCAGTGGAGAACATGCACAAATGTCATGTTTTATCCAGAGCATCAGCTAACCTGACCGGTCCACAGTGTATGCCACCTCTTGCCCATTGACTGTTGGTGACAGGCCACGAGACTCTGCAACGATAAACATGTTAAAAATGGATAGTACACTATACAATGTAAAAACATTTAACAATCAATTAAAATAACACTATAGACTGGTGTATTTAAGTCAACATTGCTTCAAATTAAGCACTAGTACATTGTGAAAAGTACTTGCACTGTTGAAAAATATTGGTGTGAAGAAAAATAATATTAAGTATGTAAGTTCTCTAATGTGTCAGTCCAAGTGGTCCTGCCTTGTGACTTCGTGCAAATTCCCAAGCTATGAGTAAGAGGACATTCTCTATTAATGATTACTCTCTAAGGACCATATATAGCAAAAACATTGCACTCTTAATACTTAATGAAGCACTTCTAATTCTGATCTGAAACGGCGTAGACCTTTTGATTGCCAGTGCAGCTTAAGACAATTAAAAGGACTTTGGATAGTTTTAAGCCTTTATGTGGAAACTTTCAGTGACTGAAATCTGTGAAAACAACATCAACATAATATCAATATCAAACCTCAGTTACTTGTTTTTCAAAGCATTTTTGGAGAGTTTTCTAGAGTCTCTCTATACATACGTCACTTAAGCATATATACTTAAGCAAATGTTTTATTCACAAAATTCATTCCCAAAGTGATCAGGTATTCTGAGAAATCAAAGGCACAAAGTTACACAGATTTTTTGCATTCCATGCAAATAGTGTATTGCAGCATTGAAAGTGATCATTCTAGACAGAGTTTAAAGAGGTCAAGTTCTAACAAAACAAACTATTCTGCTCTCTCCATCTCAGTCAGTTTTTTTTTTTAGTTCCAGCTCTATTGCAAGCAAAAGTTTATTTTCATCCGAGCTGATATAGCTCTTGCAGTGTTTATAGATAACAAGGTATGAAACAGATGGCTGTGTGGTTATTTCTGTAGATCCTACAGAGAAGTAAAAATGAACCAGATTAATAATGACTTTAAAGCTCATAAAAAATATAGAGCAAGTGTCCTGGGTTTTGTTGTGGGTGAACTATTTCAAAGAATTCCTATTAATTTGAGATTAGTAGCAATATGGTAATAGGCAATGTTTTAAGAACAAAACAAATGTTTATTTGTGTATGAAAACTGTTCTTCAAGTACAACTTATTCCTCTGTATATCACAATCTAAGTCAAAGTGTTAAAACATGCTCCATTTGGCTGTGCTGTTGATTGACATGGTTGGTGCAGAACTATGTAATCCAGTTTTCTTAAGGGCTTTTTCTGTCTCACCTGCCAGACTTTTTTAGAAGAAGAGGAAGAAGGGATGAGCAGAAACGTTTGCCTGACCTCAGGCAGTCTTGGCAGACTGAACCATCAAATTCTATCTGTTATCACTTGTTTTCACTTAACAGATGAAGAGGTTGTTAGGCCCGCAAAGCACAATGTCGGTAGTTGTGACGTCACCTCATAGCATGAGATACACTGTGTAAATGTGCAGTGGTGCTCAAAGTCTGTGTGTTGGAACATCTGCAGCCACTGAAGGCGATTCTTCTGTTTGAAGTTCACACTTAAGAATATTTTCAGTCTAAAAATATTCTAAATATCCCGCTCAGAAATAAACAGGTTTAAAATTAAACGAAAAAAAAACAACAAAAAAAACCCCAACCTTTTATGGCTCAGAATAGACTTGTCTCTTTCCGCGTGTCTTTCATGTCAGAGGAAGTGCAAAACAATCATATTGTTACATTGTTACATTTCCTTTTGTCGCTTTGAAAGCTTCACATTGATCTTTATGAGGGCACCGACACTCTTTTTTGGCTCCCCATAGTTTCTATTTAAACAACAATTAAAATAGGCGCAGTTTATCTAATATATCGTTTAACAATTTAACCTTATACTCATATCACAGAAAAAAATAACATAGTGGAAAAAATTACAATCTAATATTAATCGGTAAACATACAACAAAACAATGCCAACTACTGCAACGCCAAATAAAAACAGTAAAACATTTGAAGAGTTAAGGCAAATTACAGATAGCCATTGTTGTGCAACAATAGGTTTGGTTTGGCTATGAAATGCCAAAGACAGTTATTAACAAATTTGGTCATTTACATCCAAAGTCTGGGCACTTCTTGACTGTCAAATAATAACAAGATAACTTTCAGTCTCAACCTGTGTTGAGGTGAGACACTATAGAACAATAAATGGTGATGTGACCTCACACACTCAGTCTCGAACAAGCCCCGCCCCACACACACATAGAGCATAAACACAGACAACTTCTCTCCAAAATATACGAATTTATTGATGAAATACTTCAACCTTCGATTAAAATACTTAAATTCATTCAGCTCACTAAGTAGGCTAGTAACACTCAACTAAGTTAAAACTAAAAGTAAACTAAAACTTAAAGAATGAAAACAAAGAAACTACCAAAAGTAAAACGGTACAAAAGAACCAAAGAAGAATAAAACCAATACCCAACAAAATGTGATATTACACATTTAAGCTGCACCCACTAAAACAAACCACACAGTGCTTGCCTTCAAAGTTTGGTTCGTTTGAGGAGGTGTGAATGTGCAACCAAATTCTAATGCGGACCAAAAAAAAAAAAAAACTCTGGTCTGGCTTTGTTTGGTTTAAGTGAAGTTCAAATGCATATGTGGATGCAAGCTGACCAGAGTCCACTCCAAAAGTGGGAAGCTAATAGTACAGGGCATTCTGTTCAATGTATTGCTCTCTGCTTTTTGGGTTAGAAAGAGACCATACTGAGCATACTCCAGAGATTTTCCAAAAATTTTATGTTGCATGATTATGCTATGTATTCTAATTTTACCAATCTCAATGTAGTCCTGTTATTTCCAGTCATGCCTGGGATTAACACTGTTGATGACCTCACAAATGCAACAAACCTGACTACGTATCTTCTGTTTGAAGGGAGTATGGCCTGCCATTTTAACTTATCGTGGATGAGAAGTGCTCACCAAACAGAAAGTAAGTTTTGATTTTGACCTTTCAACTCCAAACACTCCTTGGTCTTCTTACCACTTCAGCTGACCAACTGAATTTTATCTGACTTACGTCTGATAGATCTGTGAGTCTGCTGAGTTTACAAAGTCCAGTTCTTCTCAGTCCACTGATCCTAAGAATGGTTGTACATGACATAATATAGGAGCATTGTTGAGATGATGAGGTCAAAAAAGAGTAGGAGCTTCCTAAAAATGCCAAATTCTGAAGTCAAATTTATTTTATATTAAGTTTGATATATGCAGCATTTGTATAACAACTGAAGGTAACTCAATTGATGACACTATGTGCCTGGAAATTGCATACCTCCCCTTAAAAATCTACAACCCAGGAGTCAGTATCCTGAAACTTTTAGATTTATTACTTATGACTTCTGGCATGCAGTGAAGTTGTAGAGAGTCCAACTCATTACCAGATCATTTGATTGAGGTATGTAGAAACAAATACACACATAAAAGCTGCAAGACACATGCTCTCGAGGACAGGACTTGGAAAACCTCTGTGATGTAGATTTATTGTTGTGTTTTTATGAAAGAAAATCTTTAACCACCTTGGTTTGTTACTTCTGAACCAAAATAAGAGCAAGCTATCTCATTTGATTTAAAAACCTCTATAATTAACCAAAACAAATTCTGTGCTTGTCGGTTTTCCAAAAATATTTAACACATGTAATAACTGTACTCAATAAAATCAGTTGAATCATATGGAATGTTGACATGAACACTATGAATTAATTCTTACTATTATTAAAAAGGGAAATGTGTTTGAGAAAATTCCACCACTGTGAAATTCTCAGGAATCAGACAGAAAAATGCTGTGGTGGATTAGTTTTTTTGTGGCCTACAATAGCATTGTTATGACGTTCCTCTTTAGTCACTAATAATAATGTTCTTGAAGAATTTATTTTTTATATTCCAAAAACAACCAATATTTTGTCCTCTGGGAGTTTTTGCTGCAACACAGGAAAAAGCACTGGAGCTCTAGACTCTGGTGGGAGTCCAGTGACCTGTCCACCAGATTCCAGAAAGTTTCATTTTTGTGTTTTCACTCCACATAATACTTAAATAAATTTCTTGAAGATAATTTTGGAAAATTAGATACGGGTCTTTGATGTCTTTTGAGGGACGTGGGGGTATGAACATCATTGTTGACTTTGGAACTCCCACTTTTTGTCCAGCCTTTTCCTTATTGTGGAATATTGGGAAATAACTTTAGCTGAGGGAAGTGACAATCTGTCTCATAGATGAGTCATTGATTTGCTTTTGGAGTAACTTTACTGGGTCTGGGAAGTTTCAACACTATTCCAGGTTCTCCTCACCTGTGAAGTTTGGTTCTTACCGTGGTCCATTGGAGTTTCAAAGTTTTAAAAGTGTTTTAATTGTTTTAAATCAGGACATTATGTTTTGCTTTTTGAGCCCTTTTAGCCTTCTTCATGTTGTTAGATATGTTCACTTTGAGTAACATCCTTATTTTACAGGTCTGGTATCAATCTGGCACAAACATCGCTAAGAAGAAATATCTCAACATTCTTGATATGTGATTGATCACAATCACATGTATTTAATGGTTTTAAAAGGTGAGAAACTGCTTTTTCACAAATAGATTGATTTAAATTGATTGTTTCTTTTTGATAATAAAATAAATAATCTTTGATTGATTATATGTATATTCTGATTAGAGTTGTTGAACATTACAATGTATTTGATAGTATGAAATGTTAAAGGGTGACAAGAAAACGTTAAGAAAAATGTAAGAGGGCAAACGTAATTGAGTGTAATTTGTATTGGTGGAAACACAAAAAAATGATGTCATGAATTATCTATACGCTACAAGCCATTGGAAACTTTCTGTTTTGATTGCATTTGTATTGCTGTTGGAAGGAGCTGTTTAACATGAAATCACCTCCACTTGCAGAAACACCAATTACTGACCACAGTTTTTTTTTATTTTTTATTTTTTTTTTTTTATGAATTGGTAATGACAGCCTCATGTAGCACATTGCAGTTCTCAATCAACTAAATGAAAACCCACGAGAGCGACTAAACAGAATATGTTTTCACCTTTTTATTGTCTTGTAAAAACCACTGGCCTTTTAAACTGCTGTGGTGAAAAACTGTGTAAAATAAATCTGAAGACCCGAGGGAGTTGAAGCTGACAAGAGCAAGAGAGACAGAGATAAAAAAAAGAAAAGGGGGACACAGAGAAAAATACATACTTCATCACAGATATCATAATGTTGAGTCATGTACTTAATCTTGGCAGCATGAGCTGAGTGATGTGCTGAGCTCAGATAGGGCAGGTCAGAGAAAAGAAAAGGTGAGATTGTCTGTTAACAGTCACTGGCTCACTCTCGCTGTCGAGACGAATCACCCAGAGGGAGAAAATCTATATTCCTCAACTGAACCTGGGATGAAAGAACTACCAAATGTTGCCAGAGGTACTTGTAAAGGGTATCCAGTGATATTTCTGTTGAATAATTGCAATAAAATCCTGTGGTCTGTTTGTAAAGTCTCAAAAACTATAATAATCCCCCTTTATAAATGCCTTCATTGTCCCTTAATCCTTTCCAGGGTGTCTTCGAATGATGACCTTCCACCTCCTTCCCCCACTCTGTTGTAAGGCCCAGCTGTTGCTGCCTTTGCTGGCTCATTTGGTGGTAATCAGGTACAGGCCAGAAGGCACACAGCCTCTCCTTGATTAACACTTCTCAAATTCTGGCACAAGTCTTAAATCCTTTCTCCTTTTGAATGCTCAACCGCAGCCCCCAGATCTGCTCACCTTCCGAGCGATGAATAAGCCAGCTGTTGACGTGGAAAATCGCGCCGTCTTTGCAACCAGCTAGCGACCGTGCTTCTCCTTTTGCGTCTTTGATAGGTTTCCATGCCATATTTGTTTGTTTTACCAAGCCAAGGAGTGGAAATGTTCTCTTTTTTTGTAATCAGCTGAGTTTCTGAAGGGTTCCTGGCCTCAGGTACCGGACCTGTGATGGAATCTGGACCATTCATATGGTTCATTAACAGAACTGTTATGCTGAGCAAAGTCAAAGTACAACACGCAAATTAATCTCTGGCCGCCTACTTCAGGACATGTGGTGTAGACATGTTTGTGTGGTGAGAATACTTTGAGATTCAAAAGTGGGACAGTCCCACAAACTAATCAGTGTGCAGACCAGATTCTTTCATTTGATATGAACACAAATTAACTGGAATCATCAGTGATTAACTATTAAAAGGAAAGATATCCATCCATTAATCTTTAGCCATGCATTTTCTACACTTACCTATATAATCCTCAATATTCATTTGTCATTGTTGGTAAGCATTCCTAGATAAAATCACACTATACACAGAAAATAGGAGGGAAAAAAAGCTATTTGCATAGCTTCCCAGTAGGAGTATCACATAAGTTATAACTGATTCTTTAAGCATGTGAATTATTTTGATAAATACACCAAAGCATGCATTTTCTTCCTTCTGTTGTAGTTTTATTTATTTATTTATTTATTTATTTATTTTTGTTTGTTTAGAATACAATTCATATGATTTTTAGAACATTCCAAAAGATGTTTGTTCACATCTGCAGGTTAACAAATAAACCAGAATAAAATATGAGACTAATAATCGTGTCACAGTAGATATAAAGAGGTCAGTCTGACTGGTTGTTAGTCTTACAGCCTCTTACAATTTTTCTACTTGCCTATAAACTCATTCCAATGACATTTCTGGCAGTAAAATCACATTTTTTAAAAAAAAATTTGAATAATCTCTCCAAGGTGAAAGAGAAATAATTTATTGTTTCTTGTCTGATTAGACTTTGGTTTGAAGACTAAAGCTTTTGATTTACCTCGTTGCAATGCAGAAACTATTTAATAGCCAATCTGCAATCTGACCGATAAGCTGCACAATCTTTGTTTGTCTGCTCTTCTGCACCGCTGCTTGTTGATAGTGTGTGGGAAGAAGCAGTAGTATGGCCAATAAGGTGTCAAGTAAAATACAAACTCGAGCCAAATGGCTTTCACATAAATTCTGTTATGTGATGAATGTTTGCCAAAATTTTAACTGGCTCTAAAAATGACTGGCAAGCTGCTGGAGTTATAGGGTGCATTATGAAAGGTTCCTATGTCTGGGCATTAAGCACTTCTCTCGTGTCGGACTTTAAGAGCAGGTTGGGAAATCCACTGAGGTTCCCATTTTGTCCTCACGATCTCCATCAGTTGGTCGGTAGGTTAGTTAGCTAAATAAAAGGTTTAAAATTCAAACTTTTGTCACCTGAATAGATCATTAGCTCTTTGTACATGTCCAGAGATCTGAAACTTGAGCTGTTGTGTTTTGGATTATTATTTATCTAAGGAATTGTCTGGATTTTTAACGTGGTTGTGTCTAGATTTGTGTGAATCTCATTAAGTTTTTAAGTATAAAAATTGATGAAAAAAAAAAAAAAAAAAGGAAATTCACTTGGGTACGTATTTACAAAATTTAATCCAAAAGGCAGAGTTCCTAACTGTATTCAAAAAGCACTACAACATTGTGACTTACGTATCAAATATAGGTGTGTGTGTGTGCGTGTGTCTGTGCGAGTGCGTTTGCATTCTTTTCTTATTCGGATGCAACCGACAGAAACTGGACTTGTGTTTAAATAATCAGAGACCACGGGGGTCTCTTCCCTCCTCTAGTCAGGCTGTGAAGTTTACAACCTTTCCATCCTCCTTTTATTTATCAGTTATGTTCTTTTGATACATTGAAAATTCCTGACCACGTTTCCCTCCGGTGACATGCCTCTTTTAATTCATTCCCAAACATGGTCTTTTGTGGCAAGGCACCCTGCTGCCAAATCGACTTAGAAGTGTCTTTGAAGTTGTTCCCCTCTTTCTTTGCTTTATTAACCCTGGATCAAGGGTGATGACTTTTCTAACCCTCTAGCCATCTCACAGACTTCCAAAGCCACTGACTTAAATCGTCTTTGTTGGTGGCTAACTGGGACAATGGGTACCCCTCCATCCTGTTTGGCCTAAATATTGTGGTACTTGTATACAGTGCATTACAAAAGTAGTCAGGTTCTTTCGACATCTTCACATTTTGTCATGTAATGACCACAACCTTGAAAATACATATTTAAATGCAATAGTCCTATGCAAATTGTGAAGTGACGGGGAAATTATCCATGCATCCATGCAACTTAATCTCAGTAATAACAGCTGTTCCATGAAGGCCCCTGGGTTTTAGTTTGAGAATGTACAAGCTATAAAGATTCCTGCTTGCAGTTTCCTACAAGCCAGGCAGGGGGCACGGCTAACGTGTGGAAAATGCACTCGGCACTTATGAGACCAAAATTAAGCTTTAACAAACTAACGATATTTCATTACCACAAGATTGTTATATTTCTAGTTAGACCAGGAAGTCCAGCCTAGGTTCCGTGGCACATATTGAAATTATTCATCATGTCATCATGGGCAAAGTCAAATTCAGGGGCTGCCAACTTTATGTGACCCTGTGAAACAATGCTTGTTTTCAGAAGTCTGTTTCATTAGAAATACTTTTGTGAGTTGGGACATCTAATTCCAACAATTCAGTAAAAACCTTTTTGAAGGGGAAACGTATTGTCTCCAGTTGCTTGGATCTTCTTTCGCTCTAAAGCAGCACCAACAATTGTGCGTCGGAGGAGCATATGTGACAAATTGTAGATTTACAATTGATTTGCAGACTAGCTTCCAGTTCTGAAAGTGAGCTGACACTAATGAGCTCCTCTGACACAAACCCCTCATTTTAGAGTTTAACTCTTAAATTACACTCTTTGTCCAAATCTCATTCTGCAACAGTTCCCAAATTTTAAATCCCCATATGACTGATTGTACAAATTAAAAAGCATGCTGTACTGCCAAAATGTGTGTGTAAAAGTGAGAACCTTGGTGTGAAAGCTGAGTTTGGATAATATTTGTCCAGTCTGGTGGAGGATTAAGCCTGACAGCATCTTGCAAAGCTGCAAACATTTCCGGATCCTCTTCATCATGTTTGTTCATGACATTCTTGTCAAAGCCTGGGATTAGGAAGAAAATCAACATGATTTTCTAACACTTGGCAGATCAGCAAGATCGAGCTTCAGCAGATACCTATAGTATTAACAATCAGCTTGGGCATTAGCATAAGGGTGGCTTGTAGTAATGAATGTTTATCTTGCTGGAAAGGTTATAATGTTGTGCAACAAATCTGGCTTGCAAATTGTTTCATTTATAGCATAACATCATATGTTGATATTTTGGGTTGTTCCTAAAGGTTCTGCCCTTAACTAATCCTCTGAGAGACAAATGAAAGTAATTAGAAGTGATTTGAAAACAGGGGGTCTTTCTTTCTGTAAAGTAAGCCACCGAGAAACACAGAACAAGAGAAAGAGAGGCTGATTTTTTTTACACTTTCTGCACAATTTCCTCTCTATTTCCTCCCTGAAGACCCATGTCTGCAGAATGTGCAGAGTATGCTTTCCATGGACAGGCTATGAAACCTGCCAGAGAAGGAAAAAAAAAAAATCACTCCTCCTTTATGCTGCAGTGCAAGGCTGAAAGATAGAGGTATTATCCAGAAAACCTCACCGCCATGTTTTTTTTTTTTCTTTCACTTTTTATCCCAGAGTTCCCGGAACATTGAGCTACTTTTATAACCAGAATACTTGGACCACCCTTTGGCTAGCCATCCTGACACTAAGAAAGAAGAAAAAAAAAGAAAAAACTCGCTCTTTGCTGCAAGTGCATCTGCCTTTATTTCTGCACTGACTCTTGCTAAGTTTATATTTGTGTTAAACAGCCAATAGTATCCAAGCTGTGGGTAGGAATATTTAAACACTCTGGAAAAGTTTCCTTTATAACAAAACATATTGGTCATTTACAATGATGAGACTGCTTTTAACTACACATTGCAAGGATATATAATATTAAACTTTAACTGACAACACAACATAATCATTTTTGATAGATTAGTAAAAATAACTATTTTCTTTGTTTCTGGACCTATCATATCTTTCCATTAATTCATCTTTTGTACTCAGTTCTGGTTATTGAGAAATACATATGTATATATTACAAATGTTGTGTGTATTACAGCTGTAATACACCATATGTATGTGTAGTAAAAATGTAAAGTAATAAATATGAAATTTATGTAAGTATGGACGAACACTTTCAGATTGTGGGTTTATGCATTAAAGGGTTTTGTTAACCACATTATTTTAGACAAATGTGAAAAACTTTAATGACCCATAATCTGAAATTGTCCATCCATCCATTCATGTGGTATACATGTATATATACATATTGTAATACATATTATAAATATGCGATTACAAATGACTTCTCTTTCCTTCTCTATACCTACAGGTTGTAACAGAATTGGGCCTTCTATCGCCACATGAAACTCATAATTATGTGACTTCCACAAAAGTCCCCTTCCAATGATCTATAAAATAATATTTGTAATCTCAAAAAACAACATTTCATAGCCTCGCTTCTCTATCAGCAACAAAACATCCATTTTGCTTCATCTAGAGGAAGAGGAGGAGTAAACATCAACAAACTTTCCCAATAAGACAACATTTTTCCAACCTTGCCTGTAAAGCCATGGTCACTGACATTTATCACCTTGGTGCTAATCCTGGAACTCAAACCAGCTGGTGAGGACAACCAACGTTATTTACCATTTGTCCACATATTAACCTGCAAAGGACACAAGAACCACCTACTAATATACATTTAGGGAGTCTGTGAAGCAACAGTGGGTGTTAGAAAGGAAGTTGCAGCCAGAAAAAGGAAGGATGGTCCTTAAAGACCAGGAAATGAGACTTCAGGATGCCAGTTGCTCACTAGCAGGTCCTGTTCATTCGGGGTTTATTTAACCTTCTGTTGTAAAAACTTGGTAATTTAAAGATGGTTTAAACACTTCCAACACACAAGTATTAATAAAAAAAAAAAAAAAAAAAAGCCACGTTTTTGGGACAAGCAGCATTGTTTCTACTTTCTGTTCACATCACAATGTTTGTCAAGTTATAGGTGTATTTTTGTTTTCCTCACTTTCCTCATGAATCAACCATTGCTAACAGAAGCTGTTAATGAAAAGAACTGTCATGCTCTTCAGTCACTCACCACTGCAAATTGTAAAACGACTCAGTACCTCCATCTGGCTTTGCACACACACGCACACACACACACACACACACACACACACACACACACACAAATACCCACATTTAATAGTAAAAACCAGCTCTGAATGTTCAAACGGTGGGAGGTTGGCGGAGCAAGGCCAAGGGCTGGGAAACGGGACAGGAAGGAAAAAGGAGATGGGTAGATAGACAGACTCATTAAGATAGCTGGGTGACAATGTCATTCATCAAGCCTGATAAGGACGCAGCCTTCTACCAAAGAGCAAGGTATGGCACTTTCCCTAACCTATCACTGTCAATAGAAGGATCCCTCCCATCAAGTTTGCTGTTCTTACACTTTTAATTAATCGTTTTAATTGAAGCTGTAAATTTAACATCTGATACACAGTTCTTATGGAATTTGTCTACTCATGAAGCAACCTAAAAAAAAAACGTTTTTGTTGAAAACACAATACTACCAAAGTTTGATTGATTGTCCTAAGATCCTCCTCCTGGCTCTGATTGGTTGTTCCTGACCAGGAGCGGTGTATTTCTGCAGATGGCAGTAGGATCACAGGAAGGTGATAAAGGAGGTTGAAAACCTGAGATTGTTTATGTCTAATTTCTTTTCACTACATGATAAGATTGAAGTGTTAATATTGTGATTGTGAGAAAAATTATATTTTCATAATATATCCCTTTCATTTCTTTCATGCAATTTAGGCTCCCTGTTAAAGAGAATTTAACTCTAAATGAATGACACTAGACACATTGGCAGATTAGTCACAAAGTGGCCAAAGGAGAAGTGGACAAAACAAACTCCTGATCTCAATCCCCTAGTCTCAAAGGTCAGCTAAACAAATAGCATAAAACCTGGTATTTGAAGAGAAATGGTTCATAGTTCTAGGAAACCATTCTGAGAAGCCAGTAACAGTATTCTCAAAACATTTAACCCAAGTTGTACAGTTGAAAGGCAATTGAGGAAATGTATGCTAATTGTAAACATGCAATTAACATACAGAACTGACAAAACAAATCTCTCCTTGGTTTTGCATAGAGCAAATAGAAGCAATTTTGGAAATTGCAGTTGACCTGAAATAGGTCTATGTACATATATGATTATAACTCAAAGTTAAAATATGCAGGAAGACGAGCTAAACATGACAGACAGAAAAAAGGGCACAATTCCTCTATTTATTAATTCTGAAAATGCTAATTTGGAAATGCTTGGTTATGAATGAATATGCATGAGAGACACATTTGAGCACACTAATTATTTTTTTTCTTTAATTGTAATATGACCTGTGAGATGGAGGAGGTGGTCTAAGACTCAAAAACTAAAGTATAAGTGGGACCATAGACAGGAATACTGCAAAAAAAAAATAATAATAATAAAAAGGAGTCCTTGGATGCTCAAAGCCAAACCCACAAAAAAAAACTAATTAGAAAAACTCTTAAGTTCTTCATTTAAAAGGATATAAGTTGTGCTAATGGGAAGACTCAGCAACTGAGTGTTTTTTCTTTAAATTACCCAGAAAACGATGTGCATCGCTGTGAGAGCTGCCTGCCCAGCCGATGATGGATGGTTTCATCTACTGTGTTGTCTCCTTACGTCTCTAAGCTTCCAGTTGCTCCAGCTGATTAGTGTTCTGAACAGTTCATTTGTCTTTCACTTTATTCATTCCTCTCAATCTATTTTTATTAGCTTGCTCCACCTTCCAGCACTTCAAGTGCTCTGCTTCCTGAGTGACAGCCTCCCAACAAGCCCGGCACAGTGGAAAGTCACACAAATGTTCATTCATACTTTTTAACACTAAAATCTACCGGAGCAAGGGGAAACACAGCTAGTTCTGTTCTGCGCTGAAATGTTGCTTGTGAGCAAAAGTTAAAGCGCTAAACCAGCTAAATTTTAGGGCTGAAATTTCTTCTGAAGATTTTTTTTTTTTAGTCTGTGTGACACGTTGGAAATTTTATTGTCGATTAATTGATTAAAATAGTTTATGAGGATTAAAAGAAAGTTGAAGGCCTTGCAATGTGCTAAGAACTTTCAGAAACTGCAGTAGTTCTTCTCTGAGGAAAAGCAGGAAAAAGGATGTACCTTGTCATTAATGTGAAAAAAAAAGAGAGAGAGAGAATGGGAACCGGACACTGAAACCCAACAGCCATAAAGCTTTTCTCCTCATCAGGAGTGACATGTTTCTGAGCCCGGGCTTACACATATATGTTTGCTGACAGCCGGCTGCGTCTTCGCTCCTCTGAGCTGCAGAGCAGAGGAGTGAAGAGCTTCAGCCCACATGTCTTTCCCCTCAGGCTGATAAAGTGCTCAGATAAGCTGGGAGGTGCTGGTGAAAAGTGGCTGGCCCTCAGCCCTCACGGCTACAATATGAAAGAGTGGCTTGTCTGGAGCAAAACAGAACAGGGAAGGTGATGAGGCTGGAAAAGAAAAAGAAAAAAAAAGTATGGAGAACTTCAGAAGAAATGAGAAGGAATAATGATGAAGTAGTCCAAGAGCAGGATGTGTGTCTGCGTGAGCTTGTGCAGGTATGTGTAGGTGTGTGTGTGCGTGTGCTTGTGTGTGTGTGTATGCGGGAATTCACTTTTGCCACCAGCTGTGGGCAGGGGAGGGGACTGGCAGGGTGTGCAGAAACGGGGGAGCCCTGCCATGTGTTTATGTTGACTAATGAGCTAATTACCCAGCTCCTAATCTACCTCAACTTGTGTCATTTCACAGGAATGCTGCAGCAGTCAAACACTTGCAGATTATGGGTAATTTCCTGACAGTTAAAGGCAACCTACTACACCAGTAATTCTTAAACACCAAAGGCTACAGCCTCTCCGTTTGCTTCTTTCCTAATTTGATGTCTGAAAATTTGATTTTGAGAACAGCAGTTAATTTCACCAGGATGATGAAGGGGGGAGGGGGGAGGGTGCTACATAAGCAACCGACCTTCAGTGATCACCTTCAGCCTTATGCAGTATTTGGACAGTATTGGTGATGCTTGACAATATTTTGGACTCAATGGTAGTAGACCACCGTTGCATATAAAATATTTGAACTTTAAAAAAAATGCCAATCTGTAGGAACACAGTCAAATTCGGTGTCTGTGCTTTGCAAGCTGCTTGGAATCTGACACAGTAAAAAGTCAATAACAAAATAAAAAGAAAAGAAAAAAAATATTAAGCATAAACTCTAATAAAAACATAAACAAAATCAGTGAATTTATTAAAATATCTTAATACCCTTTGAAATGTCCAAACTTATTGTGAGGTGGAAGAAAAATGTACCATGAAATGAAATGAAATGAAATGAAATTTTATTCGAACATGATACAAATATAAAAAAATAAAAATAGTACACAGTAACAAGAAGTGCATAAGAAAGAAGAGAAAATACAGATTTTTTTGTTTCAGTTAACATATCATGCTCAAAATGGGGTAGGAAGAAGTGAGAACTTATAAACTCCTACCATGGATTTATTATTATTATTTTTTTACAAACTAATATCTGATGTGAATTTGTATTCAGCCCTCTTTTTTCTGGTGTGCCTAAATAAAATCCAGTGCAACCAATTTCCCTCTGAAATCACCTGATTAGCAACAGGCTGAGTCCATCTATATGTAATTTGATCTCAGCATGAACGCAGTGAGACACTTACGAAACAACAAAACAACATGTTTCAAGTGTTTCTTGAAAATAAAGGTGCAAGTTATTTTACAAAATAATAATAATAATAATAATAATAATAATAATAATACATAGGAATTTTAACAACTTTTTCTTCCTTCCACCAACTTTAACAAATGCATTCAGATCCCACAAGTGGTGTGTAATCTATTCAGTACTGTAGTCTCGCTTTCTTTCATCTAAGATTTATTGCTTGAAGACTCGCTAAAATACGTACAACTACACACCCAAACAAGTGTGAGTCATTCCTGTATATCATAAATGCCATTGGGGAATATATTATCTATCCAATATTTGAGATGAAAGTAAAATATTTGGATGAAAACACGCAAAAGTTGAAAGTCCTTTTCTGAGGGTGAATCAGTGTAATTTCTAAGTCAGACAGCATGGGAGGTCTCCATCCCTTCCACACACAGCGAGAGGTGCGAGTTTAAATTTTGTGAACTCTCCCTTGCCTACACCCCCCTCTGCTCCCCTCCTCTTCCCTCCTTGTTCATCATCCCCCTCCCCTGGGGTGTAAGCAGGCCGTTCTGCTCCCCCCTCAACAGGCTCCCATCCATCACTCCTAAGATTTCACTTTAATAGGTGGTCCTCTTCCTCCTCTTGCACACACACCCTTATGGGAAATTTAGGCCAAACGAGAACAAGACAAGCAAAGTCTAAAGCGCAGGATGTAGCAGTGGTTGAGAAGTTGGTGTTTTGTTATGTTTCAGGAACAACTGGTTTCAGATTACGTTTTATAAAATCTTTTTAAGACTTTTTTTTTGTTTCAAAAAGATTTATATGTATAAAGTGTGTAGTGGATGATTAACATAGCTCAATTTTTCATGTTTGCTTTCATATAACAGCTTTGCAGGATACTTTAGACATTAAAATATGAAAAGTATTTTTAGAGTATTTTAAACTCTGGTGGTGTAGAATACCAATAGGGAGATTATACTCT
>NW_006799966.1:3548069-3566890 GCF_000485575.1 Poecilia formosa | reverse complement strand
GGCTGGGCCCATATTTGGAGTTGCTCTTCTCCTCCATCTCTTTGCCCACTCCAACAGTTTATCACAGACAACGTCTATGTCCACTTCAGTGAGGAGTTACAAAAATATGCAACTACATGCACACTCAAGAGGCTTACAAGGATCAAAGTAATTGGATGTTGCATTTAATACCGATGCTTTATTTTTTGAGGATTGTTGTGCTTACTGTTGTTTTTGCTATTCCTCTTGGTCTCCCTACATTTTCCTTTTTTTCCATCTCTCTCTCTCTCTCTCTCTCTCTCTCTCTCTCTCTCTCTCTCTGTCTCTCTGTCTCTCTCTTATTTTTGTCTCTTTATGATTGTTGTGACCTTCTGAACCAGATGTGGGCTGTAATGACATTTAATTTATAAAGTCTGCTGTGCAACATGGGGGAAATCCTACTTTTCGTCTTCAGTACTGCAATCTGTCAATCACATTGCAATGCAACCACTGTTGTTATGCAGTTTACTAAACAGAATAGACAAATGAACAGCAATTTTGTGGAAGCCCCAACGATCACTATATTAGAACATTGTTTTGAACATTTGCCTTCTTATTAGAAAAATGAGAAGGCATTTTAGTTAAGCGGTTGGCTTCAAGTTAGCTAACCAAACAGAAAGCCCTAATAAAATACTCAACTAAAATTAGCTTGTTCAACCTCCGTTGCTCTATAAAAAGCAAAGTGGGACAATATTTTGCATAGTGCACACTTGAAAATAAAAATTTTTGAGTGCTACATTTTTTATTAAATCTGTGTATTAAACATCTTACCTAACTATTAATATTTACTGCCCAAGATCAGTGAACTGAATTTGTATTTCTTTGTTTTGTTTAAGACCAAAACTACGACAGGGTTTACTGTGTTGTGTTAGTTTTAGGTAACATTTAAAGAAATATCAATTGCATTGCTTACTTTTCTTGTCATATCTCAAATTGCCTGTCTCAGAAGGCTTCCCATCTGCACACTGGACGTGTTCGGACCAAGCTGTGCAGCAGCCCCGCGGTTCAGACAGAAGGCCCGTTGGTTGATATTTGAATGGTCTCTGTTTGTTTTTCTTTTGCTCCCGTGTGTGTATGTGAGCCCAGTATAAAGGACTGATTCCTTTTGAAGGGGACAGCACCAGGAAAGTAAGGGGGAAGGAAACACCGCTTTGGTGTTTTATATATTAACGGAATGACTTCCCTCAAATAAAGACGTGCTCCATTCTGCCGCCTGGTCTGGAACAAGCTGCATGTTTCCTGTCCTGAAAACCTTCGGTTCACTAAAACAATGCTCTGGGCCAGAGTTAGAGAGATGTCACGTCTCGAAGACGTGGCGTGTTGCTTTTGCGCGTCTCGCAGGCTAAAGCTGAGTCACATGTTTACAGTATGTGTGACATGTGAATGAACCTGCTCGACTGTGACATTTGAATTAATGTAAATTGTGGAACAATAGAGATGAGTTTTTGATCCATTGTGTGGACCACAATGCAAAGATAAAAGTGTTTTCTCTAAGGCTGTGAAGACTCTTTAAATTAACTTTTGCAATGCAATCAGTTGCAGTAAAAAAAAGTCAAAGATTTTATCTTCTAATAATTGAATTGCAAATTGATAAGTGTTCGTCTAAATTTGTGCCAGCTACCATGTCCAAAGAGTGAACAAAGGCTTCTCTTTGCTTCTGTCCATCGGGAGCCTGCAATGCAGATTCTCACTCGTGCAGCCGCCTCATCAAATTACACCTCTGCTCCCTCCTGTCATGTTGGCAAACAAAGGTCTTAAAGCGCACTCTGAGTGTAATTGCCTCTAATCTCAGACATAATGTGGCCTTTTATGTCAACCAGTTAGACAGAAAAGAGCAGTTGTTCTCTCTGCCTTTCTTTTTTTTTCACCACAACTTATCCTCTCCCACTTGTACTTTTGGAATAGATGTCTGAAAAAATATATATATGTTCACTCCTGTTTTGTTTGAGGTGGACTTTAGGTGTTGACAAAACTTCAACAGATTCTTGGTCGCATTAAAGGAAATACACAACTTTTTGACACTCTGTCAAATTACAATCAAAAACATCAATGCACAGCTTCAGGATTTTATGTAAAAAAGTTAAATATAACAGCTTTTTTATTTAGAAACCTGTGAATGTATTTACTTATTACCTTTAAAAGAATCTTGCATAATTCAGTTGTATGTAACTTTCTGTTCTGTGGAGATTTGCAAGAGAAGATTAGTAAGCAAACAGCATCACAGAGACCAAGGAAGACAAAGTTAGAGAGAAATTTATAGCAAGGTTTGGTTTTAAAACAACGTGCCAAATTTTAGCATCTCACTAAGCTCCGTATAATCTATCATCTGAAAACAGCAAGAGTGTGGCACAGCTGTAAACCTGCCACAATATGCCTAAGCTAAAACATCAGGCAAGACAATGATTGATCAAATATTAGAGGAACACAATAACGCTGCAGAAGGTGGAATAAGGTGGAAGCATCATGCTGTGGAGTAGCTTTCCTTGAGAAGAAACAAGAATGTCCATCCAATCAGATTTTTATTTATAAAAGGTAAAGACTTTCATAAATGTTTTATTTTTAACTTGAATTACGTCCTAGTTCGTGTTGATCTACCACATAATGTCCCAGTGAAATTCCTTAAAGTTTGCTGTTAAAGCTCAACAAAATGTGGAAATGTCTCAAAAGGTTTCTACATCCTTTTTTTCAAGGCGATGTAAAATGGGCTCAAATGTCCGCGATAGCGCAGCAGAGCCCAGTGAATTCCTCCACCTTTGACCTGAATTCTCTACGCGGTGAGCATCAAGCAAGTCTGCAGCTGGAAGAGTTTCTGTGGTTTGGCCAGGTGTCTCTCAGTGCTGCCCAGGACAAGGCCTCAGCGGGGCCTGGGGTTGGAGTCTTTGGAGCAGCATCCGTTCGCCTCTCTGCGATCTGAAATCTCCCGCAGACCCACCTGACTGGCGGTCAGCTGTAATTGATACAACACGATAGCGGTGCTGCGGGAGGGAAAGGAGAGAAAATGAAGACGTGTGTGAGCAAAGTTGGGGAGAGAAAGGGAAACATGGAGCTGTGGAGAAAGAAAAACCTGAGAGGAGGAAAGGAAAGAGGAGAGAAGATGGAAATTTTAGAAAAAAAAAATTCAACAGAATAAGTCTGTTGGTTAAAAATATGGGACGCATACTTTAATATGGTTTCCAGCGGCTTTGGCAGGCAAAATCGAATATAAAGACGAAAAAAACAATATTTGATATCTGCAGTTGTTCTGAGTGTTCTCAGTGGAGAGTGAGAGCGTGGTAAGAGGAGCTGGAGTGTTTCTAAAACCATTCAGCTGGGCTTTTTTTTTTTTTTTTTTTTTTAAGGGACCCAGCTGTGCGTCCTGGAGGTCCTGATCTCAAACTTGGGCAAAATCGTCCCGGTGTGGCCAAGTTGCAGCCTCCAAGCGTGGGGTAGCCATGACCTGATGTTTCAGGAGCCTCGGTGAATTGATGGGCCCCAGGAGAGCTGTCACAAGGGCCAATGAACAATCACCCATTCATCCCTGCAGCCACTGCAAGGGGGCAAATGCTCTGCAGCCCCACAAATCTTGCAAAAAAGACTTTTTAATTGGAATCTAATATGCACTGTGTTTTGATACTTAAAAAGTTGCAGTATTTCTTGTTTTTATAAGAAACACATTTGAAAATATATATTTTAATTTTAGAAAAGTATACTAAATTTTCCTTCCAAGGCCTGTATATATTTGGCCTTGCTGACCTGCTTTGAGCCAATCATGCTTCATCAGACGCCAAAATGCACGCTTCCTTTAAGGACCTCTGAGCCAGATCAGCCATCCAGATCAGTCCTTACATCGAGAAAATAGGTGTTTTCACTGCGTGCGCCCAAATTCACTTACCATGACCAAGTCAGCCAACCTTTCCACAGCCTAAGTTTCCTCTTTTGCTCCTGAAGACAAGGAGCTCGGAGGTCAACAGAACATCAGTTACATTTTTATGTGACTTACACCAGTTGGTTATTTATAGAGCTAAAGCAAATATACAACAGAGAAGGAGAGTAGCAGTTTAGGCAAGAGGCAGGTTAAGCTAAGGAACATCTGTCCTTTCAAAGGCATCTCCTGCCTGGCATGCCCAGTATCCACTCCTTGGGTGTCACAGAGCTGGCATGCAAGTCAAAACAAAGCTGAAGAGAGGGGAGTGAAGAACCTCATCCAGGGCCAGTCTTCCATGTCACCGAGTACAATGTGTTGTTCCCAGAAAAGTCACTTGACTCCAGACAGAGCCGGGTCGGTTGCACCGAGGAGCCAGGCCCCTGGAAGCGCTGCCTGGAAGCGCTGACAGGGGGAAAATGGCTAAATCTGGAATATTTACATGGTTGCTTTAATGTACCCATGTTGATTAATACGCACTGCCCCTTATAAAATAAATTCAAATTCAAATCAGTTGTCAAAAAGTACAAAATCTCTCCAATCTCAATTTTTTTTTTTTTTTTCTGATATTTGCTTTTCTGGATCATTTAGATATTTTTGTTTTAAAAATGTGTCATTCGGCAATAAATTAAAAAGAAGTCAAATGTTCATCCCAAATTATGAAAATGTCCAAAAAAAAAAAAGTGAAGAGGAGAAAGTGGAAAAACACAATGTCTTGGAAGAAAGAGAATGACTAGAGAAGGCAGCAGTGGTACCGGTGGTCAGTGGAGCACTCGGGCCGGTGACCCCCACTCTGGAGAGGGGGCTCCAACACATACCTGGAGAAGCATCAGATATCTCAGTGCGGAAGAGGGGAGTCCTGAGAACAGCATAAACTGAGTCTGTCTGTCTGTCTATTTATTGCTTGTTCATGCCTGAGTGAAGATGGGCATCAATACTTGAAGGAAATAGCAAACAACAGCAGTTCTATGAAAACGGTACATTCTCAGAAAATTGAAAGAAGAAAAACAAAACAAAAAGAATCAGAGTGTTCGTGGGGGTCACCAGGCAGAGGAAAGCAACACTACGAGAAATGCAGGAAGGCCTGATTGGTCAGTTTTGTGTCCTACATGTTGTTTCTCATGTTTTGTGTGATGTAAAATAAACACAAATGTTATCATCACGATCAATACATGGTCATGTGTAGTTGAGAAAGATTAAGTGGAATGACATTTGTTCTACATGTTACAACAGTCACCTGGATTCACTAAACAGCTGGACTAAGGAGAAATCCTAGTGAAATAATGTAGAATTTTATTTTTTATTTATTAAATTTTGAGCCAAAACTTCAAATGGTAACTTTGACACAAAACCAACACCATACATTACCAAAGCAGCACAACTACAGTGAACTATGGTGGTGGCCGCATCATAATGTGGGATTATACTTTCAGAGTTTCTTCTCAAGGCAGATGAAAATCTGACTGAAGTCAGTTTTGACCCAAAGGCTTCAGATGTCTGTTTGAAAATGGATGATTCTGCATCACAGTGAATCTAAATGTGCCTTCAAATAAATACAAGAATGATTTCACTGAAAGTAAATTCCTATTTTTGTTTGGTCTATCCAAGATTCAGAACTAAATCTGTGGGATCATCTGAAATGTTGATACAAAGCATATTGAAGGAACTTCATAGTTTAATTCTTCATAGTTTAATCTTTTAATGTATAAAAAAAGCGTCACGCTAACAAATGAATTCGCAGCTCAAAAATCCACTGTAACTAAAATTATAGGCTACAGCCTATTCCAAAATCAGAGTTCAGGATGCTTTTGTGTTGTTTCAGTTTTGTACAATGTCTTCCGTAGGCCAAGAGCAAGGAAGAGGACAAGTGTGAGGTGTGTGTTTGTGTAAGTCCATTGCGGTCTCTGTTTAGTCTGCATAGATGCTTCGTTATGCAGTCCTAAATCCAACCCTGCTGACACAGCCTGTCGGATCCCTCACCCCTCATTTCTCTAACTCTTTCGGACATGCATGAAAACAAACAGCACAGCAACCGTATGTAAAATTAATTTATGCACAAAAATGTGTACGTATCATTACAGAAGTCACATTGTCCCTGAAATGTTGATTTATTTATTTATTCATTTATTTGTATATTTATTGAAGCCAGTTTGAAGCTTGCGGTAAAGAATTTTTAAATCACATTTTTTAATCATTCTATGATTCATTTAATTCAAGATAGAGCCATTGAGAATAAAATAACTGTTTTAGGAGAAAATTGATCAAGAAGGGAAAAGAACACAAATAAAAGACAATAACACCTTTTACAAAATAAATACAACTGATATGCATGCAAATGGAGATTCAAACAATATTATGGCGGAATACACAAAGCAGACAAAAAATAATTTGAAAAACTGTCCAATTAAAAAGAAAAAAAAACATATTTATTTGAGAATGTCTGCTAATTTCTTGTCATAATATTTAAGACAAACATATACATTTCAACATATATTATCAAGTTCTACATATACTTGAATGTTTTTGCTAAATGTTTGTAGAAAAATTACTGTCCAGTTTTTATTTCTTGGAAGCACACTGATGGCAAAAAAAATCCAAACAACAGAGTAAATTTTGTTTGTCCAAACAAAAGAGTAAATGTTTGTATTTTAAATGTTTGTCATTAGAAAAAATATATAACTAGATATAAAATATTGACATTTTTGGATCATGTGCCCTAGTTTGCATTAAGTATTGCAACCCTGATTTAAATTTAAGGTGCTTGATGTTTTGCATGAAAAGCATGTTGCTGCTTTGCTCTCAAGATTATTTAATAGCTAACTATAAATCCAGCTGTAAAAGAAAATATATATTTTTTTCCCTCTTTAATGTTTAGCAATTTGGTGAATGCACTGCAAAACATGAAACGATGAGATTATAGCTGTATTAATGTGTGCATGTTACAGCTAAATCTTCACATAGATTAAATTAGATTTTCCTAAAAAATAATCAAGTAACTTCCTTAGACATTAAAGTGGAAACATTTGTTTAAAAAGCAAGACGATGTAAAAATGTTTTTAAGGTCTTACTTAATATATTGAACAATGCCCCTAAATTAAAATAATTAGTGAGATGTTGATCAGTCATCTAAGGGACCCAGTATTTTAAGAGAGTTGTTATAGTCAATAGACATTTTTAGACTATAAATATCTATTAACGATAAAAATAATGCAAATGTAAAGTTTTACAGTTATGATCACGTTATTCTTTCAAAGAAAATTGAAAAGAGATGCATAAGTTAAAAACAATATTCACCCAAATTTACATTAAGGTGTTTCTGATTCGTTTTCTATAGATAATTAAATTATTTTATTTATTACAACAGGAACTGCTTTGCTCTGACGGTAAAACAAAATCTGCTACAGGCCTATCATCCCAAACCTTTGTAACACGGTTCTCCTCTCAATGTTTTTAAATGAACAGAGCGGCGCAAAAAAAAAAAAAAAAATTGCTTTCCTCTCATACAGGCTTCTGTACACTCAAAGTAATTCAAGGTGCTTCCTGGGGCCACGTCAAATTCCACTCCTTGTTCCTGGTTTTTGTACAAACTCAGGCAAATGTCAGGAGAAGACTACACCAAACATCTCACATTTAATGAAATCCTGTAACTGCACTGGATCAGCGTTTTACCAAAAACTAAAACACTGAAGTCTAAATTTTCTGATCATTCAAAGTAAAAATGCATCTTCCGTGTGATCCTAACAAGAATACTATTAACGATTTCACATATTTTTATGTGTTGACCCAAAAAGATTTAGATCAGAATTACATGATGTGTAAAAAAAATCTTGTTTGATTATTACTGATTATTCAACACATTAAAATTTAAATAATAAAAAAAGAGAGAAACAACTAATCAGGATAATTATTGAAACACTTATATATATAAGTGTTTCAATATAATATATATAATATTATTCAATATAATATATATAATTATATAATTGAAACACTATAACAGATGATTCATCATCATCCGTCCAAAAGAAGCGTTCACTGTTATGTCATTTATTGTGTTTAAAGCACTGGAAGCTTAAGCCTGAGCCCGATGATCTGGCTGCCTTTGAGCAAACAATCGTCCCATCAGGCATAAAGGCCCTCACACGTTCACACTATAAGTAGGGATTTTTCATGGCAGTGAGCACAAAAATCTTGGGGTCAGGATCAGAGTCGGTGAAAAATAATTAGGTCATGCTCTTCAAAGCTGATTTATTAAATGGTGGTTAATTATTAAGGCAGCAAAGAATGCAGCATAATGTCTCCCTAATGTTTCTTTATAGACTATGTATTTGCGTTTATTAAAAATAAGACTAAAACAGTTAATAAAATATGATAATATTTCAGTATGAAAAAAATTATAAAGCTGAATGTTGTCATATGTTGTGTTTCTTAGCTCAAAATACTTAGAAACATAAAATGAATTCCTTCTTTATTGCTAACTAATAGTGTTTATACTTAGTAATTTGCTGCTCTTGTGAAGGTTTGTGGGATATGCCACTTGTGAAATGCCATATCAAACACATGTCATGAGATTTGTATTCTTCATTATTAGCTTCTTACTTTTTATTATATTTATTTTTAGATGTATTAATCTTCAAAACATGTATGCCACTGCCATTACCAAGGAATTAGAGATTCAGTTGGTTTTTGTTTGTGAGTGGCTATGCCGTCAGATAACATTGAATAACACCTAAAATAAATATTTAGGAATAATTACATATCATTTTAAGATGAAAGCTTATTTTCTTATTTTGAAGAACAATTATATGTTGCACTTCTTTTTTTTTATTTGTGTGCGTTTTGTGTTTTTCATGAGCTAAATTTAACAGTAATCCCCGGCTTGTCACAGTCGCACTGCAGTTCGATGATTTAAGCTGACCTCTGCGACCTTTAGGTCAGCATCAACATTGTTTCAAGGTGCCAGACTGAGGGCAAGCAGTGACACAATAAAGTATGTTGCAACATTGGGCCTGTTCAATAAACTGCCAGTAACTGAGGTTAGGACCTCAGTCATTTTTCATCGGCTAATTTTATACATTTAATTGTTGTTTTGACTATAAAGTTGGCACTGTGCAATTTTGCCAAAACTGAGAGGAAAAAAACAATAACCTCTGATCCCATGCTGGTGGTTTCTACCTTACAGCGCTCCAAATATTTAGAGTAATACCTGGTTACTGTGTAATAACTGACAATACGAGCTGTCAGGCTCTGCCCTGCAGCTAATTAAAAAGTTTCTCCTCTTTTATTTGTTTGCATACACTCTGAGAGCAAACTGGAACAGTCAGGCGTGGGGGGCATGATGAGCATGCCATGCCTCCTTAAATCACTCCCCTGAGCCTAAATGCTGACACTACTGCAAGACTCCCCAGAACGCAGTATGTGCAGGCAAGATCACAATCATTGCATGATGAAGTTGATAAATTAGTGAAGAAAAAAAAAAACAACAATCATTTCTTTCTTTGGACTTCAGCATTTGAGACACAACAAATTCCTCTTAGATTGAATAATTTAAAGCATATTTACTCACTGTATCAGAACAGCAGCCGTTTGGTCTTTCTTTATTTTTTCTTCTCCTTTTTTCCTTGTCTTTATGTGTCACTTGTGTGGCCGTCCCAAAAATGATACCAAGACAGAACTGGCATGGAATAAAAGACATTTTTTATTGTTTAGCAGCAGACGCTGCGGCCATCAGCAGCTTTGGCCTCAAAGCTCTCTGCTGCCACCTATCTGCACGTCAAGTTGAATCTAAAAGAGCTTCTGAGGAGTGTGGCTTATGCTGACTAATAACACGGGATCAGTTGTCAAAGAGAGCTTGCTGTTTGTTGTCTGTCCGACTGTTTTTACTTTGCAGACTATTACATTTTCACAACAATAAGAGACATTGTTTAAAGATACTCGTTTCAGTTTGAATTTTGAATGACTTTTATGTCCCATCTGTGAGAATATTGAGATGTTTCACAATGACAAAACTTACGGTTTATCCTTATGTTCCCTTGGTTCTGCTAAAAAAGACAAAATGTAAAGTGCCCTTTGAAAGAGGTAGCTTATCAATTTTTATGGATTCCATAGTTATAAAAAACTGAAAGAAAAAAAAACGTTGCAGTTTGATCTTACAAGAAGAAGAGAACAAACCTGACAAAACTATAGTTTTTTGTTTTGTTTTGTTTTGGGGTTTTTTCAGTACTGGTGTATTTCTGCTTTGGAAATTTCATGTGGATACTACATTAGTCCTGAAAGTAGCATTTTTAATTGTCTTCATATTTTAAAACACTACTCCATTTTAATTACCTTTGGCTCTAGACTCATGGGTTTCAAACCACACACTTAGCTTAGTTTGCTCTGTTTTCATAAGCAGTGATAAAATGAATTTGGTCCTTATCAGATTTCTGCCAGGTTAAATTTGGCATGGTTTGATAGCCCATTAGAAACTGCTGAAACTAAAAATAAGTAGTAATCTAATCCTGGCAAATGTTTCTTTAAAACAAGATATTAGTGAGTAGATTTTCTCCATGAATCAAAGAGACAGGTTTTTTCAGTCTTCAGCTTATGGCAAAGATTTTCATCCACTTTACTATGCAAACAATCATCTGTCTTGTTTAAGCAGAACTTTTCCTGGGTAATTGACTTTTTAAAGTCACTAGTCAAGCTCCTTTTGATCTCTATCAGCAGCATTTTATTGCACTCTATGTAGTGCAGATAATTCTCCACAGACTTTAAATTACATACCTTAAAAACTGCAATGGAAAACTTTCATAAAAAAAAAAAAAAAACGTTTTTTTGTTGTTTTTTTTACAAATTTCACTTTCTCTAAGTCGTGATAGCATAACACGAGACAGATAATTGGTGAAAATGATTTGTTTTTCACCAAATCATTTCCTTGTGCTCTTATTGCCATCTGCAGAAATGCACATCTCTTGGTCAGAAGCAACCATTCAGAGCCAGGAGGAAGGTCTTACTACTGCCAATCCCGCTTATGTAAGTGCTGCAGGTGTGCTAATGGCAGAGAAACAACTTACCATTACAGGAAAACTGTTTATCCGCTGTTATCTTTATCTATGCTAACTAGGCTGCACATTCAGAGAAAGGCTGTGTTGTGCGGAAAGAGCTGTAACATACAAACTGGGAGAGTGTAAGCAGCCTGTACATGAGCCTGATTGACAGTGATAAGACCCTCCTCCTGGCTCTGACTGGTTGTTTCTGACCAGGCGCGGTGCATTTCTGTAAATGGCAGGGGGAGCTCAATTTTTATTTTTATTTTTTTTACAGATTATCTGTATGATATTATACTGTCAGGATAAAGTGAGAGTTTTAACAATGTGTAAAAGAATGAAATAAAAAATAGCTTCTGCAGCTTTAAAGACAATCTGTTGGCCTCATCTGTCCAACCCACTCAGACAGCTGGGATCCAGGCTATACTCAGAGCCCCATCACCACAAACAGATTCGTCACCACAAACAGATTGATTAATTTCCCCTGTGGGAGATTTGATCCTGTCAGGTCACTGTGCACATGGGGGAAGAAAGGCTATTTTTCTTCAACAAAACCTCACTCCTGTCAAAAGAACGTCGCCCTGCATATGTCTCATGGTTTGTGCTGACAAACGAAACAGTAGCAGCTAAAACTGCTGTCTGAGCGTGTGACACACTCTCCCAGACCACTGAAAACATTAAAAACAGACGGATGAGGCAACATATTGCATTAATTTACTCATTTGACAAATAGCTTTGGAATGACTGTCCTCATCCAGCTGTTCGTAAGCCGCTACCATATAAGTAGTTGATCGAAGGATACATGTTTTCTTATTTAGGGACAGGAAATGATAGAATGACGGAGACTAACTCAAACCATATTGAGACGACTGTAGAAACCACAATGACAAATACTTCAGGGATGATCTTAACTGTCTTGTCGTAGTAAATCATCGTTTTTGCTTATCCCATTCCTAGAATTTCTTGGACTTTGGCAGACATTCTTTATAAATTAGAGCATGTTGCTTAATATTGTTGTTATTATCAGTAAGTTGTTTTCTAATTCTTATAGAATCCTATATTTAGGGACAGCCTGACTATCAGGGGATTCAAGTTCAATGCTCTATGAATGCCCCAAGTGGTCAAATAATTATAGCTGAATAAATCAGAAAATAGTTCAGATTGCTGCCTGCTGGAGCTTTCCAAGTCGTTGACAATGTAAGCTGAGTGAATTTTCAGCACCAACAGAGCCTCTGCTTATATTAGACTATGACTTCCATGTAATTTTTTGACAGGGGCACCTACGTTTGGTTTCACAGAAATGCATGTCTTCCGCTGCAAAATGTTTTGAACATATCCAAAAATATCTGTGGCATTAAAGCTTAACTGATGATCATTTAGAGTATAGAAATGCACAGAGAAACTGGCTAGAATTACGTAACTTTTGGTTCATCAGCCTTGACCAGTGACTGCTCAGCAGGCTAGCTTTGTAGTCACAAAGTATCTCACCAGAGTTGAATAAAAACTGCCCAAAAAGCTAAAAATTGCATTTTTTCACTCAACATCAATGAGTTCCTAAATAATAGTATGGGTTTTAAATAAGGGCCACAAGTTTTATTTTATGAGGAAGATGTGCAAGAAGGTGAAAACTGAGCATCTTGTAAGAAAAAAATTTAACATCGAGAAGGTTTAATTCTGCCTCTACTGCTGGAACTAAAGCTGAATTAATGCTGGAACTAAAACATGTCCTGCAGTCTTATGGCCCGTATTATAAAAGCTTACACAGTTCGGTTTACAAAAAAAACAATGACACTTGCCGAGCACAGTCATGACGATTAAAAGTGTCATTAATGTTCATAATTAAAATAAAGTGTTGCTGTCCTTTTTGTCGCTCTTGTCAGAAGTGAATAACATCTTTGCAATTTTACATCAATTTTACATGATTTCACTGCCAGTGAAAAGACTATTTGAAAACAGGGATGGATTACGGAACATACCTGGGAATCTTGCACTGGATCCTAAGAGCTCTGCTCAAAGAATTTATGCTACATAGACTCATATTGGGTTTATTCATCTCCTGTCTGAATAGTATACATTTGTATCCACAAAAATCACCAGAACGTATTATTTAAGGGTCTATTTTTTCAAAATGTTCTCATGGAGCATATACTCTTAGACTCCCTCTCAGTAATAACCTATGGATGACTAAACGTTATGCACAATGTTTTGCCCAGGAGCCCACAAGAACATAAAGTGCCCATGGGCTTAAAGGATTACTCTTTTAAAATATGTGTTATGTGTTAAAAGGATTTTTTTTTTCCCACTGTCACCCTGTAGATACAAAGTCCATAACTAACTGTGTGCCAGTTGTGCCGTCTCCACTGTGAACTGTGCATGTCAAGTGCACTGATGGATGATTTTGGTTTTTCAAAAATAAAAATGCTCTCACAGTTTGATCACTAGGATTACTGAAGTTACAAAAAGTTTTTTTTTTTTTTTTTTTTTTTTTCAAACTGTGGCCAGGCTCAGGTTGACCTTTTCCTGTACAACATGTTGAGATATGTTTAATTAGTGCTGCAGTATAGAGAGTTACTCTACTTTGACCATTCAAGCTTTCAACCTTTGCCTATCATAGGGAGTGGTTAATTTAGAAAAGTTGGCAGTGTTTTGGACATCAAAGGTCCAAATTCTCAAACATGCACACATAGAGATTTCAGTTTTATTAATGGTAGCTAGGCCAACTCTGCCTAGTCCTATGATAAATTATTAATTACCTGTTCTGTACTTAAAGAGAATTGAAAATAGGCTAAAATCAGTGTTGGAATGTCAAAGTTTTTTCAAATGTGGGCATCAGAAATCAGTCAATGATTTGTTTTTGGTTCATCTTTAACAGGAGGCTGAGGCTGGAGTCTTCTTTGAAAGAAAGACTAGGAATATACACACTTGTACGGTGGAGTATTATTACAATGTTATAGAACAACAAGAAACCAAGTTTATGATCAAAATTTTTTGAACCCACATACATGTGTCTGCCAAACTTATGAATTTCTGAAACCAACTGACCTTCAGATGACCTATTGAATATCTGACATTAGGTGCAAATGAAAAAAAACAAAAAAAAAACAGTTTAAATAGCTTTACTCTGCGTCTGGTTAATTAAATATCCATCATGCTTTGCGGTGTGCTTTGATTTCCCTAAACCCTTGCAAACTCAAGAGCTGAACTGCATATACCAAAAATGGTGCAGTTGAGAAAACAGATTAGCTGCTATGACCACATCTGCAAGCAGCACATGTAGTCAGGGGAGAAAACATGATCCTGGTTAACTGCAGCAGATAATGGCAGGGCTATGTTTATATTTGTTATTGGCAAGGGACACCTCAGCCAACTTTTTTTGTCTAAACGGGACCACTACGAGTCTCGAGACTTGGTGTCAGAGTGAAGTGAAACAGAAGAGCTTGAAAATGCTAAAGGGGTCAATGATGTCAAGAGTTTATGATTACAGAGAGGAGGGGGTAGAGCGCCACAGCATGTCAATGAGGCACAGCAATAATGTGGTTGAACAAAAAAAAAAGAAAATGCATAAAAAGCGAAACAATAGAAAGTGTTTCCTTATGTGATTCTTGCTCTGATTACTCCATTTATTATAACGCATAATGTCATGTTTCTGCCAATCAGCCCGCTGTTTATGCTTCACACGATAAAGTGTGCGGGGTAAAGTTGAATGACATTAACTTTAGATTTAGACGAAACAATTTGTTTGCACATTTGATGAAATTGTGCAATATTTTCCTGCTTGAGGACACAGCTACAGCAATGCTCGAATGTTGCCAAATATTCAGTTCTGGACATGGACCACCGCATACAGGAGGAGTTTAAGGGGTTTACAAAAGCAGGAAGAGGATGCTATCGGATATCCTCAGAGCCCAAACAAAACAACAGATTTTTTTCTTAGACATATATTAAGTACTGTTTTTATTTTTATTTATTTATTTATTTATTTTTAATTTAATGAGGAAATTGCAACAACCTGAAAGACAAATGCACTCTATACAGTGCCTTCCACATGTGTTTACAGCTCTGGAATATTTTCCTGTTTTGTTTTTTTTTTTTTTTTTTTTTTTTTTTTTTTTTTTTTTTTTTTTTTTGTACAGCCACAAACTTGAATGTGTTTTATTGGAATGTTAAAGAAAAAAAAATATTTTCTGCATATATAAAGTCATTTACATGCAAAAAGCATGGTATCCTCTCTACTCTGATTCCCCTAAATAAAACCCACCTTAACCAGCTGCCTTAAGGTGCAGTCTAATTAGTAAATGCAGACTGAGGAACACACCTTGCAGGGCAGCAAATGTTTAAAGGTGAGTTAGATTGTAAAAACAATACTTCAGGCTTTATACGTCTTGCGGAAAAAGTGTGTGGAAAGCAGAAAACCTGTTGAGACATGGCTGTCAAGTGTAAACGGGAAGATGAACGAAGATGGTGAATGGAGAAAATATGTTAGAAAGTGACAAAACTTGAGCATAGGGTGCAACTCCACCTTCCTGCAGGGTCCTGAAGATACCATCAGAGCTACAAAGCATGTTTATTTGCTGAAAAGGCCCAGACCCAAATTCAATTGTCGTTGAAAGACTTTAATGTTTATTTAGATTTTTTGATCAAATACCTTCCACTCAGTCTGACTGAATTTGAAGTGTTTTGCCCTGAAGAATGGGCAAGAACGCAGGTCTCTCAATTTGCAAAACTGATGGAGACATACACCAAAAACGGACACCAACAATGTTATAACTTTTTTTTTAATTCATTCTTAAAGAAATGGGAAATCTATTTTCTTCCACTTCACATTTATATAGTAGTTTGTGCCTGTCACATGAAATCCTGGGTAAATGTGTCAAGTTTACTTTTGTAATGTACTATTGAAAAGAATATGTTTTCAATAGTTCTTTTCAATTTTCATATGAAAAATTGATTCATATGTAACTTCAAAACATCTACATCATTTCCAGTCTGCTGATAACACTTGCCTCCACCGTTCCAGACCTTCTGTTTGACCCCAAGGGGACACAATCCCAACTCAACAGAACTTTTTTTTTTCTTTCATTACTCAGTGACCTAGAGGCCCCAGACGGTGCGCCGACTCGTGTACTGGACGTCTGTCCCTTTATAGTAGTTTTCACATTTATCACTGAACATACTGTGCCAAAAGAGATGACTACTGCTACATGAGGCAGCGGGTCCGAGGTAGGAAAGGTCAAAAAGATGTAAAAACAAGGAGAGTGAACAAGAAGCAAGGTGTCAGACAAAGAGATAGGGAGACCAGCAGAGTGAAAAATGTGTTATCGCCTGGCCAGTTCATCACACACTCAGGTCAGAGGGGGTGTGAGACGTGAGTTGGCAGAGCTAAAAGCAGGGTCTAGCTGGAATACGTGTGGGGCCATAGGAAGTGCTGTGCAGAGCAGATAACAGAGCGCGAGTGCAAGGCAGCATAGGTGGGTGCGGCCGAGGGGACAGAAAGTGTAGCAGTGTCCTCGGCCCTGCCTCGCTTTTCCTCTACTCACGACCAGCATCCTGTCTGCGCTCGGCTCCTTAATGGGTTTTAATGAGCCACTGGTGAATCCTGCGGCTTCCTGCCTTCACACAACATGCCAGGCGGGAACGAGAGAAAGGAAAACAGAGAGAGTTGATGCATCAAATCCCTCTAGTAAGTCTCAGGTGGAAGTCACTTATTCTCATCTCCGGGTCGACACAGGAGGACAAGTTACCAACAGGGTTGAAATCCGGCCAATATCAGACATCCCAATTATATTGAATATTAAATTAGATTATTTGCATTTGTATTTTGTCAAACTCCATTACAAAAAATCAAATCTGCCAATGGAAACAAACTGATATTTAATGGTGAAGCACATTGGTATGAGATAGTTTGTATACAATATGATAAAAAAAGGTGTTAAAATAAAATGGCTACAAGTAGGTGCAGAGGTGGAATATGAGTATGAGTATAATGACACACAATGACCATGCGGTCAGATTTGTTTGTCATGTAAGTGAGACCAAAATATATTATCTGGTGGTGGGGGCACTATGAAAGTTTGGTCACATACTTCATATTGACCTATCAGAAGTGATGTGTTATCAGAGCCATACTGGATGAGAAGATCTCCTTAATTTACAGAAAAGCCACTTTTGTCTGCTTATGTTCAGATTGACCATAATATAATTTGCAGATTAAGCTTAAATTCTCTTAACTGATCTTAAAATAGAAGTGTGTGCATTGTGTGAATGAACAATAAAAAAAAAGCATGAAAATGTATAAACAAAAATGTAATACGTCCAACAAACCCTCTCTGATGTGCAAAGGTATGAAGGATTACTTTATGCTATCTCCAGTGTCTCTGCCCCTCATTTGCTGTCTCCCGCCTGTCTGCTTTCCAATTGCGTCTGGCAGGATTTCATTTCTCAGAGTTGTGTCCCGCTGCTGTGAGAGATGACAGGTGAGAGCATCTCTCTGATCCCTCTTGACACTTTGTAATCGAGTTAAGAATGCTGGATTAGAAGCTCCTTTTGAAAGGGGCTGAGGTCAGCTCTCTATTCTGTTTGATGCATAGCTCCAGAGTAAGAGAAGGGCTGGCATTCACTGCAGGAATGTGTCCATGTGTGTGATAGAGACAGGGAAGAAGAACACTCGCTGTTGTAGCAAACGTTGAGGGGATTGTCTGGAACCTTGAAGGTGATCTTACCCATAAGACTCAAGCAAAGTTGTATCTTGTTTTATTACAAATGCTTGACCTGTCTGAAACTTCCACCACAGCACAATAAACAGTTGCCAGGTATGTTGCTAAAGTTATCTCAGTTTCTTGAAAAAAAAAAGAAAAAAAAGGTCTAAGATACCTGCTAGGTATCCTTAAATTCCACAGACATGTTTTGTTGAAATCCTGAATAGAGACATACACATTCAGTGTTGTGCAGAACATTTGTCTCCCCCTTCTGGCACAGACAATGGTTGCATATGTACTGTTGGCAGACATGTTTTCTCACCACATTTGCCAAGTGAAATTTTAGGGACTAAATCACCAAATAGTTCAATCACTTTGATTAGGACATCTCTGTTATTTTACAATTTTTTTCTGTTTTGTTGTTATGATGAATCATGAATTAGCTGAAGGAACCTGACCAAAACTTTAGCTTACCCTGCTTTTGAATAAAATAAAAGGGAGTTGGGGTTTAAAAAGTCTGTTCTTGTGTCAAGTACAACAAGCAGGACAGAAAAATGGGCTAGATTATATTAACAATTGCAATATAATGTCAGATTTGAAGATTTGGCAAGAAAATACATGTAGTTCAATCTTACTTTTCACTTTACTTCCATGTGCTTTTAGGCAACCCAATAAATCAGCCTTTGTAGCTGTGGTGACGGTATTCAACAAATGGTAATTAAGTAGCTAATCGTTAAAACCACAACAATAATGCTGCTAATGATCATAATAGAACTAACAGAAGGCAAAGACCACACCTGCAGGTGAAGATATGGGGTTGAGGAAGTGTGTATCTGTGTGTTTGTCCACACAAACACCTGGATGTCTTGGCAATCCTCCGAGGAAGAGTCTCGGTCATCGGACATCCCTGCTGCAGGGCCAACTCCCTGAAGTGCACCAGCTAATCAGTGCGAACAAAAGAGCAAGGGTGTGTAACAGCTCCAAAATAGCAAGAGGAGGAGGAGGAGGATGTAAAGAATCTGATGCAATACTTCTTAGTGCTTTTTTTATTTTTTAGGCAAAGTCAACTGAAGAGCAAGAAGATTCTGTTAATATCTGCCATGCAAAAGTTCTCAGAATTTTCAGGCAACCTCAGATGTAATTCAGTTCAGCAAAACAAAGAGCACAAACATTAATTAT
>NW_006799966.1:3501710-3548033 GCF_000485575.1 Poecilia formosa | reverse complement strand
AGAGAGAGAGAGAGTGAATTTAAATTTGTAAATATGGTTTTCTATGTGTAAGCATGATACATCATGCTTGAAGTCTACATGGCTAGAAGACTTGGACTGACATCAGTGTAAGAGCTGGAGTCAGTAAGAAATTGTTGAGCGGACTAAAACATTGAAGTAAACAAATCTAAGTAAGTGCAATCTCCTCTTGAGGGATGGGGGGGGGTAAAGTTCTCTGTGTGGACGAGAAATTGTGTGTCTGTGTGTGTTTGTGTACTTCCTCAGCTGTTAATTATAAAGTGACAGCCTGACAAACTGTGGCTCTAGTGGTAGCATTGACTTCCTGACCTCACAAGCCACACTGTTTTCCCTGATTGACTTTACCTTGACACCATACAAGATGGGAGAAGTGGGTACATTCAATGCAAATAAGCAATGTCGCCCATTGTTCATTTTTATGGACAAACTGATACAGAGAAATTCATTTTGCAATGCATCTTGCTTATCCTTTTTATGCTTTAGATAAATTGTAATGTAGTTTTATGAAAAGTACTTGTCGAAATTGAGAAAAACCCATCTAAAGCAGGAGGTGATAAAGTGGACAATAAGCGGGGGCCAACAGGTCCCTCTCCTCTGGGGCCCACAGATTAGGCCTCGTGCACTTCCTTTGGAAAACAGGCACCAGACCCAGAGGAAGCTCCTGTCATCTGCGCTCCCTCACCTCTCCGGTCTCGTTTGGTCCAACTGCTGGCTCTACTGCTCCACCACTGTCTATCTGCTCCCCGTCTTGCTCTTTGTCTTATTCTTTCTGCCTCAGAGATGAAACGCAGGCCTCCTTATACACCACTTGCCACCTCGCTCCACCCGGATACCAGAGGCCAACCCTCATCACGCTACTGTAGGATGTCACACTGACATTTTTTTTTCCCTTCTTGCTCTGAACAATCACAAAATTTAAATCTGGTTCTTTTCATAAACAGCTTTCATAGTTTGTTTTGTGCAAATTGTGTAGAAAATCTGCCGCTCCTGTCTGGTGGAGGACAAGAAAGGTGGTCTGCTATGATGAGAGATGTACAGTTCTGTGTGCGTGTGTAAAGTTAAAATCCCAGCTTTCCTTAATCTTTTAACTTGAACATACTTGTTTCTGTTTGCTGCTTTAAAAGAAAACATTGTGACACTAAGGCTAAATCATTCACATTGCAAATTTTCAAATTTGCAATGTGAAATTTTTTCTCTATCTTTATCTCACAACTCCTATGTATTTTAAGATCCCTTTTGAAATAGACAGAAAATTAAAGATTCTTCATCTCCAAGTTAGTGTTATATTCATATATTCTTGTATTACATAAGCATATATGACATTCGCCAACGAGGATCTCTTAGGATAGGTAATCACTGCTGTGAGGCAGGTAGCCCCATATCTCCAAAAATGTCACTTATCTCAAAATACAAAAACAACATTTTGCTTCAAAAAGTAAATTCACACTGTTTGGTCACCTGATTTTCCAGTTTTTCAACTCTCTGGAAATACCATTAACAGGGCTAATTCACCCATTTACAGTTTTTAATACATGCATTATTCTTGAAAACGTGTCATGAAGTCATGTATAAACTGAAAGATTGATGCAGTTTGTCAGGTTGTGACAATCTGTGTTAAAATCTGAAAGTGGTTTATAGAGTGTGTCTGACAATTCATTGTCTTCTGTACTTACAAAGCTCACGATTTACGAAGTTTTGGGAGAAAATATGTTGCAACGTATGTACTTTTCGCATTTAGATGCAAAACAATCCTGTGCTTTAGCTCTCATTCTCTTAGATTTTTTAATCCAATGTCATGTTGCAGAGACAGTACAATAACTTGTCTGTGAGTCAGGTTGACATGAGAATCTGTGCACAGGTAGATATGCGGTCACTGGCAACATAACGTTGAACCCAGAGACTTGTTCATCTGTCAAGCATGAATAAAGACAATATGAAAGTCCTCCTGCTTCTCACTCCCACCCTGACACCTCCCTGTGTGGCTGCACTATTTGAGAAGTACTGCAGTAAATAAACTCTCCAGTATAAATCTTAGATGTGAGGACCTTCCAGGGTAAGTTTTTTTTTGCTTTGTTTTATTTTATTTTTTGTTTTTTTTTCCGAGATACACAGTCCTGTGATGGCCTTGTGACTTGTTAGGTGTGTATTTGACAAGTCATGGAATTTGGAGTTTTCTGGAGTCTGGGTTGGATAAAACAAAATGTGTTTAGTCAGAGTATTAAAAAGCACTTTAAGACTGTGACAAAGCAGGACTACTTCTTCCATATTACCCTACAACCAGTGTTTCTCGGTGAATATTTGCATCCATACTTATCTTCAGAAAAAAAATAACAGTTTTACCACCACAAAACAGAAAGCATGTACTGAAAAATAAACATTAAGATGATTTTTTAATTTTTTTATTGTGCACAGCTACAAATTGTAATGTGGCTGAATTTGCAATGCATTCAACTTATATAAATTATAAATTAATGATGAATTATCAATTTTAAATATGAAGAATTAAACATTTTACATCTATGCCACAACTATTGTTTAAGTCAGATTCTAAAAGCTATCATATATATATACATATATATGTAATATATATGTATGTATGTATGTATGTGGTCTTAAGAGACATGGCGGGCATTTCAGAGCACAGCAGGACTCTAGACTCTATTTCCTGCTGAACAGTCACAGGCAATTTAGATCTCATGCTGCCAGAGTTGTGTGCCCAGTGTGGGCGAACATGGAATGCTCAAGCAGGTAACTCTGTCAGGCCTCAGTGCAGAATCACTGACCATTGGAGGTTGGCAATCAGTACCCTCTTCACCGCAAATACTGCCACAGGTAATGTTTTCCTGAATCCATGCCAGAGTTTTAAGAATTTCCATGCATTGAGGAAAAAAAAAAAAACCCACCCAGGCTTGACTCATGAAATACAAGCAGCCTTTTCAGTCACAACCAGTGCTAATGTAGTCTGGCTTCATAGGTAGCCAGACTAAAGCTCTCCAGTCCTGGAACCAAAGAAGCAAGAGGATTAGGGTTTGCCACAACATTTAACGTAACAGAACCTTGTTTCACTCAGTCAAGGATGGTAAAAAGCAGGCACAGACCTCTCAGACTTAAACTTGTTTCTTTCTGACCCTGCTGCATCCTGCATGTGTGTGTTTGAATGTATGGGTCCCTGCAGCCGCCTCTGCTTGTGTTTTCTTCAATGCAGGTGTGCACTGAAGATTGATTCTAAAGCCTGCTCATTGAACTATTCCTGACAATATGACAAAATTTGTAAGTGTGTATTGTCACGTATTTTCTTCTTGTGAGAAGGACATGCACTTCTCATGAGCATTTCCATTTAGAAATGGACCAGAGTGGGAAAAAAAAACTAATTTATATGAGACATTACAACAAATCAGGAAATGTTAATAAGACCCCCAAAGTTTTAAATTTGTACCAGTTTGATATGTATAAAATAATTACTAAATACGACCATATAAAATCTGTAACATACTTTGATAATGCTGCTTCTATTAGTTAAAAAAGCCAGACCTCAGCTCAATATCAGTGCACCTTGTTTCTCTGGAAACTGGTTCAGTGACTGGTCAGGGTCTGGGACTCAATCTGGTCAGATCAGAATGGAGTGGCCCGAAAAGGAACGACTGTGATAAATGGGTCTTATCTGGAGGTTGAGGCACTGAGAAGGCGACTCTGTTTCCCTCCGATTACATTAGCAGGCAGGAAAATGGGACTCAGTGGGAATGGCTGGAATTCCATAGTATGACGGGCAGACATTTTTGTTCACTTGTTTGTTGTTTGATAAAGACACAAGAAGACAAAGAAGGGGAGAACACTGACTATGACTAAACTTTCACCAAACCTTCGTCAATACTAGTAAATTTGTAGGAGCAAATTTACCTCAAGTACTTTTCTTTTTAAGAATAATCAGAACCTCTGATGCTGTATCTGTTGCTATCTCCTAACCTTCTGCCCTGAACAAACAGCAAAGAGTTAATATCCTGATGCTTGTGTGAGTCCATACTGAGTGATTTATTGCAAGGGAAACCACTCGACCGTACTTGACCAGATTGTTTCCCCCTCATGGACTTCCAGAACATGCCACCAGGAGAACGAAAGTGAATAAATTGTGCAACATTGATGCCTATCTTTAAATTGAAAATGCATTTTTGTGAGGTGCCCTTTGAGTAACGAGTTGATTGTGTTGAGATAAAATCATACAGCAGAAACTTATTTTATCGTGAGGTGTTTTTTTTTTTGTTTTTTTTTTTTGTTCCTTGGACTTTTTTACATACAATTTGCTTGCAGAATTTAAACACTGAAAAAAGATCCATGCTTCCATTTAGTGAGCAGTGTGGCATAAAAACTCCAAAGTAACCACTATATCCTCAGATTTTCTGTCAGTACAAAACATCCTATTTAGAAAGACTGGACTTTCAGTTTTTGAGCAGTGAATGACAGACAGCATTTTCAGATTAAAGCTTTGAGAGCTACGTTGGTAGTGGAGTAAAGTGAAAGTTGTACAACCACTGCACGGATCTCAAATGAATATATTCACTATGCACATACATATACACTCATATTCATTCTGGTAACAAATGTTAGGAAGTAAGCCAGCTTGAGGTGAATTAAATTTTTGAATTATGGTTTCCATTACAAGCAGTCATTGCTTTTAAATCAATCCTAGGGTGCTAGTTTAATTGGTCTTCACCTCGAGCATTTTTCTTACTTTTTCTCCAGTGTTTCATCTGACTTTCTAATTCTTATTGGATAGATCATGAGATAAAGTTTTATTTCATTAAGTCATTCAAGCTTCAGTCTTTACAATCACGATACAATTTTGTCCTGGTAGAAAATTGTGTTTTGAGTCAATGCATTTCCAAACATAACCTCATCACTCTTCTGTAAACTTAAGTGGTATTCTTAGAATATATCCGTTTTTTTATTTTCATCTGATTATATTTATTGATAACAGTCAGGCAAAAATAATAAAGCTATAAGCCTGAAATTTTTTTTAAAAAGGAATAGTTGACTAAAATGGATGGAGCACACCACTTAAAAAAAGAGATTTACTCTGATCAATTCAGCCTCACTGGCCAACCATTGCTGATTTCTCCTTCAGATCTTAAAATCAAAACATTGATCATATTTTCCAATCTCCTCTCTATGAGCCACTGTTAAATATTTCTATTTCTATTAGAGTAGAGTTGATACCACCTTGTGTTTAAGAAAGAGAATGTGTAGTAGTACAAGGGTTTACTCATTTTTTTAAAAACAAATCACTATAAAGTTGGCATTCTCATCTGTCTTTGGTATCACATATACTTAGTGATAAATGTTAGCGACTTTAAGCAATAGTCTCTATGAATTGGGAAGGAAAGTGTCTGTGAGAAATGTGGACTCTGACCATCACTCTGAGATTTCCAGATGGTTTCCTGCATTTCCAAATCAAACATCTCACATAAAAAAATTGAGGTAAAAAAAAATCTGTACTCCATTTCATCATGTTATTTACTGAAGCTCTTGTTCTCCCTGATCCATCTCAATATACAATCAATATGTGCCTTTGGAAACTTCAGTTCCCTTTTAAGTATAAGCCTGAAAGAAATGTTGAAGTTTCTTTTCATCAGAAGTAGGAGTGTTTGAAGAATTTTGTTTTCAGGAAACATTGACATTTGATATGGTGTTGAAAGAGAAATAGGAAGAAAGACAGTTGTAATAAGAAGTAGGCTGTAGTCCAGACAAACATGGTGTGGCCCTTTCTCACTGACATCCTGAGCAGGAAGCTCTGCTGCTTTGACCCCTGTGTCACAATCCTTCTGAGACAAGCTCCTCGTGCAGCACTTAACCTTCTGCTTTCTCTTTCCTAAAATATCTTCAAGTCATTCAAATTTACTTTGGTCTCTAAGTCTTTCCATGATTGCCTTCCATGCCATGCACTCCATCTCTTATCTCCCACACCTGCCTGTCGTGGTTCCAAATGCGTATCATACACCAAATACTTGCAGGTATCCACCAGACGTGTAGGAAAATCCCATCACTAGTTCAATAAATCACCATTCGCATGATTGTTCCTCAAATAGTTCTTAACGAAGCTCTAAGTGAATAAAGTGGCTGGAGCATTTAAACAGCAGTTGTCTGAAAACCTGTAATAGATATTCGAAGGAAGGATTGTGTGTGCGGGTACCAAGCACACAGTGGTAAGCGACTCAGTTTAGCATTACAGTGGTGGCTCCCTGTGGGCTTTTCCCTTGCTATAGCAGCAACCTGAGGAATTGCAGGCACTCGAAAAAGACGCGCGAGACCAGAGGAGAACCAGGCTGTGCCACTAAAATATGTTGACTGCAAACAACTGAGAGTAATTTACATTCACATTTTGAAGATTGTTGCTGTGAAATTACACATTTTCTATGGATTATATCTTTCACTAATATGTTAATCTTCTGTTATGATACTGTTTTAACAAGCCCATGTTGTTAAAATTGGCTTGGCCATCAAAAACTATGAGGAAGCAGGAGTAGACATGACTGCCATAAATTGTTATTCTGCTTTCTGCTTTTACTCACATCTATTCATCCTCTACTGTTGTTATCTCCCCTCTGCATGCTTGCTTAGCACAGCAGGACTCCTCTGGGAGAACAAACCCTCACCGGAGGGAACGGAGCAGTCCACTCTCCTCCCCCCACTGTGTCTGCCCACTTCGGTCCCAGTGCGTTCCTGCCTCTGTGTGCCCCGTCAGTCTGCCATGTGACCTGGTGGCTGATAAGACCAGAAGCCCCCGCAGTGCCCACCGACTGGTGCCAGCACTTCCCGTGCACACAAAGTTGGTTTTGTTGTGTTTCACAGATGGGAAAGGTGATCAAAAACAGCTAACTTGCTTAAAAACAGAAACCAAAAACAGAGACAAAAGCCTTTGCTGGGTGTGTAGCCCCTTGTAGCTCTCTTACCATGAGACTTTACCCTGATTTTTTTTTTTTCCAAACCTGGCAGCAAAAATAAAATGCTTGTACAATATTAGAATTCTTGACCACAAGGTTTTACACTGTAATTTTGTTGTAAAATTAAGAACTTATAAGATATGTAACATCAGATAAATGTACTAAAATCAAATAGCAGCAAGGAAACTTCCTTTTTTTGATTTTTTTTTTCTTAATTGTGAGGATGAGAAAGCTTTACTTTCTAAATTTGGCGAAACAAACGTATACAGAAAAAAAATACCAGTAACAAAACCTATTCTTATATCAAAACTAATTTTATTCAAATTTAAGATTGTAAAAAACATAATAAAATAAGATATACATATCTGTGTATTTATGAACACCTACAGTTTCTAGGCAAGTATAGCCTATTTGTATTTTTTTTTCATGATTAGTGAATATAGCTTATATTCTGGTGTACTCAATAGTGTGGAAATTATGAATTACCTCAAATCCAGGAGAGAACTTGCACCGATACAGGCATGTTTTTAATGTAACACATTCTTGTAATTTTATATCTGTAGTGGGTGTATACAAACATAATTACTGATTTATTTCCCTGCTACATTTTCAGTGTGAGATTTAAAATGAGTGTTATGAGTAAAACATTTTCTTTTTTTTTCTTCTTTTTTTTTACTCTGAGAACAAAATAGGCCACTTCTAAAACATTTTTACATCACACACGTGTTTACATACCACCTCTTTTATTCACCTAATGATTAACTCAAACATTTACCCCTGTCAGTGGAGTGCGTGCGCTGTCTGGCACAACTGAGAATATTCCTTGTTACCATTTGTCTGGACGCATGTAAAAAGCCTCATCAATCTTCTTTAGGAACTGCTCAGAGTTTGTATTAAAAACAGCTGCGCTTTGCCAGGCTGACTCATGGGATGGAAACAAAGAAAAGTTGCATGTAGTCAGCCCAACACAACCTCACAGAGACAGAAAGATGGAGACACAGTCAGGTTCATCCAGAGGGGCTCTGGTTGGCTGCCTGAAAGGCTTAGATTATGAGACCTCTGCTGCGGCATGAAGAAGAAGCGATCGAGTTTAGCACACGGATTTCTTCCTGTCAACCCATGATAAAACATTTCGAAGTTCATTAGGTATTTGAAGGTCCATTTGCGCGACAGCACCAAAATGCATGGTGCATAGAAGATAAGCTCATGACTCACTGCACAATCCATCTCCTTCAGGGAAAATACTGAAGGAAAACATTGAGAAGTCTCAGCAGCAGGACGGATATTGACTTCACTTTTGATCCACCTTCCCTAGCTGTTCTTGGCTCTGGAAAATAATTAGGTCAGCTACCATAACAAGAAAAGGTGAGACCTAAGTTGGACTTAAAAGTGTGTCCGTGTTGAAAGCAGGATATAATGATATAATTCACGCAAGGAAGAGCTGGCATTCTGAGGGGTGTTTCACAGACAAATTCCCGGGCAAAGCCGAAGGAGGAGAGCCGGTGAATTTTTCCGTGAGCCCACCAGAACTGACAATGTGTGCATCTGAGTGTAACGGAGAATTATGAGTCTGTGCACATGAAATTACGTGTGTTTGTGTGTGGCTGAGAGAGGTGTTATGACCTCGGTCAAGTCACTTGACTTCTCTGCACCTCAGCCTCCCCCCAGCTGAATCAACACATCCCCCCTCTCAAGCAGTACAGGCAAGCGGTGGGTCGGCAGTGTGTCAGGAGCCTGGCTTCAGCCCATCGCACAGAAACTGACTGGGTGTTTGTGTGAGTTTTAGGTGGAGGGCATAGAGGATGGTTGCACCCTTCACCACATCTCCACTCTACGGAATTTAGATTATTCCTCTCCGCCCTCTGGCCCCCCCACTGGCAACCATGCCCTGAGTAAACAAACAGCTGGGGTCAGGGCCAAAAGCAATCAGCACCATTGGGTTGCTCCTAATGGATAGCCCTGTTTGCTGACAGGTGGTTTATTTGTGCCTTGAAATTGATGTGGAATCAGCGAAAATCATTTTCATGAATTCCAGCACCGCAGCTGTTTTACCCATAATTTCGTTTGATGTAAGAAGTCATGTGGTGTAGAGTTACACAAGCAAGAAGAGCATCCAGCTTATTCAAATCTTCTACTTAGCTATTGGCATCAACCAGTTGGCAAAGACAGAAGCACAGAAGCTAAACAATGTTTTGCACTCTGAGCCACAGAAGAGTACAGAAACTCGTGGCTCCATTTAAATTGATGCTATTTTCAAATCTTTCTTAATTAGGAACTTAACTAATTTAATTAGTGAGATTTCAGCACTTTTAGGAGGAATTGTTCCAAGAAATTTTGAGAAACTACAAAGAAAAATAATCTTATATACAATATCCTGAACATATATGGACAAAATGACACCATGGGGATACAAATTGGTCAAGTGATAAATTGAACCAGAACAACTAGACAAATTTCCTTTTAAAGAGAAATCCTGTGCCATTTTATTCTTCCCACATCTTCTGCCATAAAATCTATTTGCACACCTAAAATATTTAAATAAACCAGGAAGAACTGCAGTTTTATCTCTTAATGGAATGCATTGTTTAAAATGTCAATTATTCAAAGCGAAATCACATAAACTTAAATGATATTGGTATTTTACACTCATAAATTTAATTCTTAAGTGGGAATATAAACAGCAAACTGGGCTTTCATTTGGAAAACAAATTAAATTCTTTATTTTTTCCATCAAATGTCTTGGCAGTTTGACGCTGTCTCCTATTGTATTTTTTCCTGGTTTACTACAGAGAGAAGCCGGAATAGGATGTGGGTGGAGAGGGATAGCATGGAAAAAGTGCAGCTTGAAAGATGTGGTTACATAACCCAGAGATGGACATTATATCAGTTTTGATTGCAACGTGAAAATATTGAGTCAAACAAATTATGATATAGAAAACGTGGGGGGAAAAAAATCCAACTGCTCAATTATTTTCTCATTCCCTCTTCTAACTTAACTTATAGGAGAAAAGGAGCTCTATTTCCACTTTCATTTTTGACACAACAGGAAGAAATTTACTCACTGTTCTTCTTAAGTACCTGTTAAACAGCACTGCATGATTCATTTATTTCCACTGGGTGCTATTTTCAGTGGATTTTAACGTCAAAGCCCTTACGCTTTGACATTAAAAAGAAAAAGCGACTTTGCTAATCCTCACTGAATCTTTAATATCTCCACAGCAGTAAATACATCTTGGAAAAGGAAGAATGAATAAGCCCCTTTGTTTTATTATTGTTATTTCTGGCGCACGGAAGCACATATGTCTGTGCAGTGCTGACCGAAGGTCTATACCCAGATGGCAATGGTGCTACGACTTATTGTACAACAAACACATCTTTCATGCTTTCTAGCCAGCAGCAGCCTCAATGTGGCCTGGGATCTCGGCCAAACAATGCATTACCTCTCACCGCATAACTTGTACTGCTTCCATCTCTTCTTATTTAGCCCTAATCTGAACGGGAGAATTCCAGTGCCTGATTTACTGTCTGGGGGACACCTCGACCTTATTGCCATGGAATACACGGAAGTAACACTAAGATAAAGCACAGACAGATGTTCTTCCTCACAACCGTATTTATTACAAAGAAACGCCTAAATCAAAAGAAAATTATGTGCTTGCAATAGAAAGAAACATTTCTAAACTTTAAAGCCTGGGGGCCCCTGACTGGCTTGGGCGTGTGGTTCTGTACAATTTGTCTTCTGACAGCTGGCAGAGGGAAAAAAATAACCTGGCAGAGGTCTGCACTCCACAAAAAAAGCAGTCAATAACAGGAACTCAATCAAACTGCACTGGTTTCCGGTAAGCTATGCACTCTGGACTGCCTGGTCTGACAGACCCTGGCTTGCTGAAATACTTTTGGCAGCAGCTTGCCCCCTACCACAGCAAGGAGAGCTTTCAAATGTCTGTGTTGTGCCACACTCATTTGTACCTCGTCTGATTGTGGTTTTCTTGTTTTATCCAGCTGGGTCAAAAAAATGTGCCTACTGCGATGATGTCTAGTGAGGCCAACACTCAAGACAGGTAAAAGGAGCCACACAATTTTAAAACTGCATATACCGTTATTTGCACAACATTTCCACAGTTATGTTCAGGCTGCAGCTTAATGCATGTAATTATTTCCATGTTCGGAATATGCAAATAAAATCAAGAACAGAACAGCGTAAGCACAAGGTGGGCCAGATTGAAGCCAAAAGTTACCAAAATGTATTTGGAATCGGCACCAACACGTAACACATTGTGCACAAAAGACAAATGTAGTGATGGTAACATATCCTCGTTGAATTTAAGTGTAGAGTACAGATTTATATGGACTTGTGCACTGCAAAAATACAAAATTTTACCAAGTATTTTGGGCCAAGTTCCTGAAAAAAAAAGAAAACAAACTAAAAAGAAAATTTCAACAACAAAAAAGAAGGTGGTTTAATTAAAAAAATCCCAAAAAATGAATAAAAAAAAGTCAAAAGTGCATTTTCATCAGAACTGAATAATAAAATTAAATATTCACACCATTCTTCCACAGTAACTTTCTCTTTAGTGATGTATTAAGTACATATATAGTGATATATATTAAAAAATATCTAATCCTCTCTCATATCACAACTGTATTACACCTCAAACATTTCCACGACATCTTAGCATGTTCTCGTGAAGTATTTAGCAGCGACTTGTAAAGAAATTATTTTTTTTCTTTCTGGTGGCAAAATTTGAAGTTTGTACAAGGTGGAACATCATCACATCATCATGCATAGCATTTCTTTACATGAAAACTGGCAGTCAAAAAAAGGTTTTAGTTTCACTAGGAGGTGTCCATGGCAACTAATGTCACAGTCAGTAAACCTCTAGATTGACAAGCAATGTTGGTTTTCCATGCTTGGTTTCCAAAGAGCTTGTCATCATCTCCACCTTGTTTAGTCTACATGTCACTGTCTATCAGTTCACTGTAACACCTAAATATCCCTCTTTTTCCACAGATGCCATTCAAGAGACCGTGTTTTAAAAATCAGATGGAGCTTGCAGGAGTGTTTTCAGGTGATGAGGAGATGCAATAACTGATGGAATCTGTCAGGTACCATCGAAAGGTCAAGTAATGGGACATTATAGCTAACGATAGAAAAACTATGTGTAAGACTAAAACCTGTCTGTTTATATTTTTAAATTGCTGCATTATTACATTTTCCTGTGACTTTACAAACTGTCCTTACAACAAACTCAACGACTGTACACTATTCATTTAGGATAAGAAACTAAGCCTATTAGTTCATAAACATGATGAAAAACAATATTATTATTATTATTATTATTATTATTATTATTATTATTATTATTATTATTATTATTATTATTATTATTACAATATTGCATTTCTTACACATAGTTTCAAAAGATTTTGATTTAAACTTAATTGCACATGATGGTTCAGTAAAACATTTGGCTGCTATTCTCATTCCTAAAGTGTAACTTTCCCCCTAGGCCTGCTTCCTCAGGCTCCCCCCCTGAAGAAGCATAACCCCGCCTCTGACAAATTTGATGGAGGCTATATAGATTACAGATCTTCCAAAAACTTTCAGCTCCTAGTTATTATAATCAGGGCTTTGGGCACAGACTCCTGTGTCTCTTAACAAGTTCCAGAAAGTTAATTACATCTACGCATGAGATGTATGTAGGCGCCACCCTCTGGCAGAACAACTAATCTGCACTTAGCAACAGTTTAATATCACCAAATATTTTCCAGCTACTTTCATGCTGTTGTACTCTGTTTCCCACTTCTTCCTTCCAACACGATAAAAGAAACATAATCAGTCGACCAGAGGAGATGAAGATGGGATGAAGCTTTCACAACTGCCCCGCCGCATCACCTCCAACATACACAGACATGTGGACCACCACCCTTTCTGTGTACACTTTCTCACACTCTTTCTCGCCCTACCGTGTTTACAGCCTTGGCTTCAGACTAATTGAATAAGCAGCGACCCAGTGGACGGCCTCTCCAAGGGATTAGGATATGATCTCAAAAGAGCGCTCCTCTGAGGGCAAACACAGCCAATCTAGAGCCATTTCATGCTCTGCGCTTCAGCACGCAAACGACCTACACACACACACACACACACAAAGAGAGAGAGAGAGAGAACCAGAGAAAGGTAATTCATGCATGCTTTAAATTCTGGTCTGACTTTTATGAAACACAGCTGTTTTTTTTCTACGCCTTCTCTTTGCCTCCCAAAAATGCTACACGATACTATTAAATATCGCAAGACACCCAGATTCAACAAACGTTACCAATTACATCTTGCATATTTTGAATTAGTTTTTGTATCAAGTAATTACTTGAAATTATTAATTAAGTGGAGTTTTTAGAGCAACTACAGAAACCTACCTAAATGGATGCAAACATCTTAAAAAGAATCATAATTGTGCAGCAAAATTGTGTTTATTTAGAACATGAACCCACTTATTACCCCATAGCCATGTACAACTAAGGTAGTAAAAATGAATTCTAAGATGTTTTTCCAATAAGATTTTTTTATCCTAGTTGCACTGTGAAGATAGTTTCAATATAATCATTGTCTTCTTTTGTATTTCTTGCTGTTTCTCACCTGTTGCTCCAGATTAAATTCAGAAACATTGTGTTATATTTAAAATAATTTCTACCAGCTTTACAGGAAGTAAGTCCAACAATGTGGGTTTCATTACATTTCCCATCAATATACAACCGGAGGATCAAATATTATGAAATGTTATGAAATGAATATCTCTGTATATTTTCATCTAGTTTACCTATTACATAAAATGAAGTGTTTCAAGTGTATCGTTATGGAGTAAACATTATGTATTAATTCAATAATCCTCTTTAAGCAGAAATTTATTTTTGTTCACTTTTGTTGAACACGGAGTTCCACAGGGTTCTGTTCTTTGTCTTGTAATTTTATGCATATCATCTCTAAATCCTTTCTCTTCCTTTTTTCACTTTGAAGTACCTTGGAATTTTTGTTACATGTTTTGAGGTGATACATAAAATTACTTTCTTGATTACTCTTTGCCTGCAGTAGTTTAGTGCAATAGTTTATGTCTGCCTTCCTTATTTCCAGCTGTCTGTTAGGGTTGTGGCTTCCCATGCAGTGGTGAATCCCTCTGCCCCCCACAACCCCTCGACAGGAAGCATGCCATTAGTCTAGCAGAACTACGGTTGCTGTCAAAATGTGAGAAGGGAGTACATCTATTAGATACATATATTTCCTAATAATCTTTGCTTTCTGTTTTGGCACATTAAATAGAGACAAAACCCAGATGACTGGTTCTGAATCTAGGAAAACAAGAACTAAGTATGCTACGGATGTGGATTCTGAACGAAAATAATCAAAAAGTCATTGGTGGAAAGAATTGCTTTTCAAAGGACAATTCAACTAAAGACACAGTTTGATGTTGTGGTTAGCTGTAGCAGAAGTTTTTTTTTTTTTTCATTTGTTTTGACTGCTGATTTTATGTGTTCATATTGGTTTTTACTTTATTTGAACAGTTGCTCTAATGAGTGATTTTTTTTTTTTTTTGGAAGCTTTCAGATTATTTTTCCTATAAACAAAACACATTTCTGTAAGTCAGTTACAAATTCTTCATGTTACTTCACCTCATTTATCTTTATCATGAGTTTTGGTTGGAAGCTCTTTAGCAGAGTGGGTTCTGTTCCCCACAGAAAGGCCTGTCTGATTCCTTAAGTAGCAGAGGGAACAGTGCAGGAAAGATTTGTAATAAAAGCCTACTCAGGTAAATCACTTCTCAACCTGTCATCACCCACAGGGTTAATATTATTGGAAACAGGTGCTATGTATAACATGTGGATATTTGCTGCTCATTTCACAGTCCCCTAAGATTTTCACACTGAAGAGTTCCACATTTATTTGCAAATCAGTTTCCAATTTCCAATTGGAAAACACTTTATTTGATGGCTCAATTTTTTTATTTATTTATTTTTTTAAATGCTTTTTAAAATATGTTGGGGTATGCTGTGGTGGCGCAGGGGGTTAAGCACAACCCACATATGGAGTGCTTAGTTCTTGACGTGGCTGTTGCAGGTTCGCTTCCTGGCCTTTGCTGCATGTCTTCTCTCATTACCTAATTCATTATCAAATAAAGGTCACAAAATGCTAAAACAAGTAATACAACTTATTAACATTATAAAGCACAGCTACATTCAAATAGCAAATGAGAAAGTGCTTCTACACAAGAAATGGGATCATTACAATAAACGCATACCTGCACATAAAGGACAACATGGTCCACAGCTTGACATGAGCTGCTTTGGCATTTTTCTTGTGGCCTTTGAATGCAGGAAGAAGCACATAAACCAACAAAAGAATGCCTGTTTTTCCCAGCCTGGAGGAAAAACAAGAGAAATAGCAGAAACATTAGGATGATAAATATTTTAAAGAGAAGTGTGAGCAAAACTAATCAGACCAACCTGTGTGTGTCACCATCACATTCATTCAAAACATTCTCGTGCTAGCTGCTTGGCTAGCTTTATCTGCTAACAAAAATAATAAACAGTTGTATATACCGTGATATCCAAACAAATGTATATGAAACAGTACTCTTGCGCAAACAGAAAATTAATGCATCCATAAAAAATAATCAAAAACATGATCATTTTAACATGGAACTTACCTTATTATGATAATGATAAGATCCAGACAAGACGCCATACTGCTGTCTCCGCCCCTCGGGTAAACACGTGACGTCACAAATACGTTGCAATTGTGGGAGGAACTTCCAGGACATAGTTGGTGTTAGTGTTAATTTAGAAATCAACACCAGACAGAATTTTTTTTTTTTTATTTAACTCTCTGGAATAACACCAACTCTTTAGAGAAACAAACACTGATGTTGTTGAATTAGATTAAACAAGTGTTGAATTAACACTATTTTTAGCATACAACACCAACACTGGAAATTGCTGTGTACTATTTTGTATGATTTTGTTCAGATTTTAACATCAAACAAACAAACAAAAAAAAAATAAAACCTAAGAAACTACAACACAATTTTTAATCATAATTTTATTTATTGGGGTAAGAAGAAACTTGGACTTATGAAAAGTAACTGCCTGTTTTGTTTCATTATAATGAAATCTGCCCGGGGTATGAATAATTTTGGACTTATATGTTGATAGCCATGTCACACAGTTAAGAGTCAGTGTACATCTTTTAAAATACTGAATACTGCTTTAACAAATTAATGACAAATGGAATTCCTATATCGTGTAATCATAAAGTCGACACTCATTATATGTGTTGCGTATCTTAAAAATAGTGTCATTATTGTCACAATAACAATGCTCCAAAAAACTACTGATGCTGTTACCACTGTTCCTATCAGCCATTTCAGAAAGAGAAGTAAAGTTTTTTTTTTCTTTAACAGGATCATATTTACTATATAATACTAAACGTTTAATTGAGACAAAGAAGAGGAACTATCAGTAAGCATATCTCAGATTCTTTGAAACATCATTCTAGAGGATTATTATTATTATTATTATTATTATTATTATTATTATTATTATTATTATTATTATTATTATTATTATTATATTGGTGCTTGAAGGAAAGTTTGGGGATAAGTGAATAAAAAGTGAGCACATTTTGTGTAACAAATGAACAAAAACCACAGGTTTGTGGATTTAGCAGTATTAATTCAGAAGACATTTGAGTAACTTTTCTGTCTGGCCAAATGCCTTACTCACTAAGCTGTGTTTCTGGGCAGTCCATTGTTTGTATGAGCTCTGAATCTGCCAGCTTTAACGGCTTTCCTCTTTCCCTAGGCAGGTCGGAGAGTCTGCTGACTCCACATTCTCATCCCTCGATCCCCTTTCCTCCATCCCTCCATCTCCCTGTGTCCTGTTTACTCTCTGCAGGCCTGCGGCCATACCACCTAGAGACTCTCCAGACCACCAAGGTCCTGGTGGCAGCCCTGGATTGGTCACTAATGGCTCTTGCCATGGGAACAATAGAGAAAGGTGCTGCACTGGGTGGGGGAATTGGTGGCTTTGTGATGTGTAATACATATTTGAATATACATTGCTTGACATAAGGTATATGTTTCTCCACTTTGGGGAGAATTGACCTCTTATGGTTTTTCTGCTCTGGTATTTGAGACTTAAAGCTTTATGGTGACTGATAACCATCTCAGATCCATCAAACCGTTATGAGAAATAAATGGGATTTTACAGGGATGTTGGAGAAATCTAAAGAAGATGTTTCTCCCCCCAGTCACACAGGCATTGAGTAGAGAAAATCTTCTAGCGGATTCTACTGTTACATTTAGTCTTAGCTCTTGTTGGCAGGAGGTTTTCATACCATCCTTCTTAAATTTCCCTTATACCCAAGAAAGTAATGGGAGATGTTATTTTTGACACTCTGAGAAAGCTGGAGGGAGATTTCATGTTGGCCTAGAAATTTCCCCGGAGTCTTTTCAGAGCATGGGTCGCCCTCTGCTGGTCAGGGACCACTGTTCCCTCTTTTCCCTGTCAGCAACGATGTGGTCAGTTTGCACCACAAAAGCAAGCACAGCGAGCGCCATCATGACATTCATTTTGCATGGGTGGTCCTCCTTTACATTGTTGAACCCAATAACAGTACGCTTTTTTTTTTTCAAATGTGCAAAAAAAGCCCTGGTCCAAATTTGGGCAATAAAATGATTTCTGCTCGGATTAGTCTGTCTGTGACCCATTAAAGCAAACAGCACTGGCCAAGCAGCGCAGGCCGTTTGTGCTCTGAGGGTTTTCTTAAAAAGAACATTGGCAGGAGATTGTTTTCCTTCCAAAAAAGCTGCCATTGTGGAGAGCTGAGGGAGATGTTTTGGCCTTGTTGCTCTTTTAAGGAGTCAGACTGACTATGAGAAAAATTGAATTCCTGGAAAACAAGACATAGAATACAGGTATGTATGTTTTAGCCACGAGGAAAAAAAAACTGCTTGACTAACTTTCTCCTGAGTTTTGCAAAAGTGAGATCCTGTTTAAGGCAGTCAGCAGGGTGTTTTCCCAATGCAGGATTGTGCTGAGGTGGCCTCCAGCTCTCCCTTTCTGACTGTGAGAAGGATTGCTCACTGAGACATTAGAAAAAAAGGTAAAGTATACAGCTTAGACTTAAAAGGGTTTTTAAGTGATATTCTATAACCTATTTTAGACAACTGAATTTGTGTATTCAGTAGGAACAAGTAAAAAATAAAGATTAGTTGAGTAACGCTAACAGTAAGTCTAAACTGGATTTTTACAAATGTTTAGCTTGGTTCTTTGATGCATAAATTATCCTATACTCTATATTTGTTTACGTTTAATTTTTTACAAAAGGATTCAGTTTTGATTGTGTGAGTTTTCTACAATTTTTGACAGTTAGAGATGATTAGGCAGACACTTGGGACCACTTGTCATTTAAATACATTTTCATTCATTGGAAGGTGTTTGCCCTGTGGTCTGTGATAGAAATGTCAGACAATATATTTCTCAAATTTAACAGTGTGTGAGCATTTTGTCTTTTGAATTCTGCTGTCTTAAAACAAAACTATTCTGAAAAATATCATTGCAGTTTATATAAACACTATATAACTAATGTTCCAACTTGTCATCCAATTTGCATATGGAAGTTATTTAGAAGCCAAAAGAAATGCAAGAGAAATAAAGCTATGGGTGGTGCGATAGTACCTTCCTGGTACAACCTACATACTAAGAATGTAGGTTGCAAAACATTTTCAGTCAAAGTGACACAGCCTTAAATTTATATCTGGTTGGATATACTTTACTGGAACCAGAAAAGTATATCCAACCTGTATATCATGTTCCCATGATACTGGAACATGATACCGATGTTCCAGTATCACGGCCTGATTCAAACAGAAAAATTGTTGGTGACACAATTCCCCCACCCCCAATCACTGTGTAATGCCTGCCTTCCGTGTAATACTTACCCAGCCCAATGCAAACATGACAATGGTTTTAAGGTTTCATAAAGTAACATTTGCTCATAGTATTGTCATTTTTCAAAATGGCATTGTTTTAAGATGATAGAAATCCATTTTGACTCAAGGTTTCCTTCAGCCACCTGGATTTGTATCAAATGAAGACACTAAGAAAGGTATCTCAGCAAGTAAAATAGGATCTAATCGTGAGCTTTTAGTAAATCATCACTTAAAAATTTCTGAACCATCCCTTTAATTTATTTGTTTGTGTTTAATGTGAGAAGAAAAAAATCCTAACATAGAACTACATAATTGTTCACCGTAGCATCAATCTTTGGTTAATTTATAATCTAAAATCTCCTTTGTTTACCCTCCAAGGAACAGGGTCAAAGTGTATGTTGGTTTAAGATTTTGTATCCCCACCAAAAGTAGGAAGCACAAAGTAAAATACAAGAATCTAAAAATGGTCTTTTCAGTTGAAAGACAGGAGGGTATTGCTTTCAAGTCTCAACAAAAAGGATTATTTTAGCTGAAACAAAACCTGGAACAGTAAGGGCAAAACGGGTGGGATTGTGGCTCTAACTTTAAAGTGTTTGTGCGCAGTCTTCAAGAGTTTGACAGGCGCAGGATATGTATGGGCCATTGTTAGGTTCTTCAAGTGCTAACTTGGTGATGCAGCAACCACACGAACCCCTGCCCATAAACGCACACATATATATTTCTCCACTACACTAGGGGGCTTAACAAGAATAGGGGGCTTAACAAGAACAAACATTTTTTTAATAGTTTGCTTTAATTATTGTTGCTTCTGATGTTTTTCTTTTCTAATTGCTTGTGTGATAGAAATAAAAATAGATATAAATATAAATAGAAAAATCCACAGTTGGGAAATCCAATGAGGTTAACTCATCATATTGTCAACAAGAAAAAACATATTTGAAAGCATGATAGCAAGAGTGTGAACCATCATCCAAAGCTCCCCTGAATAGACACAGGCCCAGTAAATCTTTTTATTTATTTTTTATTTTTTTTATTTTTTGCTTGCACTGTCTGCCACACAACACATAAAATTTCTGTCTGAAAATGGGCTCTTTGTGTGGTCAAGTGAATATGGCCTGAAGAATGAACCGCAGCACTGTGACTCTTTTCCTGTTTCTCCATTCTAAAAGCAGACTGGCCTTAAACGAAGACAGGCTCAGAATTGCCAAAACCACGAGCAGACCCACTGAAGAATTTTTAGTTTTGGTCAGGTATCAGTTATCTCCGAAAGCGGCTTATAAATCGATGTTTTAAAATAAAGTAGCTAGAGAATGATAAAAAGGTAGTTCAATGACTGTTATTAATAATTCTTTCATAACTATTATTAATAACAATTATTTCTCATTTGCTTTTTTCAACATTTCAACAAAATACATCAATCAAATCATTGCATCTTTCACCTCACCTTTCTGTCTTGCCCCCATCTCTTAATTTTCAGATTTATGTCTTTTATCTCCTGTTTCAAACTCCACCGTGGGAAACATTTCACACTACAAAAGCAGCAGCCTTACGGGGTTGCCATTTTGTTGCCTTTTTCTGTGTTTTTGTTGGCCAGACTTGCTGTTTTTGGGAGTCAGGCAGAGACCAGACCAAGGGTCTTTTATCCCCCTCAGTGCAGTCCCTACGGCAGGGGAACGGCAGCTTGGCCCATCGATCACAGTGCACTGGGAGGGAGGACAAACTCCGTGGGTGGGATGGGAGAACATAACTGAGAGATGTAGGATATGGAAGTACAAGGTTTCAGATTAGCTTGAATGTTGTATAATATATACGTGTGTATCGTGTGCGGATTCTGTGTTCAACACAGTGGGCAAGGCGAGGCAAGACAAAGGTGAGCCAATGAAGCGTGACAGAAGCAGAATAAGCAGATGTTTGCATGGACACAAGGTCAAGAGGGAGCTCATTTGTCTGACTGCAGAAATTTAAACGGATAACGTACACAGGCAGCATGCTCTTACAATCATTCAGACACATACGCTTCACATTCACACAACGCACACATTTACTTTGTTTGAACAAGACTCTTGGCTCCATTTAGTGCCTTCGGCAAAGACTCCCCAGTATGAGTTGTTGCACAAAAGAGTGAATCACATACATACACAAAGAGTTGAAGCATCGCGCCTCTTCAGACTACAGAGGTCTCTCAGCAGGGCTGGCAGAATGAACAGAGACCCCATGCAGGCCAAAGGATGAGCCAGAGGGATGGATAAACACAAACGCTATGGAAATGGCCCCACTGTAGGACCGCCTGTGCAGTAGTAGGGCCCAACCCGGAGGTGATATGGAGCCAAGCAGATGACCCAGCAGTGGGGGACCTCTGAGATCATTAAAGGCTTCAAGCGTAGCCATTTGATCAGAGTGGAAACCACTGAATGAAAACATTGGCTAGAGCAAGTTGCTGTGCTTTCTCCCCTCGTCTGGGAATTAATCTGCAGGTGGGTGGGAGCTATTTTCATTTTGGAAGTCAAGCTTCACTATTATTGGGTAAAAGTACAAACTCCACATCGGCTGCATGCAACTGTACTAATCCTGATCAGTTGTCAGGGACTTTGTCTCAAAAACTTGAAATACAAAACCCCTTTTGGCCATTTAACCAAGACAAATATTTTGTCGCACAGAAACCTAATCATGTGTTCAATAAAACATACATGCTCAAGTATGAGCGGTCAAAATTTTAAAGCATAGAAATAGGTAGTGCATATGAACATATATTGATAAACCAGCTTTAACTTTGCTTTCAAGTGTATTTCAAATCTCCTATCTCTATTTTGGGGGATTTTCTTAAGGGTTAAATATTCATCTTTGTGGAAATTGAGTTACCTTTGAAATGCCACTATCATTGTTCCAAGTCATTTCTTGTAAACCTATTTTCTAAAAAGCTAAATCCCATTTTTAAAGGAAAACAATCCATAGTCTCAATCCAATAATAACCTAACTAAAAACCAAATAAATAACAGAAAGCCGGCTGACATCTATGCAAGTGCCAGTGTGACCCGAGTTCAGTGTTTTTACACTCCAGATGCTGCAAACTATATCTGACTGTTTCACAAGGTTAAATCAACTAACCATTCTGTGTTTGGTGGCTATTTTACGATTGTTTTCCTCACGCATACCTGTTGCGTAAAGTCAACCACACGAACCGAGCAGCAGCAGCTTGAAACTGTCTATGATTATTGATATTGATATCAGTGATAGCCAGGTGTGAATTCTCTCGGGAAAACTGTGAGAGGATAATTGGACGTTTTTACTGGCGACAGGCCTCGGCAGTGTAAAAAACAGATCAGTCACTCAGCGTGTTTCCACCACTGGATGTGATGACACGTGTAGTGCTATTAACTGAACATAAACGTGGTCTGGTCCCTACCTCGCCCCACCCCTGCTCAAATCAGAACCACCTGCCCAGGGCCCTGAGAACTGCCTGGTCCTCTCTGCGTAGCTCCTGTGAGAGAGAGCACCGCTTGTTTGGACAAACGTCAGGGCCAGCTCCGGGGGCTCTCACATGAAACGAAGAGCACAGAGAGGGAATCTCGCCCCTTGGTGTAGCCTTTTTCAACCCCAAGCCTCATCTCTCCCCTTTTGAGCTGGGCCCAATATTTTTTAATTACATCCAGGAAACTCCTGTTACAAAGGACACTTTCTTAGCGGGTCTGGTGGGAGGTTGTGTGGAGTTCTGGGGGTCACCCTTTACTTTTTTTTTTTTTTCTGAGTATGTGTGGGTGGTAAGTGTATCAGCTAACAAACTCCGGAGTTTTCCACCTGGAGATCCAGGTCGACACTGAGAACTTTATTTCCCTAACCTAGAATGGCACCGGTTGTTGAAAGACACAGACAAAAATCAACTGCACAAAAATGCTTTAGCTGCTTCTCCACATTTCCCCTAGTCGCACTATGTTTTAATACTTGTCAAAATTTATTGTATTATGGAGATTTATTGCCAAGATTTTTGTTCACTTCTAGGTTTTTTGCTGTGGTGGTCTCTAACTGACAGGAACACAAGCACTATTTGTTATCTTTTGGTCCAATAAGTCCATCTGGTTTTGATTTGGCTCCTTGCAATTGCCCCCAGAGATGTGGATGGAGGGGACTTACAGGCAAAGCAGAGTGGTGGAGGGGCAGATCTTTTTTTTTTTTTTTCTCCTCTTAAATTGGATTTCTCACCATTCCAAAGTGGGCCTTGGACCTGGGGAAGGAGCAATAGCTGGCATTTAGCTTTGAACCCTTGGGCTTAAAAGAAAGAAACGAACAGGAGCAAAAGGAGAGGGAAAATTCCTCTGTATAAATCAGTATCACCTGTTTTGCTCCCCAATCAACATGTTCTGAGTCCGATTCCCTTAGCCATTATTTGTTTAAGCATGACTATGTGAACTCTCTCTGAACCATCCCGAACATGAAAGCTTTGGTTTCTGATGAATTAAATGATGTGTGAAACAGATGAATCCTGGACTAAACAAACAGTTACAGGTTGGAAATGTTTGTGGAGAGATTTAGAAATCTCTGCTCCCAGAGTTATATTAACATTTTGTCATAACTGTTTGTTTGTAGTACCCTAACACAACAGCAGGAGTCAGTAGATCATTATTCACAGAGGGAAAATAAACTTTGTTATGGTTTACAGTACATCGTTTAAGTAAATTCCTATAATCATCTGCAGTTGTTATAAATGTGTTTGTAACAGATTCAAAATATCCAGTAATATTTTGCAAATTTTAGCTTTCATAGGATTTTTTTTATTTTTTTATTTTTATTTTACTAGTCATATAGAATACAAGTCAAAAAGTTATACTATCTGGGCCCCATGGCGGTGTATGGCAGCCTAGTTTCTGGTCAGATTGTCCCTGGGCAGCTGTAGCTACAGTCAAATAGTTGGCCACCATCGACATGTGAATGTGTGTGTGAATCACGGAATGTAGTGTGAAGTGTTTTGGCGTCCTCTGGATTTGATTAAACACTATACAAGTACAGGCCATTTATTATTTTTAAATGTCAGGTCAATTTTGAATTTTGACAAATTTTCCAAATCTGTAATATATATTAAGCTCATGACAAAAAAAAAAAGTATTTTGTCTGGCAATATTGTCTTCAAAAAATAAAAGAAGGAAAAGACAACTGTTTAAAATGGTTTGTTTAATGGGATTGTGCACACTTTACAACTACATGCTGACTTTGTTAACACTCGGTGAAGACATCTTTAATTTACAAGCACATTGCGCTCTGACAATCATTAAAATATTCATCATCAAGGTAAACTAAAAGTACATAAATGTTCTCTGAATGAGTAATGGATTATTTTTAGATTGTGAGCCTTCACAGAAGGCATTTCCAATGTTTTGGGGGGGGTTTTCATACAGAAATCTACAAAAGCATGTGTGCAACCAAAAAGACTCCAGAGACAGGCTAGCCAGATAGTAAAGAACTGTAAAAAAAAAAAAAAAGACTGTTTGGGTCACATTTAGACAAAAGTGGGCAAAACACAAAGCTAGTCATGCAATAAAAACTAAACTAATAAATTAAGGTGGTAAGACATAAACTGTGTTGCTGAAGTACATTTTCTAAAGTTACATGTTGGTTCAGAAATCAAACATGGAAAACATGAAGAGACTTGACCACACAATCTGTCCACCAAACGAGATTGGCGAATTATCGTCGTTTAAATAAATAACATTATAAAGTGCAGGTACTACATATTCTGACAGCGGACGTACAAATAGCAACATCACCACAATCAGTACATTTTTTAATTAAAGGGCCACATTCATATCTACAGACTAAAAGGAATATTTATGATTTAGGTAAGTTTACATTTATTATTTTACACACACAGCACACTACACATTAAGGTTTGTAAAAAGAAAGCCTCAAAGTAAAATTTATCTTTTAATGCTATAACATAGTCTCACAGTAAACTATTTGAGCTTTGTCATGTCCTGATTTATGAAGATCAACAAACATTGGCTTTACTTAAATGGAATGCTCACTTGTCTTGTCTATTTTGAATAGTGGCTCCAAAAAAAGCGCCTCTTTGTTGCATATATTGTTTGGGAAAGATGAAGTCAGGGATTACTCATTTAAAATGTCCCTCAAGTCCTCAATCACTTGATTGCAAAAGGGTAGGCATTTTGAGAAATACTTTAGTTACCTTTTATTTCTTTGAATTGTTGAAAATATCAATGAATATTGCATTAATGGTTGTGCTTAAATCCTTTTTTATGTATTTTTTCCCCATTGAACAATTATTATATTCATAAAAAAGGCTAGACTTTTCTAAAAGGTTTAATCCCTCACTTTGTCACATCACATCCAGACCACAGGAGACGTTTTGGATTACTATTTAAAGACTCCTCTAAACTGTGATCAACCTAAAAAATATATCAATGTATAAATATAAATATACTCAAGTGTAAGTTGTACAATAACAATTTGGTTATATCTACAAAATTAACGTACTTTGATTACATGTCAGATTTTCTTAATATTTGTCATGTGAAATTATGCTACAGCAACAAAAGATGTACTTTTCTTACATAGTTTTTAGGGTTGCTAAGTTGACAAAGGAGTTAAAAATAAACGTATACTGTTATGCAATAATATCAGTAGACCTTTTCTTAGCATGTCTAAGTCTTTTGCAAAAAACAAAAAAAACAAAAAGAAAGCCACACAAAACATTTTTGCCACATTTTAGCTAGATATAAACCAAAGGAAGTAATATTTGAAAGTGAAGCCTCAAGCCAGTCATGCACTTCTAATAAAAGCAAAGATGGCACACAAATCAGCCTCAAGTATATAATATATAATGATTCATCAGATACTTATAGCACCATTTTTTAGATACTAAAATACGGACAGAAATTAGTGAAATTCATAAAGTACATCCCTATGGCAGATCCCTGACAACGTTTTAGAAATGAATAAACATTACGGACTTTAGAAAAGTTGCATGACAGGAGTGTTTCCACAAATATCTATTTGAATAAAGAAAAAAGGATAATGTGTGGCTTTACAAACTAGCAAAGTGAATAAACTAAACCAGGTGAGAGTACATTTCACATTCTTAGAGCATAAGGGATTACACGTAACCAGAAAATCAATCCACATCTCAGGTGCTTCAGTTGGATTTCAAGGAGTCTAGAAGATTTCACTGACAAAAAGGGTTGGTCCAAGTTGCCACATCAGGAGCCATCTCGTTCCTGTCCAGATCTAAAACGAACCATTGAGAAGGTCAGTTTCCAGAGGTCTAGAAATGTCAGAGTAAAATTTAAGAAATGCTTCCCCCTTGTGGATAGATGGATGGATGGATGGATGGATGGATGGATTACTTTCAACATTACCTTATATACCAATCAGGGGCACGCATGATGATCTGCGTGATCTGCACATATTTTTCTGTCAAAAAAAAAATCAGAAAATTGTGTAAAAAATATTTTATAAATATTAAGCTGCATTAAAGTACAGTACAAACACTTCTTATAGAATTGGCTTTTTGTCTATATGCATTCCACATTTTTAAATACCATTTAATATTTATTCTTTTTTTACTATTCCATATGTAAGATAATAATAAAAGTAATCTAATGTTGACGTAATCACCCGACTCTCTCCATCTTAAAAATACATGTAAAGTTAAATCACAAGTCTTCCACGACATTTGGAAGAATTAAAGATAATTCATAATCCACAGTTGTTTTTCAGTCATATTTCTCTACCTTTGTATAGAGACGATGATGAAGAACAGAGTCGGATAACCATGGATGCCTTAATGCCTCGCAGGCCCCCATCCTCCAGCTAACGACAAACGTAAGACAAAAATACTTTTCACATTTTAAATTCTCACCAGAGATGACAAATTCCAGATCATACAGAGACACAATGCACTTACGTTTTATTCATTACAAGGAGCCTCGTGATAAAGTCTTTTGCTTCCACTGAAGTATCTGCAAACTCCTGTTCCTCAAAGTTCCACTGACAAGCCAAGATGTTGTTTAAAGTCTGATTGTCATCATCGCCAAGGAAGGGACACAAACCGCTCAGGCTAGCATTTAAAGGGAAGGAAGATTTAGCAGTGATTTGAGCACAGCTGAGCATGAATTTGCATCTCTACTTACAGCATGTAAGTTATGACACCAAGGCTCCACATGTCTGTGTTGAACGACACAAAGTCGTAGTTGACGACCTCAGGAGCTAGAAACTCTGGAGTTCCAAAATTCACCTTTAATTTCTCCCGTGGTTTATATCTGAAACAGGACATGATTGTTTTTCAACCCAGGGACATTTTGCATTTTCAAAATACCAACAAAACATTTAGTAAATCAGAAATAGAAACTTACACCCTAGCGAGGCCAAAATCAATTATCTTAATCTTGTTGGTCACTCTGCTCACGCACAAAATGTTTTCTGGCTTGAAAGGTGAGAAAAAAAAATGTAATTACTTCCAGTGAATAATATTATGCTAAAGACCTTTTTCTACTGGTTATTAATTTTAGCTAGACCAACAAACAGCAATCGTAAAAGAAATATTTCTTACCCCATTTATACAACATATAATTTGTGTAGAGCAGCAAAAAAAATTATTTGACAAATATCTGCAAAGTAAAATGTTTTATTTTGAAATCTAAGAAATTTAATTTAGGTGTGTTTATACTTTCAGATTTCAGAACAAAATTAATCAACAAAATTTTGAAAGGAATAAAATCTTAGCATTTTGTAGAATGAGCTGAGAGATCCTTTTGCTGTATACAAAATTATTATTTACATAGATTAAAGTTAAGAAACATTAAATTATTATTCAAAGCTTTGTACAGTAAAGTACCTTCGTAGATATTCTATGGAATTACTGCATAAAACCAACAGAGCCACTTAATCCACCCTTTCTTATTGCCTTTACAATTAAAGGCATTTACAAACCCTTATTTGGGTTTGTAAATGCTACAGAGTGGGGGCCAAAAAGCCACATCTGACTCTGGAGTCACAGATTGAAGAGCCATGAGCTAGACATTTGATTTTAAATATCTTCTTAATTAAAGTAAATAAATGATGTGCATATTTTATAAAATCAAAAGTAGTCACCCAGTGTATATTTGCCAAAAATAGCTTGATAACATTAATAGTGCAGTGCAATCTGTACTATTATACGGTAGCAGAACTTTTCCATAACAACATCTGTTTCTCACAGTTTGTGCAGAGATCCCTCACCTATATTGTTTGTGTTTATCTTTGTTACCTTTAAATCTAGGTGCAGTATTGACATTTTGTGCATATGCTGAAGGCCCTCGCAGATCTGTCGGATGAACACCACAGCATCCAACTCCATCAAAGTGTAGTTTTCATCAATAATCCTGTCAAAGAGTTCCCCTCCACCAACACTGATGATAAAAACAAATGTAAAAACAAATTACATATGCAACAAAAAGTGTAGGCGTTTCACTTTAAAAAAAAACAACAATGCAACCTATAGTAAGTTAAATTAATAATTATATCAAGAATTTAAATATTGAGTTAGTATGTACTCTTAATTTATACACATTACATACACATACTGTAAATCTAAAAAAAAAAAAAAAAAAACACATTACATACACATACTGTAAATCTAAAAAAAAAAAAAAAAAAGGGTCATACTATTCAAGTACAAGGATGATGTCATTCCTTGACTCATAAGCTGCATAGAGCTGGATCAGGTTGGCATGGTCCAGATTATTCATGACCTGGATTTCATTCTTCACCATGTCCTACCAAAAACACAGGCACAGAAAGATGCAGAGGCAAACAGGAAGATGCACAGATGCAGGACACAAACAGATACACACACATAAAATGAGAGGTGTCAGCTGTTCTCTGCGATCGGAGACTATGCATCTTCTGGTCTGGGTCAGTTATTTTCTCTCTGCGGTGAGAAGTATTCCCTTTGCCTCTGTTCCAGGAGAGGCCTAACAACATTCTAGTAAGTACTAAAAACTGTAACGGCCCCCGGGTTTTTTTTTATATCACACGTGGCTTAGTTCTCATGGTAGGAGTTAAAATAGACTTGCTCAGCGTCATGCAACGTATCTCCGGTGTCGTACCTTTTCTTTCTGGCTTCGAGCTTTAATGACCTTCGCTGCCAAAGTGAGACCTGAGGAGTTTTCAACACATTTGTGCACCTGACCGAACCGGCCCCTGTAGGAAGAGAGGCAGAAAGAACAATTGGCTCTTGGCTGCACAGACAGCCAAGTTGTTCTAGCCGTGCAAATTATGCATTGCAGCAGTAAAGAATCACTTAATAATGGGACAGTGACAGTGGAGAGCATCTTTCCCAAGAGAAATCAGGAATTGATCTTTCCTTCTGGAAAGTGTTGCGGTTAATCTGCAATTTTATTAAATCTGAGCCAGGCTGCGTCTCTTCTTTGAAGGTCCGGATTAACACCTAGTGATTAGCTACCAGCTGGCGCTGTGGATCCAGTATCACATACCAGTCAGTCTTCGTGTAAAAATAACTGCCATGACTCTGGAGTTATGAACCATTGAGGAGAGGAAGAGAAAGGGGGGAGGGAGGGGAGGACAATTACACAATAGGCCCTAAATCTGGAATCAATAACATCTTTTCATGGTTTTTGTTCAGCACGCATGATTTTTACCTATTTATTTTTGATAAGTAGAAAAGAGGAGCAGCACACTCACCCGCCTAGGACCTCTTGCCAGTTGATTGTGTAAAAGTTTCTGATCTGGTTTGGCTTAGCAGACACAATGCGATGATTAAAAGGAGCTGCCGGAGGAGGAGTGGTGTCTAAAAACGGCCGGGGAGACAAGCAAAAAGATGTCATTTGTTTTTAGAAGTTACAAATAAGGTGTAACATACATGTCTCACTGATAATCAGCTGCTGTTGACTTTTTAAAGTATGCATGCAACCATTGTTGCACTGGCATATCATTTACAAATGTTTTGTAATAAATAACTACAGATAGAGTTGTTGTCTGTGTATTGTTTACGAAAGCAGCCAGCTTGAATTCAAGTCTCTGGTTCAAGACTAAGCTCTTCTCTGAACTTCCATTTGTTGAACTGTAGAATCCAGATCAAGTGTGCTGGGATTCTCAGTAAAGAATCATTATTGCATTAGTACATCCTAAATTTTAACCCAAAAAGTATATAATCAGATTGAAAAGATAAACATTACAGGTTACTGGATAAAAGAAGAAGAAAAAATACATAATCTACTGTATTCAGATAGATGCATAGCAAATCCCAGACACTTACCACTGTATTATTTACTTCCAGAAACTTTAGAGATGCATGCCTAAATGTGTCTTTGGAAGTTTTGCTTTCCTCTTTTTTAGGTTATGATTTATTATTATTCTGTTCCTGTTGAAAAAGCTATTAACCATTATAAAAGTTTATTTTAAGATATCATTTTACATTTATTCCAGAGGATAAAAATGATTTGCAGAAAATAATGCTCCTGATCATTTTTGTTTCTTTCTATTATTTTTATTTGATCCAAGATTCACATCTTTGTCATGTTGATTTGCTGTCAGTTTTCAACTAAGGACCACCTAACTCTCTTGATCACTTGTGTAACCCTGAAGTGGTTGATTCAATTTTACTTAAATCTTGTTCATTGACATATTTAATATTTTTGAAATCAAATGATTGTGACACATTCTCCCTTGCTTTAGTCTTGTTTCCACTTCCTCAGAGCTCAGTTTTACAATTCAAGTAGATTTCTACACCAAGCAAAATAAATAAAGTGCAATGTCTTTCATTTATTGAAGCTTTACAGACGAAAAATGTTCTAACTTTTGGGATAATGAAGAGAAAGTTCTAGTCATCAGTTTTATTATCACCAGCCTTCACTGGCATTGCCCTGCTTCTGAAGAAGAGGGACGTGACTCACCGATGAAGAACCGCTCACTTTGATCGTCATCGATCGTTTTCTCGTCAGCATTCTCCAGTTTTCCCTTCTCCAACTTTTCTTTAAGGTTGAACTGGATTTGAATTCCATCTGCCTTGAAGCAAGCCCAGTCTCCATGCTCACAGCTCTCATCATCATCCTCCTCTTTCTGCTGCTCTTCTCTTTCCTCATTCTTGTCTTGTTTTGTCTCAGTGACCTGGTCCTGCTCAGTCTCTGTGCACGGTGTTGCATCCTTGTGGTCGTCGCTGTAAATTGAAGTTGATGGGTTTTATAGATTTGTTTTGTTCTGTCATATTATTGTAGCTTTAGACAATAAAAATTTTATGCAGATGTATCAAACAAGCAAAAAAAAAAAAAAAAGAAAATAACCAAGCATGGCCTCTGAAGCATGAATTTGAAAGAAAAAAAAATTAAATAATGAAAATTGATATCTATGGCAGGTTAAGGTTAATTGCAAACAAAACCAGAGCAGCAAGGAAAACATCTGTTTTAATTATTGATTTATATTTGTATTCAGCTATTTTGTTTGAGAAAAAAAAATAGTTTTCTCAAACTATTTTGAAAGGAAGTGGTCATACTTTGATCCTCGGTGCTACTCAACTTCACCAAAAATGTGAAAGATAATTATTCAGTGGTAATTTGTGTAGGAAGTTTACCGAAACCTAAGACCCTGTGCAGAAATGTAGATTGACTTATTGCCACAAGAGTAGTTATAGGTAAATATAATCACACCTGGTAACAATCTCCTCTTTTTCATCTACATCGGAAGAGGGCATCTTGGAGTCTTCTATTTGTTCTTCAGAAGCAGAAATATTTTCTTTCTGTTGTTCCTCGGGAACTTTGGGCTTTTCTTCTTCTGCTGCTTTCTTTTGCACTACATCATCCACTGGCACTGCTTTTACCTTAGTTTCCTCTTCCTCTATTTGCTCCTCAATAACACCTGCAGCCTCACGTTCCTCAGCCACAGCAGGTTGGGAATCTTCATGCACATAGTCCACCAGGTTGCAAGTGGGGGCCTCTGGTTGCTCGTCTTTAGGGGTCACCCCAGACTCCAGATCCAGCTGCAGAAACAGCTGACCTGTTTTTTCTGTGTTCTCTCTGTTTAGTTTCTGCACTTCTTCAAGAAGCAAAGCCTGCTTCTTTGGCGAAATATTATCTACAAAAATACAAAAACACAGAATCTGAATTAAGTCTCTCACTCACCGTATATAATTTATAGCTCTTCCACATATAAGGAAGTCAGAAATAGGACCTCATTGATTTTGAGATTGGTTTCCGAGCGAGGATTTGACTGCTGCGAGAATTAACCCATTATATTCTATTTTTTTAAGTACCTGCTGCATCTGGAGGTTTCATCTTCTTTTGAGCTTTCAGGCTCTTCTGGCCCAAACATGGTTTTTCTCCCCCATCTTTGCTCTTGTGGTCTTTCCCCTGTGAAATGAAAAAAAAGAAAAAGAAGAAGAAGAAAATAGTAGATCCTGTAGCCAGGTCAATATCTGTACTGCATCATTGTTGATGTTTGCAACTATATTATTTCTCTTTGTTTGTCAGATGTATTTCTGTTCCAAAACAAAAATTCAGAAATCTGCCCTAAAACGTTTTTCTCACTTTTAAAAAATATACTTTTTTGAAGAAATTATTTTTTAAAAACATCAAACTAATAATATCCAGATAAAGTGGTGATGAGCCTCATAATATTAAGAACGAGACATCACCCTTTATGTAATCATAAATGCAAAAGCATATAGAGTCAAGCAATAAAAAGATAAAGAACTTCTAGTATATGTACAGTTTGTAAGCACAAAAAACCTACAAAGCTTCCACATTTACGTGATGCGAGGAAATGCTTTGGTCCATGGAGCTTTATCTTGTAATGGGGCTGCAGAGAACTTGGCTGACATGCAGGAGTTATCTCTTGTTTCCATTTACTGCCTTTGCTAGAGGTAGTTTTCTAGTAAAAAGACAAGATGGAAATGCTTGGTAGGGTTTTAGCAGTGTATACAGAAGGGGTGCATTTATTTTAATTTTTATGTTGTTGCAAACAGAACAGGCATTTAACTGAAGCAGCAGTGCTGTAAAGAAGTATTTGAACTCACAGATTTCCTTAGTTTTTTTTTTTATATATCTCAATTAAATGTTTCAGATCATTACGTTTTTTTTTTTTTATATATCTGACAAAAATAGCCCGAGAAACCTAGAATAAAGAAATCACTTAATTAGAATCCAGCTCACAACATAACATAATATTCTCAAAAAGTCCCAATCGAAATATAGCTACAAAGTCATCCGCAAGACTTTGGTACTCCAGCAAACCAAAGTGAAACTCTCTCAGGACCACTCGTCCAGGCGGTCACAAAAAACCTACAACAACATCTAAAGCAGTGCAATGCTCACCTACCTCAGTTAATGGCCAAACAATAAGGAAGATCCTGGGCACAAATATTCTGCACAAGAGAGCTTTTATTTGCTAATACAAAAATATTTCTGTTATCCCTGAAACATTTGGGAAAATATTCTGTGGACTGATGAGACAAAAGTGGAACTTTTTGGAAGATATGTCTCTTGCTATATGCCTCCCTTCAATTGTAAGTGCATATGACAATGGTATAGTTTGGTTATCTGTAGGCGTTACACAACCAGTGTGTTGATTGGGGAACATAAAAATGTCACAGACTGCAACAAGCAAGTGATACACTATTATGGAGTCATATAATGGTAGAGTTATAGACTTAGGGTTTAACCCTGCCTGCCCAGTAAGAGTCCAACCAGGCTGTGGCTTTAACCGGTTCTTCCCCAATTAACAGATTCATCTCTGTTTGCAGATCCAGTGCAGTTCCTCCGCATTTTTTTGGAAACCACCTCTGGGCTGGTACAAGCTGGGCATTATGAGCAACTCATTTGATTGTCAGCAGACTCTTTGGTACGTCACTGGATGAAAACTCCTCGATCATAAACATCTCAACCACCATTTTCAATCTGCAACAAGACCGTCGTAGTTGGCAAGATGGCGAGTCACAAATCAAAAAGAGAGAATCTTATCAGAGAATGGCCAAAAGGCGCTTGCCTGGGAAAAAATCAGCCTGATGAAAACCAGCCTATTGTCTTACACTGGGCTATCAGCTATGGAGAAACGATTGCTTCCTGGAGGTGTGGAGTGTGTTGAGGTTTTCAATTCTACCCAATTGCTAAAGTCTGCCCGTGACTTATGTAACACGTCAGTTTGACGTTAAGAAGCTTATCAGAAATTCCCTGCATTGTAACCAACCGTTCTCCACTGCAGGGAGAGAAGTGCTGATCCAAGCGAAGTGGCTCTTAAAGTCATTTCTATATTTGGAAGCATGGCCAAGACGGATTGAATAGCTTCATTCACTTCCTCCACTGCCATTGCTAAAACTACAGGTAGATTGCAATTATAAAGCAGTGCAGAAAATCTGCATCGTTGTTCACAACTACTCCTTCTGTTGGCTGATTGGCCCAGTAAAAAAATCTGTTGGAGACAATCAGAGTCACGCGGAGAAAGCTCAGACTGTGCAAGAATTGTTTTCGAGCAGAATTGCCCAGGAAGGCAATGGCCTGGCTAGTTACATGCACAAACTGACATTATTAGAGCATCATCATCAGTGATTACAACTCCTTTTCTCATAACCTAAGTTACCACATTCAGCCCCACAGAAGGGGCTATAGCGTACCAATCTTCACCGAGCCACGCACTTCTGCTCAGTGGAAGTGAGATATAAGTTAATACTTGAATCCAAGTGAGATACTGTCTCAAAGAAATACAGCAATATGCATGAAAGCAGAACGAAATCTGTAGCATACTTTTTCACAGCACTGACCAAAAGTAACATACAATTAACTGTATAGGTAAATAACAAAAAACTTAATATGAAAGTTGACATCAAGGGCTGACGTTCACAAAAACATAAAGTCACACTTTCAATAAACAACATATGACAAATTGCAAAAACCTAACTGCCTTGCGGCCACAGTTACTGGACATCAGCATGCACATACTGGCTTATATAATGGCATGCCTCTGCTTATTCATGGCTGATAGATAGGTAGCAGCAGGACAGTGAATTTATAGCTTATCACTTGTCGCACTCAACAGTGGAATGTGATGCTGACCCTGTGTGGAAAATATTACAAGCGATTGCAGGTTGTTCTCCAAATCTCCCAGCTGAATCGATGACACTAAACACTCTGATATCAGGTTGAGATGGAAAAAAAAACTCATCTTGAACTTGAGGTGTCCCACATATGTTTTTCAACGTTCACGTTAACTGAGAGGGGATATGTTGCAAGTGTTAGGGTTCACCTAGAGACAGTTGTGGGGTAAAGAAATGTAATTGGAAAACAAGGGAGTGCATTTCGAGACCAAAGTAACATGAAATAAATGTTAAATATTTCACACCTCTGGAGGTGGGATAGGATGAAGCCCCCACCTGACAACCACTCTGACGACAACGGAAATTTGTTGAAACACGAGCCACAAATGATTCAGATTACTTGGCGGTCATAAATGTTCAGCAAAAGAAACACTGGGGAGATTTTATTTTATTTTATTTTATTTTTTACTTCTACAACATACGGTAACCCTTCTTTCTGCCAATGTGGTCAGTTTTTGCTTTGCTCAACCGTCTAACTTAAAAGAAAACCACAACCGCTATGTAAGTGATAGCAGCGTGCACGTCTGAGCGCCGGCTGCTGCCAGATAGCACTTAGTGACCCTTTAACAGAGTCATCACAGTCTGCTTAATTACAGATATATAAAGACGGAAAGCCCAGGTCAGCTCTGGATGTGACTTCAGTGCAATGGGAAAGTGTTTTTGAGTGAAAGATGATTTTTTTTTTTTTAAATAGACATTGTATAATGCTTATGTATTTACCTTTTAACTTCCTGAACTTTAAGTACATTTAATGAAATGCAGTGCAGTAGATTACATATGTAGGAAACACTGAAAGGTACTTTTAAGTGCATCCTCTGTAATATCGTACTGAAGACCACTTTCGATGTTGTACAACTTCTTTGTGCTCCAAGTGTTCTGGTGTATGTCTCTAGCAGCTTTACGCCTGTAAAAAATTATGTTTTTGCTGATTATTTACAAAATAACTTGGTCTCAATTGGACTGGCTATGTAAACATAGATTTTCAAGTTTGGCCACAGATTCTTATTTAGATCTTATTTAGATACTTTGTGCACTTTGAACACATTGAAATGCTAGCTCTGGCTGGCAGTATCTTTAAGGTTGTTGTACTGCTGGAAGGTGAACCTCCAGCCCAGTCTTAAGTCTTTTGTGGCTCCAGTCATCCTCCTAACAGTTCTGATCAGCTTCCCTATCCCCACAGCACTAAGCTGCCACTATCATGTTTTACCATGGTGATGGTGTGGTCAGAGTGAGATCAGCATTACTTTTCTGCCACACACTGCATTTTGCATGCGTGGGAGCTGCTTTATTTTGGTTCCATCTGACCAGAGCATGTTCTTCCACATGTTGGTGTTCTCATTTTATAACTGACTTGTAGCAATATGCTGTAAAACTGCCAGCAGAGCTTTAACTGGGGCACTATGAAGAGCTAAGAAGCACAGCATGTACAAAGAAATCTGAGTGAGTGAGAGTAATGAAGACCAAAAGAGAGGAGGTGAGAAATTTGACTCATCATGAAACTTTGACACATGGTAAGCAGAGGGGGTAAAAAAAACACCACTGTTCCAATCAAAAAAAAAATCCCAGGCCACTTGTATTTTGATCTAGGTTTCCTGCTGGCTTTACCCTGGTGCTGCCAGGTTGTGCCCCTCCTTGCCTCGTGCAAAGGAGGCTATGTTGCATCAAGCGCAAGGAGGGAGTCAGCAGCCATAAACGTGAGTTAAATGTGGACTTTATATATGTATCATATTTATTGTGCAGTAGCAGCATTTTCTTGTGACATAAACTACCTTTATTGCTTTACCCTTTAAGTGTATCTTGGAAGTGTGTACATGCCAAAACCCAGAAATGACCTTTTAAACCAGCTAATTATATAGAAAAAATCCTTCAAAGCCAAAGTTAATTAATGAGCAAAAACAATACTGTTCAGCTTTGGTGCTGTAATAATTTTTACTTGTCCTGCTAAAAAAAAAAAAAAACAGAAACTGCCGAGCTATAACTTTATCTTGGTAGTTTCCACAGCATTCTGCTTTGCATGTGGAAAGTTGACAAATACAAGATTAAAATAATAAATGACCATGTAGAACCCCTTCAAGCATAAAAAAAAATCTTCTAATCTCACTTCAGAAACTACTCTGTAAAAGCCAAAATTCAATTTTGATTAAGATCAAAGTCACACAAAATTTGGCAATGTATAGTAATGCAACTTAGCATTTTCTAGCTTCTCCCACCTTGTCAGGCTTCTTTGTAACCGTCTCTGTGGATGCTTTCCTTTTGGTTGCCTGCTTCCCTTTACTGTCTTTGTTCCTGGAGGTTTTCCGAGTTGCTGGACCTTTGAACATCATCTCCATCACCTTTGAACACTTCACCGTCTCACCAATGAAGCCGATGACCTGCTGCATGCTAAGGACCAGCTTCTCCATTCCCTCTAGCTTTTGGGCCTGCTGCTCGGACCGCTGGTTGACTACAGACATGATGGTGCTCATCTCCTTGCAGATCTGCCTCACCTCCCGCCCCATCACCTGGGTCTGGTTCACCACCCTTGGGGAGAAATGGATCTCCTCCTTGTCCACCTTGATTTGCTCCATATCCTGCTCAATATCATCGATTTCTTGTGACATCCCATCCAGTCGACTGAGGACCTTTTCTTGAATGTTGATGAGTTTGTCCATCTTGCCACTCAGGGACTCAATGCGGTTTTGGATTATATCAAAGCCTGCATTACTGGAGTCTCCCATTGGATTTATGACTAAGGAACTCATGGTTTCCTGTGATACAAAAGTTACCTCAAGACACCAACTTGATACAAAAACTGTTTAGATAAAGTCCATGCAACAAACAAAAATACTTCCACTAAAATCGCTGCCAGTTCTACAGAGAAGAAGAGAAAGCTAGGAGAAGAAATCCAGAAAATATTCCAGGTACAACTCAGCAGGGAAATGCTCAAACGAGATTTTAAATCTTTGAAACTACAAGATAATTTAAGATAATTTAAGCAATCGGAACTATTATGAAGTCAGTCCTCTGGTCTTCTCCTCATGATATGGTATTAAGAATAGATTGAGTTGGGGGGGGGCTAAATGTAAATGGCCGGCCTACGTCAGCAAGCTTCAAATGTTTAGGGAGGGAGCTTGGCAGTGGTTGGGCTATGAGACATCTGAGAGGCTTTAACTGTTAAGCCCACCTCCGTGCACTTGCTTGGTAGGTGTCAAAATGATCACTGTACGCAGTACTTGTTGTGCCGAACAAGTAGGAAAATGCTTAGCGATCAGCCCCCGCTTAGGTGAACTACAGATTCATCATAACGGGCAGACTTTTCTGTAAAGACAGAAATTCTGTGTAATATTCAACCTGAAAAGCAAAGATATATCTACGGCAGTGATATGCTGTTGTAAATGCTGAGTAGAAGTTACAGGCAATCCTGAAAGGATCTCTGGATTGCCTGTAACATCTTCTCGCTGTCAAGGGAATTGAGAAGAAGCTTGACCTACAGTTGGACATGAAGCCTTCAGGCTGAAAGAAGAGATGGGTGACCACAGATGATTTATGATGTGCTTACTCTCTGACAAAAACATCCTCTGATAACCTCCCATAGGAGAGTAAAGGATCAATTTTAACTGACCTTGGGTAACATAATCATAATCCATATGTCTTATAGCTCAAATTAAGTTATCTATGATTTATCAACATTATACTAATGTCAGCAGTACAGACAGATATAGACATCTGTTTCTTGAACTCAACCCCTCCCCTCTCCATCCATCCAGCCCCCTTTTCTTCTTGTGTTCCCACAGACTCATGCTTGAAGACATCGTAATGATTCTGACAACACAAGCACAGACTGTAAACTGGGACAAGATGCCAAACTCAGCTCATGCCAGTTACTCACACCCATGTCTTGGCTTGAAGAGGGGTTCAGTGAGGGGGAAAGGAAGGAACCATCTTACGGCAAATTCAGATTTATCATAAGGTACCGCTGTCATTTTTTCTGTGTCTATCAGAAGAACATTTGGATGTCCAGACAGTTTTAAAAAAAAATCACCACATAACTGTTTTTTTTTTTTTTTCTCTCTAAAATATGCACTTTCTAGTAAGATGGCTTGGAGAGAGAACAGGTTCCTTTGACAAGGCATAAACAGATGGACAGAAAGCAGTCATTAATCACTTTGGAAGAGACATGCTTACACCTGTCTTTTAATGCCAACAGATGACAGACAGCGCAGGTCATTTCCAGCGTGCTGTAGTAGGGGATATTTTTTCCCCTACTGTGTCTGATACACACACTTTTTAACAAAACCAAAAAGAAATCTTCAAAGTATTTCAAAATATTATTTTAAAAGGGTGAATTTCAATTAATTAGTAAAAGCTTACAATAAACACTTGAATGGCAGCATGCATGTGGTAGATAAATTTAAGATAGTCTAAACCTGCGAGTGACAAATGAAACTTTAAACTGAAGCTCATGCTGGAAGCGAACAAAGCCTTGCATCGACCTTTTCGCCACAAAAAACTGGGAGATGAAAAATCTAAACGGTGCATGAGATGATGTTGTTCAGTTGAAGATGAAAGCAAGTTGTTAGATTTAAATCCTAAAATACATACAATTGTCAAAAAAGCTAATTTAGCATATATCAAGGTTTAGGTGTATTACATACAGTAATATTTTTTTAACTCAAGAATAGAATAAAGGCACTTAAAGCTACAGTTTAACATTCCCAAAGGAATAGAATTGGGAAACTGTTAATCTTTAAACATCTAAGAGGACCACTTCTCTTTTGTTTCCCAGATGACTGTGAAATTTTTGTGTGTTGCTTAACTTTATTTATATGCATCTGTTTATCATATGTTAGGTAAGTTTTAATTGTGAATGATTTTATAGAAATGTTAATTAGATTTTTAAATATGTTTTATTCAATCAAATGTGAAATGTAATTTTGAGTCATTTTCATTTCTGGCTTGGTTTAGGATTTGAGGTTTCTTCATAAAAAATGAAACTATGCTATGATTTACATTTTCTATGACATTTTATTCTAGTGGCTTTTTAGTAATTTCATCTGTAATTATTCACTTGAATGCTTCTTTTTTTTTTGCCTTTTACCTCTGTACAGGCCTTTGTAACGTTTAACTGTGTGAAAACGGCTCTGCACATAAAATCTGATCGATTAATGTATCAATTTAAGTAACATTGAAAGAGGAAAACTTACACAAATAAAACACAAATTATAGAGTACACACCACCAGTATATACAAATTGTATTGGTAAAATTTGTTATGATGGTTATATCATGTTGTCTAGTTCTATACAATACAATACTCTAAATATTATATACATTTATGTCAGAAGTTAAAGAAAAACCTAAACAAAGTTTCTGAAATTCTTAATAATAGACTATTTTTTTTTTCTAATTGTGTTGCTGACTGATATATAATTCCCACCACAATTAGAAGCATGCTAGGATATTATTTTCCAAGGCATTCTGCCAACAATATTAATACACTATAAATAAATCCCACTGAGACAGTTTGTACATGAGACTTCACCAAAGAAAAACGGTCATGGATGCTATGCAAAGGTTTCACTTGAGCTCAAACATGTTTTATTTTTATTTGTATTTCTATTACTGAGACTTACATGACCCTTGTGAGGGCACTCGCTTGGCAACTGCACAAGGCCAGCTGTTAAAAATGGAGCACCACCGCCCTGGCAGAGAACACAATGTCCCGGGGAGTTCAGGGGGACATGTGCGGTCTGGTTACTGTCCAGCCACCTCTGCTTATGTCTCCACTCACACTTCTTCCTGCTCCAGATACACTTTCCCTCAGAAACGTCAGGGGCTGAAATGTTTTTGTGGCAGTTATGAAACTCAAGCGCGCTGATCTGAAGTATGAGTGGAGTCCCTGGAGTTCTTTCTCTTTCATCTCTCGTGCTCTCGTGGCCTCTGACTACAGTGTTGTAATGAAATATGAAGGGTTACTTTGTACTTTAATCATTCAATAAAGACTTGTCAGACAATACCTTTCCATTAATATGTGTCTAGATTTTGTAAAAAAAAAAAAAACAAAAACAAAAAAAAGATAAAGAGAAGAAGCATCAAACAGGGTGAGATAAATTTGTTCAATGACTCGTGTTAAAATACGCTCAGCTTATTTATTGGTTAGTCTGGTAAACTTAATATGGGTAAATTTATTTTTAATTTAATGTGGTTATGCTGAAAATATAAGCTAAATTGGCCTCCCAACCTAATTGTACATGCAAAAAAAAACAAAAAACATAAATATTCACTGGTACAATTAAGGAGTCTAAGTATTTTTATCACAGTTACAAAAACGTTCATTTAAAGGATTACTGTCATTCACCTGAGGAATGAATAATATAGCTCTAAAAGTGATATGTAGGAGGAGTTATATGCTGAAGACACCACAAATGGTGTCAAAGTCAGTATGAGAAGGCAAATAAAGCTTAGTTACATAGCTGTGGCTCTTCCACAGTAAACATCATGGGTGGATCTTCTGGATTCCAAGGGAGGAATGGAAAAAAGAGAGGGTGAGAGGGTTTCATTTAGCCTCCAAGGTAAACCATTCCAGTATTACAGAAAACTACACAGCATGTGTATTTATAATCAGGCTTGGGTGCATGACAGCTTATATTTGCGTACTCCCAGGAAGACCTATTTCAAATTTATTGGTGTTTCCAACTTTTTGGAAACACCAGTAAATTTGAAATAGGTCTTCCTATGGCTTCCTTGGCTGGTCACATATTATCAACAACAAAAAAATAAATAAATCAAACATAATAAATAAAATAGTTTAAATAATATCAGGAGCTGCTGAAATCAAAAGCAAATGTCTGCAAGAAAATCATCTGTGGATTGAGTTTTCAAAGTTTCGGATCTGTTGGTAACTGATTTTAAAGAAAACGTTGAATTACAACACCCACTAGATGGCAGCAAAAACAGCTTCACTAGTGCCTGAAAAGACCCAGAGAGGTTGTTACGCATTTGCAAAATTACAGTGAAAAAACCACAACTCACAGCCAATATTGCTACTATGTAATACTATCCAATTAGCTAATGTTTTATCTTTTCAAGCAAAAAACAATAATATCCCATTGCTGAAACAATAATCCATCATGTGTTTTTCAAACTAATTCAAATAATTATGATATTTAGATGTTACAAGAGATGCCAAAGTTTTTTGAAATAAACAGAGACTGGGATAAATTGTCAGCATCCCACATAATGCAATATTTGTTCACTCTACCTTGTAAGTGTTATCCAAATCTATGACATAATGAATCACTGGGAAAATCTGAAAATAATCCCTCTTGACCTTCAGCTTTCAATAAGTATGTTGTACGTTGTATTAAAATTTTGATGCTTGCGTTAACAATGTGGATACGAGTCGTGTTTAATAAATTAGAATATCTGTTCGGATTCTTGTTTCTATGATCAAAAGTACCTTGTAAAAAAAATAAACCTTTAAATTGGTATTAAACAGGCTTTTTTAAAACAAAATTTCTGTATTAACAACATTTTTCTTCTTCGTCTGATGTAATATTCTAATATAATGCAAGATTGTATTTGCTGTAAGCTAAAACACCATAATTAAACAGAAATTAAGGTTTGGAAACATCTGTAGGCTAAATATGTGTTGGTGTAAGGATGTTCACTTGCTGAACTGAGTTTCTGAAATAAATTAACTTTTCAAGAGTATTGTAATTTATTGAATGCAACTATGTGATATAATTCCAGTTAGGAAACAATACTTTTTAATGCATTGAAACAAAATGCATTAAAATAGAAGACCAACACATTTGAATCTCTAATATTTTACAAATGTTTGTAGAACATTTTTGATAGAAATAATATACTTTGCTTGACATTTTGCTTAAATTCTGAGAAGCCGAGAACACATCTGAGTAAAATATTCAGTTCTTATCTGCAGCTCCACAACAATATTTGACATTTAGCCTTCATGAAATTATTGATGCAAACAATAGTATGAGACATATTGAGAGACATTGCCGCAATTATTAAAACAGTCTAATAAATTTGAACCAACTGCATTAATTTAAAAAAGTGGAAAAGTATATTTTTTAAATGTGAGAGTAATTTAATTAATAGGCAGTTAAGACTGCTGGCTAAAACAAAAATATGTCTACGAAATAATTAAATAAAAATAAATTCTTATATTCTTAACATCTCATATAGGAGTCCATTGTGCATAAACACTGATAACACACTTAATTCACAGAGAAAAAAAAAAGTTAAATGTTGTTAACACTGACAGCACTCATGCTTGGTTAATATCTTAGTTACATATGACGAGAAAAAAATGTGTTAAACTTTTTTTTTTTTTTGCTAATGTTTGATATTGTTCCATGTGTCAAAGTGAACTGTAAGTACCTGGTTGGCAAATGCTGTGTGCCTCCTCCTGTAGCAGAGTAAATCGCGCAGTTTGCCCCAGAGGTAGGAAATAACCAGACACATGCCGTTGACTAGCCAAATGTTTCCCACTGAGACCAAGTTCTCCATGACTTTCAGTCTACCTCTCATCCTATCTCTAGGCTTCCTTTACCTTCTATCTTTATCTATGAGGGTCCCTTGGAGTTTCAGCAGAGGAGCCTCAAGAGCAGCAGATGTCAGTACCTCCTCAGAGTAAGGAACACCCGGATTATCCTCCACAGCCTCTGTTAATTCAGTCAACTAGCCACTTCAATTGACTCTTTGTAGGAAAAGGACGGTCAGCATGTCCTTGTTATAAAAGAGTGACAGGTGCCAGCAAAGAGTGTCAGAGACACAAGCTGTTTCACCATCCTCAGTTCACGTTAGCCTGTAACTGTTACGTTCTACATGCAAACAGACACTTTGTGAACTGAAATACTTAATTTAACACTGTATGAAAAATCAAAAGAACTTCTGTTCTTGTCTTCCTGTCAGCAAAGGCAGTTGAAGATCCCTGTAAATAATCAGCTTGCACTATTTCAATACTACTGCAAATGTTAAACTGGCCATCACAATGTGCCGGCTAAGGCCTCAAACCTCAAAGAGTTTCAGTCCCCACCCGAGGTCCTGGCACACAGACCACCAATCTCCCTGCCCTCTCCTACATACACATCTCCACCAGACTAACACCAGCAGCAGCTAGCAAACACTTGGTGGAACTGTGCTTCGGCTGAGCTTATCATACTGGCATCAATGGGAGGCATGGAGAAACATTGTTATGATGTCACCGTGAAGGGGAACATCGGAAGTTATTTTTGTTATAGCAAAAAAGAATTTTTATAACAACTGAAGATAACGTATTAGCTGATTGTGCAATAAAACAGCATCATGCACCTGGAAAATACATAATACCTCACCTAAGTGTTTTTGATTGTTATAACTGAGAAGGATCAGAGGCTAAATGTTCCAGCTTTTTATTTAGAAGACTAAATATTGAAATACTAGATCATATTTTAAGAAGTGATACTTGGAATAAGGATGTGAAGCAACAATGCAATAAGTTTTCATGCAATCTAATATGTTGCCATGTAAATTTTACTTGTACATAGATTATACTAAAGTGGTCTTTTTTCAAGACCTTAAAATGCCACATGTAGCTTTTAAAGATCAATTAAAAAATCTTCCTCAGGCTTCCAAGATGGAGATCTACAAATCAAATGCATAGAGTAATGTCCCAACTATTCATGCCTTTAATGATGAACTGCATGTTTCATTAATGTGCATTTTGAATTTGTCAAGAAAGTCAATAAGTGCTATGGCAGTTATAACATATGGTGAACTAAGATACACATCAAGCTTGTGTGAACAGTGGAACAAGTGTGATTTTGTGATTGTTTTTTCTGCTTGAAGACCAAGGCTTATTTTTATATGGACAAATTTTGTTTTAAATTAAGGTATAATATAATGTAATATAATACATTATATATAATATAATATAATATAATATGAAGGAAACTAAATTTAAAAAAATAAATTAAATAAAGCAGATTTCTTATTCGTCATTCACTACAGACAGTATCTGTAGTGATACAGACAGTATCTTGCTCAGTATCTTGAGTTTATAGGCTGCGCACCATTTGTCACCCGGTTTAAGTTAAACGGGTTACTTTACTACCCCGGTCTCGTCTCACGCCGTTTCGTCATCATCCCTACGTACCCACTTGTTTTGGTCACGTGCACTACAATTCGCGGGAACCAACATGGCGGACGAGACATTTTCGAACTCAGTTCAGTGTCCTGTTTGTTTCAAAGACTTCACACCTGGGACAATTAACGGACACCTGGACACATGTTTACTGAGCAGCGCTGCGGACAGTCCGTCCACCGCCGTTGAGACTGGCCCTCCAGTGAAGAAAGTGCGCGTTTCGGAGCCTGTCAACGACTCTGTTTCATCCTCCTCCTCCGCCATGCCTGGGACGCAGTCCTCTTCGTCAGTGTTTTCTCTGTTTCAAGCCAACAAGGGCAAACTTGACGTTCAGCCTGACAGAAGTTCTGTGTTTTCAGGCAAACGAAGTCCCGTCAGTGCTTTCAGCAAGGGAACTAAACGTGTACTGACCGAGGCTGTGTCGGTACCAACAGGGATAGAGACTCCATCTGTGTCAAACAGCGAAGCTGAGAAGAACATTAATAATCACTTGCCAGCACGGACCCTGTTATCATCAAACAAACCTCTGGCGGAGGCTCTGAGACCGAACACGCTGGAGGATTACTTTGGCCAGAACAAAGTTGTAGGCCAGCAAACTCTCATCCGGTCGCTTCTGGAATCTCAGGAGATCCCTTCTCTTATTCTCTGGGGTCCACCGGGATGTGGAAAGGTGTGCAGGTGATAGCGATAGGATACATTCAAACTGGTGCAACACCCAGTCTCTCATACAAATATTTAATCTGTCACTTTCATCTTGTTGAAAGTATATCACTACCTTGGGGGGGGCGGGGGAAGGAAAATCCCATCTTCACTCCATTTGGTAGTTATTAAAGCTGACAAACATCTCTATCTCTTGGGATGGAACTGTTCTTCAATCACCAAATCAATCAAACCGATTTGTTTAATTGCACAACTATATCAATGCGCAATATTTCAATGTTTTCCTAATATAGTGCATCTCTAATAACGACAAAGCAACTACTACTTTTCTCTAACACCGGCAATAAAAGATAAATTATATATCTTTTGCATTCTAATTGATAAGCTTTGCCTATTGTTATTCTAAATATATGTGAGTAGGCTTAAATTCGATACCAATTCTCTAAGAGTGTCTCTGTTTACATTTTCAATTAACTTTCCTTTGAAAAAAAATCACAAATTTATTTTTAAAAAT
>NW_006799966.1:3456076-3501700 GCF_000485575.1 Poecilia formosa | reverse complement strand
GTGTAGAGCAGCAAAAAAAAAATATTTGACAAATATCTACAAAGTAAAATGTTTTATTTTGAAATCTAAGAAATTTAATTTAGGTGTGTTTATACTTTCAGATTTCAGAACAAAATTAATCAACAAAATTTTGAAAGGAATAAAATCTTAGCATTTTGTAGAATGAGCTGAGAGATCCTTTTGCTGTATACAAAATTATTATTTACATAGATTAAAGTTAAGAAACATTAAATTATTATTCAAAGCTTTGTACAGTAAAGTACCTTCGTAGATATTCTATGGAATTACTGCATAAAACCAACAGAGCCACTTAATCCACCCTTTCTTATTGCCTTTACAATTAAAGGCATTTACAAACCCTTATTTGGGTTTGTAAATGCTACAGAGTGGGGGCCAAAAAGCCATATCTGACTCTGGAGTCACAGATTGAAGAGCCATGAGCTAGACATTTGATTTTAAATATCTTCTTAATTAAAGTAAATAAATGATGTGCATATTTTATAAAATCAAAAGTAGTCACCCAGTGTATATTTGCCAAAAAAAAAAACTTGATAACATTGATAGTGCAGTGCAATCTGTACTATTATACGGTAGCAGAACTTTTCCATAACAACATCTGTTTCTCACAGTTTGTGCAGAGATCCCTCACCTATATTGTTTGTGTTTATCTTTGTTACCTTTAAATCTAGGTGCAGTATTGACATTTTGTGCATATGCTGAAGGCCCTCGCAGATCTGTCGGATGAACACCACAGCATCCAACTCCATCAAAGTGTAGTTTTCATCAATAATCCTGTCAAAGAGTTCCCCTCCACCAACACTGATGATAAAAACAAATGCAAAAACAAATTACATATGCAACAAAAAGTGTAGGCGTTTCACTTTAAAAAAAACAATGCAACCTATAGTAAGTTAAATTAATAATTATATCAAGAATTTAAATATTGAGTTGGTATGTACTCTTAATTTATACACATTACATACACATACTGTAAATCTAAAAAAATAAAAAAAAAAGGGTCATACTATTCAAGTACAAGGATGATGTCATTCCTTGACTCATAAGCTGCATAGAGCTGGATCAGGTTGGCATGGTCCAGATTATTCATGACCTGGATTTCATTCTTCACCATGTCCTACCAAAAACACAGGCACAGAAAGATGCAGAGGCAAACAGGAAGATGCACAGATGCAGGACACAAACAGATACACACACATAAAATGAGAGGTGTCAGCTGTTCTCTGCGATCGGAGACTATGCATCTTCTGGTCTGGGTCAGTTATTTTCTCTCTGCGGTGAGAAGTATTCCCTTTGCCTCTGTTCCAGGAGAGGCCTAACAACATTCTAGTAAGTACTAAAAACTGTAACGGCCCCCGGGTTTTTTTTTATATCACACGTGGCTTAGTTCTCATGGTAGGAGTTAAAATAGACTTGCTCAGCGTCATGCAACGTATCTCCGGTGTCGTACCTTTTCTTTCTGGCTTCGAGCTTTAATGACCTTCGCTGCCAAAGTGAGACCTGAGGAGTTTTCAACACATTTGTGCACCTGACCGAACCGGCCCCTGTAGGAAGAGAGGCAGAAAGAACAATTGGCTCTTGGCTGCACAGACAGCCAAGTTGTTCTAGCCGTGCAAATTATGCATTGCAGCAGTAAAGAATCACTTAATAATGGGACAGTGACAGTGGAGAGCATCTTTCCCAAGAGAAATCAGGAATTGATCTTTCCTTCTGGAAAGTGTTGCGGTTAATCTGCAATTTTATTAAATCTGAGCCAGGCTGCGTCTCTTCTTTGAAGGTCCGGATTAACACCTAGTGATTAGCTACCAGCTGGCGCTGTGGATCCAGTATCACATACCAGTCAGTCTTCGTGTAAAAATAACTGCCATGACTCTGGAGTTATGAACCATTGAGGAGAGGAAGAGAAAGGGGGGAGGGAGGGGAGGACAATTACACAATCGGCCCTAAATCTGGAATCAAGAACATCTTTTCATGGTTTTTGTTCAGCAGGCATGATTTTTACCTATTTATTTTTGGTAAGTAGAAAAGAGGAGCAGCACACTCACCCGCCTAGGACCTCTTGCCAGTTGATTGTGTAAAAGTTTCTGATCTGGTTTGGCTTAGCAGACACAATGCGATGATTAAAAGGAGCTGCCGGAGGAGGAGTGGTGTCTAAAAACGGCCGGGGAGACAAGCAAAAAGATGTCATTTGTTTTTATAAGTTATAAATAAGGTGTAACATACATGTCTCACTGATAATCAGCTGCTGTTGACTTTTTAAAGTATGCATGCAACCATTGTTGCACTGGCATATCATTTACAAATGTTTTGTAATAAATAACTACAGATAGAGTTGTTGTCTGTGTATTGTTTACGAAAGCAGCCAGCTTGAATTCAAGTCTCTGGTTCAAGACTAAGCTCTTCTCTGAACTTCCATTTGTTGAACTGTAGAATCCAGATCAAGTGTGCTGGGATTCTCAGTAAAGAATCATTATTGCATTAGTACATCCTAAATTTTAACCCAAAAAGTATATAATCAGATTGAAAAGATAAACATTACAGGTTACTGGATAAAAGAAGAAGAAAAAATACATAATCTACTGTATTCAGATAGATGCATAGCAAATCCCAGACACTTACCACTGTATTATTTACTTCCAGAAACTTTAGAGATGCATGCCTAAATGTGTCTTTGGAAGTTTTGCTTTCCTCTTTTTTAGGTTATGATTTATTATTATTCTGTTCCTGTTGAAAAAGCTATTAACCATTATAAAAGTTTATTTTAAGATATCATTTTACATTTATTCCAGAGGATAAAAATGATTTGCAGAAAATAATGCTCCTGATCATTTTTGTTTCTTTCTATTATTTTTATTTGATCCAAGATTCACATCTTTGTCATGTTGATTTGCTGTCAGTTTTCAACTAAGGACCACCTAACTCTCTTGATCACTTGTGTAACCCTGAAGTGGTTGATTCAATTTTACTTAAATCTTGTTCATTGACATATTTAATATTTTTGAAATCAAATGATTGTGACACATTCTCCCTTGCTTTAGTCTTGTTTCCACTTCCTCAGAGCTCAGTTTTACAATTCAAGTAGATTTCTACACCAAGCAAAATAAATAAAGTGCAATGTCTTTCATTTATTGAAGCTTTACAGACGAAAAATGTTCTAACTTTTGGGATAATGAAGAGAAAGTTCTAGTCATCAGTTTTATTATCACCAGCCTTCACTGGCATTGCCCTGCTTCTGAAGAAGAGGGACGTGACTCACCGATGAAGAACCGCTCACTTTGATCGTCATCGATCGTTTTCTCGTCAGCATTCTCCAGTTTTCCCTTCTCCAACTTTTCTTTAAGGTTGAACTGGATTTGAATTCCATCTGCCTTGAAGCAAGCCCAGTCTCCATGCTCACAGCTCTCATCATCATCCTCCTCTTTCTGCTGCTCTTCTCTTTCCTCATTCTTGTCTTGTTTTGTCTCAGTGACCTGGTCCTGCTCAGTCTCTGTGCACGGTGTTGCATCCTTGTGGTCGTCGCTGTAAATTGAAGTTGATGGGTTTTATAGATTTGTTTTGTTCTGTCATATTATTGTAGCTTTAGACAATAAAAATTTTATGCAGATGTATCCAAACAAGAAAAAAAAAAAAAAAAGAAAATAACCAAGCATGGCCTCTGAAGCATGAATTTGAAAGAAAAAAAAATTAAATAATGAAAATTGATATCTATGGCAGGTTAAGGTTAATTGCAAACAAAACCAGAGCAGCAAGGAAAACATCTGTTTTAATTATTGATTTATATTTGTATTCAGCTATTTTGTTTGAGAAAAAAAAATAGTTTTCTCAAACTATTTTGAAAGGAAGTGGTCATACTTTGATCCTCGGTGCTACTCAACTTCACCAAAAATGTGAAAGATAATTATTCAGTGGTAATTTGTGTAGGAAGTTTACCGAAACCTAAGACCCTGTGCAGAAATGTAGATTGACTTATTGCCACAAGAGTAGTTATAGGTAAATATAATCACACCTGGTAACAATCTCCTCTTTTTCATCTACATCGGAAGAGGGCATCTTGGAGTCTTCTATTTGTTCTTCAGAAGCAGAAATATTTTCTTTCTGTTGTTCCTCGGGAACTTTGGGCTTTTCTTCTTCTGCTGCTTTCTTTTGCACTACATCATCCACTGGCACTGCTTTTACCTTAGTTTCCTCTTCCTCTATTTGCTCCTCAATAACACCTGCAGCCTCACGTTCCTCAGCCACAGCAGGTTGGGAATCTTCATGCACATAGTCCACCAGGTTGCAAGTGGGGGCCTCTGGTTGCTCGTCTTTAGGGGTCACCCCAGACTCCAGATCCAGCTGCAGAAACAGCTGACCTGTTTTTTCTGTGTTCTCTCTGTTTAGTTTCTGCACTTCTTCAAGAAGCAAAGCCTGCTTCTTTGGCGAAATATTATCTACAAAAATACAAAAACACAGAATCTGAATTAAGTCTCTCACTCACCGTATATAATTTATAGCTCTTCCACATATAAGGAAGTCAGAAATAGGACCTCATTGATTTTGAGATTGGTTTCCGAGCGAGGATTTGACTGCTGCGAGAATTAACCCATTATATTCTATTTTTTTAAGTACCTGCTGCATCTGGAGGTTTCATCTTCTTTTGAGCTTTCAGGCTCTTCTGGCCCAAACATGGTTTTTCTCCCCCATCTTTGCTCTTGTGGTCTTTCCCCTGTGAAATGAAAAAAAAGAAAAAGAAGAAGAAGAAAATAGTAGATCCTGTAGCCAGGTCAATATCTGTACTGCATCATTGTTGATGTTTGCAACTATATTATTTCTCTTTGTTTGTCAGATGTATTTCTGTTCCAAAACAAAAATTCAGAAATCTGCCCTAAAACGTTTTTCTCACTTTTAAAAAATATACTTTTTTGAAGAAATTATTTTTTAAAAACATCAAACTAATAATATCCAGATAAAGTGGTGATGAGCCTCATAACATTAAGAACGAGACATCACCCTTTATGTAATCATAAATGCAAAAGCATATAGAGTCAAGCAATAAAAAGATAAAGAACTTCTAGTATATGTACAGTTTGTAAGCACAAAAAACCTACAAAGCTTCCACATTTACGTGATGCGAGGAAATGCTTTGGTCCATGGAGCTTTATCTTGTAATGGGGCTGCAGAGAACTTGGCTGACATGCAGGAGTTATCTCTTGTTTCCATTTACTGCCTTTGCTAGAGGTAGTTTTCTAGTAAAAAGACAAGATGGAAATGCTTGGTAGGGTTTTAGCAGTGTATACAGAAGGGGTGCATTTATTTTAATTTTTATGTTGTTGCAAACAGAACAGGCATTTAACTGAAGCAGCAGTGCTGTAAAGAAGTATTTGAACTCACAGATTTCCTTAGTTTTTTTTTTTATATATCTCAATTAAATGTTTCAGATCATTACGTTTTTTTTTTTTTATATATCTGACAAAAATAGCCCGAGAAACCTAGAATAAAGAAATCACTTAATTAGAATCCAGCTCACAACATAACATAATATTCTCAAAAAGTCCCAATCGAAATATAGCTACAAAGTCATCCGCAAGACTTTGGTACTCCAGCAAACCAAAGTGAAACTCTCTCAGGACCACTCGTCCAGGCGGTCACAAAAAACCTACAACAACATCTAAAGCAGTGCAATGCTCACCTACCTCAGTTAATGGCCAAACAATAAGGAAGATCCTGGGCACAAATATTCTGCACAAGAGAGCTTTTATTTGCTAATACAAAAATATTTCTGTTATCCCTGAAACATTTGGGAAAATATTCTGTGGACTGATGAGACAAAAGTGGAACTTTTTGGAAGATATGTCTCTTGCTATATGCCTCCCTTCAATTGTAAGTGCATATGACAATGGTATAGTTTGGTTATCTGTAGGCGTTACACAACCAGTGTGTTGATTGGGGAACATAAAAATGTCACAGACTGCAATAAGCAAGTGATACACTATTATGGAGTCATATAATGGTAGAGTTATAGACTTAGGGTTTAACCCTGCCTGCCCAGTAAGAGTCCAACCAGGCTGTGGCTTTAACCGGTTCTTCCCCAATTAACAGATTCATCTCTGTTTGCAGATCCAGTGCAGTTCCTCCGCATTTTTTTGGAAACCACCTCTGGGCTGGTACAAGCTGGGCATTATGAGCAACTCATTTGATTGTCAGCAGACTCTTTGGTACGTCACTGGATGAAAACTCCTCGATCATAAACATCTCAACCACCATTTTCAATCTGCAACAAGACCGTCGTAGTTGGCAAGATGGCGAGTCACAAATCAAAAAGAGAGAATCTTATCAGAGAATGGCCAAAAGGCGCTTGCCTGGGAAAAAGTCAGCCTGATGAAAACCAGCCTCTTGTCTTACACTGGGCTATCAGCTATGGAGAAACGATTGCTTCCTGGAGGTGTGGAGTGTGTTGAGGTTTTCAATTCTACCCAATTGCTAAAGTCTGCCCGTGACTTATGTAACACGTCAGTCTGACGTTAAGAAGCTTATCAGAAATTCCCTGCATTGTAACCAACCGTTCTCCACTGCAGGGAGAGAAGTGCTGATCCAAGCGAAGTGGCTCTTAAAGTCATTTCTATATTTGGAAGCATGGCCAAGACGGATTGAATAGCTTCATTCACTTCCTCCACTGCCATTGCTAAAACTACAGGTAGATTGCAATTATAAAGCAGTGCAGAAAATCTGCATCGTTGTTCACAACTACTCCTTCTGTTGGCTGATTGGCCCAGTAAAAAAATCTGTTGGAGACAATCAGAGTCACGCGGAGAAAGCTCAGACTGTGCAAGAATTGTTTTCGAGCAGAATTGCCCAGGAAGGCAATGGCCTGGCTAGTTACATGCACAAACTGACATTATTAGAGCATCATCATCAGTGATTACAACTCCTTTTCTCATAACCTAAGTTACCACATTCAGCCCCACAGAAGGGGCTATAGCGTACCAATCTTCACCGAGCCACGCACTTCTGCTCAGTGGAAGTGAGATATAAGTTAATACTTGAATCCAAGTGAGGTACTGTCTCAAAAAAATACAGCAATATGCATGAAAGCAGAACGAAATCTGTAGCATACTTTTTCACAGCACTGACCAAAAGTAACATACAATTAACTGTATAGGTAAATAACAAAAAACTTAATATGAAAGTTGACATCAAGGGCTGACGTTCTCAAAAACATAAAGTCACACTTTCAATAAACAACATATGACAAATTGCAAAAACCTAACTGCCTTGCGGCCACAGTTACTGGACATCAGCATGCACATACTGGCTTATATAATGGCATGCCTCTGCTTATTCATGGCTGATAGATAGGTAGCAGCAGGACAGTGAATTTATAGCTTATCACTTGTCGCACTCAACAGTGGAATGTGATGCTGACCCTGTGTGGAAAATATTACAAGCGATTGCAGGTTGTTCTCCAAATCTCCCAGCTGAATCGATGACACTAAACACTCTGATATCAGGTTGAGATGGAAAAAAAAACTCATCTTGAACTTGAGGTGTCCCACATATGTTTTTCAACGTTCACGTTAACTGAGAGGGGATATGTTGCAAGTGTTAGGGTTCACCTAGAGACAGTTGTGGGGTAAAGAAATGTAATTGGAAAACAAGGGAGTGCATTTCGAGACCAAAGTAACATGAAATAAATGTTAAATATTTCACACCTCTGGAGGTGGGATAGGATGAAGCCCCCACCTGACAACCACTCTGACGACAACGGAAATTTGTTGAAACACGAGCCACAAATGATTCAGATTACTTGGCGGTCATAAATGTTCAGCAAAAGAAACACTGGGGAGATTTTATTTTATTTTATTTTATTTTTTACTTCTACAACATACGGTAACCCTTCTTTCTGCCAATGTGGTCAGTTTTTGCTTTGCTCATCCGTCTAACTTAAAAGAAAACCACAACCGCTATGTAAGTGATAGCAGCGTGCACGTCTGAGTGCCGGCTGCTGCCAGATAGCACTTAGTGACCCTTTAACAGAGTCATCACAGTCTGCTTAATTACAGATATATAAAGACGGAAAGCCCAGGTCAGCTCTGGATGTGACTTCAGTGCAATGGGAAAGTGTTTTTGAGTGAAAGATGATTTTTTTTTTTTTAAATAGACATTGTATAATGCTTATGTATTTACCTTTTAACTTCCTGAACTTTAAGTACATTTAATGAAATGCAGTGCAGTAGATTACATATGTAGGAAACACTGAAAGGTACTTTTAAGTGCATCCTCTGTAATATCGTACTGAAGACCACTTTCGATGTTGTACAACTTCTTTGTGCTCCAAGTGTTCTGGTGTATGTCTCTAGCAGCTTTACGCCTGTAAAAAATTATGTTTTTGCTGATTATTTACAAAATAACTTGGTCTCAATTGGACTGGCTATGTAAACATAGATTTTCAAGTTTGGCCACAGATTCTTATTTAGATCTTATTTAGATACTTTGTGCACTTTGAACACATTGAAATGCTAGCTCTGGCTGGCAGTATCTTTAAGGTTGTTGTACTGCTGGAAGGTGAACCTCCAGCCCAGTCTTAAGTCTTTTGTGGCTCCAGTCATCCTCCTAACAGTTCTGATCAGCTTCCCTATCCCCACAGCACTAAGCTGCCACTATCATGTTTTACCATGGTGATGGTGTGGTCAGAGTGAGATCAGCATTACTTTTCTGCCACACACTGCATTTTGCATGCGTGGGAGCTGCTTTATTTTGGTTCCATCTGACCAGAGCATGTTCTTCCACATGTTGGTGTTCTCATTTTATAACTGACTTGTAGCAATATGCTGTAAAACTGCCAGCAGAGCTTTAACTGGGGCACTATGAAGAGCTAAGAAGCACAGCATGTACAAAGAAATCTGAGTGAGTGAGAGTAATGAAGACCAAAAGAGAGGAGGTGAGAAATTTGACTCATCATGAAACTTTGACACATGGTAAGCAGAGGGGGTAAAAAAAACACCACTGTTCCAATCAAAAAAAAAATCCCAGGCCACTTGTATTTTGATCTAGGTTTCCTGCTGGCTTTACCCTGGTGCTGCCAGGTTGTGCCCCTCCTTGCCTCGTGCAAAGGAGGCTATGTTGCATCAAGCGCAAGGAGGGAGTCAGCAGCCATAAACGTGAGTTAAATGTGGACTTTATATATGTATCATATTTATTGTGCAGTAGCAGCATTTTCTTGTGACATAAACTACCTTTATTGCTTTACCCTTTAAGTGTATCTTGGAAGTGTGTACATGCCAAAACCCAGAAATGACCTTTTAAACCAGCTAATTATATAGAAAAAATCCTTCAAAGCCAAAGTTAATTAATGAGCAAAAACAATACTGTTCAGCTTTGGTGCTGTAATAATTTTTACTTGTCCTGCTAAAAAAAAAAAAAAACAGAAACTGCCGAGCTATAACTTTATCTTGGTAGTTTCCACAGCATTCTGCTTTGCATGTGGAAAGTTGACAAATACAAGATTAAAATAATAAATGACCATGTAGAACCCCTTCAAGCATAAAAAAAAATCTTCTAATCTCACTTCAGAAACTACTCTGTAAAAGCCAGAATTCAATTTTGATTAGGATCAAAGTCACCCAAATTTGGCAATGCATAGTAATGCAACTTAGCATTTTCTAGCTTCTCCCACCTTGTCAGGCTTCTTTGTAACCGTCTCTGTGGATGCTTTCCTTTTGGTTGCCTGCTTCCCTTTACTGTCTTTGTTCCTGGAGGTTTTCCGAGTTGCTGGACCTTTGAACATCATCTCCATCACCTTTGAACACTTCACCGTCTCACCAATGAAGCCGATGACCTGCTGCATGCTAAGGACCAGCTTCTCCATTCCCTCTAGCTTTTGGGCCTGCTGCTCGGACCGCTGGTTGACTACAGACATGATGGTGCTCATCTCCTTGCAGATCTGCCTCACCTCCCGCCCCATCACCTGGGTCTGGTTCACCACCCTTGGGGAGAAATGGATCTCCTCCTTGTCCACCTTGATTTGCTCCATATCCTGCTCAATATCATCGATTTCTTGTGACATCCCATCCAGTCGACTGAGGACCTTTTCTTGAATGTTGATGAGTTTGTCCATCTTGCCACTCAGGGACTCAATGCGGTTTTGGATTATATCAAAGCCTGCATTACTGGAGTCTCCCATTGGATTTATGACTAAGGAACTCATGGTTTCCTGTGATACAAAAGTTACCTCAAGACACCAACTTGATACAAAAACTGTTTAGGTAAAGTCCATGCAACAAACAAAAATACTTCCACTAAAATCGCTGCCAGTTCTACAGAGAAGAAGAGAAAGCTAGGAGAAGAAATCCAGAAAATATTCCAGGTACAACTCAGCAGGGAAATGCTCAAACGAGATTTTAAATCTTTGAAACTACAAGATAATTTAAGCAATCGGAACTATTATGAAGTCAGTCCTCTGGTCTTCTCCTCATGATATGGTATTAAGAATAGATTGAGTTGGGGGGGGGCTAAATGTAAATGGCCGGCCTACGTCAGCAAGCTTCAAATGTTTAGGGAGGGAGCTTGGCAGTGGTTGGGTTATGAGACATCTGAGAGGCTTTAACTGTTAAGCCCACCTCCGTGCACTTGCTTGGTAGGTGTCAAAATGATCACTGTACGCAGTACTTGTTGTGCCGAACAAGTAGGAAAATGCTTAGCGATCAGCCCCCGCTTAGGTGAACTACAGATTCATCATAACGGGCAGACTTTTCTGTAAAGACAGAAATTCTGTGTAATATTCAACCTGAAAAGCAAAGACATATCTACGGCAGTGATATGCTGTTGTAAATGCTGAGTAGAAGTTACAGGCAATCCTGAAAGGATCTCTGGATTGCCTGTAACATCTTCTCGCTGTCAAGGGAATTGAGAAGAAGCTTGACCTACAGTTGGACATGAAGCCTTCAGGCTGAAAGAAGAGATGGGTGACCACAGATGATTTATGATGTGCTTACTCTCTGACAAAAACATCCTCTGATAACCTCCCATAGGAGAGTAAAGGATCAATTTTAACTGACCTTGGGTAACATAATCATAATCCATATGTCTTATAGCTCAAATTAAGTTATCTATGATTTATCAACATTATACTAATGTCAGCAGTACAGACAGATATAGACATCTGTTTCTTGAACTCCTCCCCCCCCCGCTCCCCTCTCCATCCATCCAGCCCCCTTTTCTTCTTGTGTTCCCACAGACTCATGCTTGAAGACATCGTAATGATTCTGACAACACAAGCACAGACTGTAAACTGGGACAAGATGCCAAACTCAGCTCATGCCAATTACTCACACCCATGTCTTGGCTTGAAGAGGGGTTCAGTGAGGGGGAAAGGAAGGAACCATCTTACGGCAAATTCAGATTTATCATAAGGTACCGCTGTCATTTTTTCTGTGTCTATCAGAAAAAACATTTGGATGTCCAGACAGTTTTAAAAAAAAATCACCACATAACTGTTTTTTTTTTTTTTTCTCTCTAAAATATGCACTTTCTAGTAAGATGGCTTGGAGAGAGAACAGGTTCCTTTGACAAGGCATAAACAGATGGACAGAAAGCAGTCATTAATCACTTTGGAAGAGACATGCTTACACCTGTCTTTTAATGCCAACAGATGACAGACAGCGCAGGTCATTTCCAGCGTGCTGTAGTAGGGGATATTTTTTCCCCTACTGTGTCTGATACACACACTTTTTAACAAAACCAAAAAGAAATCTTCAAAGTATTTCAAAATATTATTTTAAAAGGGTGAATTTCAATTAATTAGTAAAAGCTTACAATAAACACTTGAATGGCAGCATGCATGTGGTAGATAAATTTAAGATAGTCTAAACCTGCGAGTGACAAATGAAACTTTAAACTGAAGCTCATGCTGGAAGCGAACAAAGCCTTGCATCGACCTTTTCGCCACAAAAAACTGGGAGATGAAAAATCTAAACAGTGCATGAGATGATGTTGTTCAGTTGAAGATGAAAGCAAGTTGTTAGATTTAAATCCTAAAATACATACAATTGTCAAAAAAAGCTAATTTAGCATGTATCAAGGTTTAGGTGTATTACATACAGTAATATTTTTTTAACTCAAGAATAGAATAAAGGCACTTAAAGCTACAGTTTAACATTCCCAAAGGAATAGAATTGGGAAACTGTTAATCTTTAAACATCTAAGAGGACCACTTCTCTTTTGTTTCCCAGATGACTGTGAAATTTTTGTGTGTTGCTTAACTTTATTTATATGCATCTGTTTATCATATTTTAGGTAACTTTTAATTGTGAATGATTTTATAGAAATGTTAATTAGATTTTTAAATATGTTTTATTCAATCAAATGTGAAATGTAATTTTGAGTCATTTTCATTTCTGGCTTGGTTTAGGACATAATGCCTTTGAGGTTTCTTCATAAAAAATGAAACTATGCTATGATTTACATTTTCTATGACATTTTATTCTAGTGGCTTTTTAGTAATTTCATCTGTAATTATTCACTTGAATGCTTCTTTTTTTTTTGCCTTTTACCTCTGTACAGGCCTTTGTAACGTTTAACTGTGTGAAAACGGCTCTGCACATAAAATCTGATCGATTAATGTGGCATTGAAAGAGGAAAACTTACACAAATAAAACACAAATTATAGAGTACACACCACCAGTATATACAAATTGTATTGGTAAAATTTGTTATGATGGTTATATCATGTTGTCTAGTTCTATACAATACAATACTCTAAATATTATATACATTTATGTCAGAAGTTAAAGAAAAACCTAAACAAAGTTTCTGAAATTCTTAATAATAGACTATTTTTTTTTTCTAATTGTGTTGCTGACTGATATATAATTCCCACCACAATTAGAAGCATGCTAGGATATTATTTTCCAAGGCATTCTGCCAACAATATTAATACACTATAAATAAATCCCACTGAGACAGTTTGTACATGAGACTTCACCAAAGAAAAACGGTCATGGATGCTATGCAAAGGTTTCACTTGAGCTCAAACATGTTTTATTTTTATTTGTATTTCTATTACTGAGACTTACATGACCCTTGTGAGGGCACTCGCTTGGCAACTGCACAAGGCCAGCTGTTAAAAATGGAGCACCACCGCCCTGGCAGAGAACACAATGTCCCGGGGAGTTCAGGGGGACATGTGCGGTCTGGTTACTGTCCAGCCACCTCTGCTTATGTCTCCACTCACACTTCTTCCTGCTCCAGATACACTTTCCCTCAGAAACGTCAGGGGCTGAAATGTTTTTGTGGCAGTTATGAAACTCAAGCGCGCTGATCTGAAGTATGAGTGGAGTCCCTGGAGTTCTTTCTCTTTCATCTCTCGTGCTCTCGTGGCCTCTGGCTACAGTGTTGTAGTGAAATATGAAGGGTTACTTTGTACTTTAATCATTCAATAAAGACTTGTCAGACAATACCTTTCCATTAATATGTGTCTAGATTTTGTAAAAAAAAAAAAAACAAAAACAAAAAAAAGATAAAGAGAAGAAGCATCAAACAGGGTGAGATAAATTTGTTCAATGACTCGTGTTAAAATACGCTCAGCTTATTTATTGGTTAGTCTGGTAAACTTAATATGGGTAAATTTATTTTTAATTTAATGTGGTTATGCTGAAAATATAAGCTAAATTGGCCTCCCAACCTAATTGTACATGCAAAAAAAAACAAAAAACATAAATATTCACTGGTACAATTAAGGAGTCTAAGTATTTTTATCACAGTTACAAAAACGTTCATTTAAAGGATTACTGTCATTCACCTGAGGAATGAATAATATAGCTCTAAAAGTGATATGTAGGAGGAGTTATATGCTGAAGACACCACAAATGGTGTCAAAGTCAGTATGAGAAGGCAAATAAAGCTTAGTTACATAGCTGTGGCTCTTCCACAGTAAACATCATGGGTGGATCTTCTGGATTCCAAGGGAGGAATGGAAAAAAGAGAGGGTGAGAGGGTTTCATTTAGCCTCCAAGGTAAACCATTCCAGTATTACAGAAAACTACACAGCATGTGTATTTATAATCAGGCTTGGGTGCATGACAGCTTATATTTGCGTACTCCCAGGAAGACCTATTTCAAATTTATTGGTGTTTCCAACTTTTTGGAAACACCAGTAAATTTGAAATAGGTCTTCCTATGGCTTCCTTGGCTGGTCACATATTATCAACAACAAAAAAATAAATAAATCAAACATAATAAATAAAATATTTTAAATAATATCAGGAGCTGCTGAAATCAAAAGCAAATGTCTGCAAGAAAATCATCTGTGGATTGAGTTTTCAAAGTTTCGGATCTGTTGGTAACTGATTTTAAAGAAAACGTTGAATTACAACACCCACTAGATGGCAGCAAAAACAGCTTCACTAGTGCCTGAAAAGACCCAGAGAGGTTGTTACGCATTTGCAAAATTACAGTGAAAAAACCACAACTCACAGCCAATATTGCTACTATGTAATACTATCCAATTAGCTAATGTTTTATCTTTTCAAGCAAAAAACAATAATATCCCATTGCTGAAACAATAATCCATCATGTGTTTTTCAAACTAATTCAAATAATTATGATATTTAGATGTCACAAGAGATGCCAAAGTTTTTTGAAATAAACAGAGACTGGGATAAATTGTCAGCATCCCACATAATGCAATATTTGTTCACTCTACCTTGCAAGTGTTATCCAAATCTATGACATAATGAATCACTGGGAAAATCTGAAAATAATCCCTCTTGACCTTCAGCTTTCAATAAGTATGTTGTACGTTGTATTAAAATTTTGATGCTTGCGTTAACAATGTGGATACGAGTCGTGTTTAATAAATTAGAATATCTGTTCGGATTCTTGTTTCTATGATCGAAAGTACCTTGTAAAAAAAATAAACCTTTAAATTGGTATTAAACAGGCTTTTTTAAAACAAAATTTCTGTATTAACAACATTTTTCTTCTTCGTCTGATGTAATATTCTAATATAATGCAAGATTGTATTTGCTGTAAGCTAAAACACCATAATTAAACAGAAATTAAGGTTTGGAAACATCTGTAGGCTAAATATGTGTTGGTGTAAGGATGTTCACTTGCTGAACTGAGTTTCTGAAATAAATTAACTTTTCAAGAGTATTGTAATTTATTGAATGCAACTATGTGATATAATTCCAGTTAGGAAACAATACTTTTTAATGCATTGAAACAAAATGCATTAAAATAGAAGACCAACACATTTGAATCTCTAATATTTTACAAATGTTTGTAGAACATTTTTGATAGAAATAATATACTTTGCTTGACATTTTGCTTAAATTCTGAGAAGCCGAGAACACATCTGAGTAAAATATTCAGTTCTTATCTGCAGCTCCACAACAATATTTGTTATATTTAAGCCTTCATGAAATTATTGATGCAAACAATAGTATGAGACATATTGAGAGACATTGCCGCAATTATTAAAACAGTCTAATAAATTTGAACCAACTGCATTAATTTAAAAAAGTGGAAAAGTATATTTTTTAAATGTGAGAGTAATTTAATTAATAGGCAGTTAAGACTGCTGGCTAAAACAAAAATATGTCTACGAAATAATAAAATAAAAATAAATTCTTATATTCTTAACATCTCATATTTATAGGAGTCCATTGTGCATAAACACTGATAACACACTTAATTCACAGAGAAAAAAAAAAGTTAAATGTTGTTAACACTGACAGCACTCATGCTTGGTTAATATCTTAGTTACATATGACGAGAAAAAAATGTGTTAAACTTTTTTTTTTTTTTGCTAATGTTTGATATTGTTCCATGTGTCAAAGTGAACTGTAAGTACCTGGTTGGCAAATGCTGTGTGCCTCCTCCTGTAGCAGAGTAAATCGCGCAGTTTGCCCCAGAGGTAGGAAATAACCAGACACATGCTGTTGACTAGCCAAATGTTTCCCACTGAGACCAAGTTCTCCATGACTTTCAGTCTACCTCTCATCCTATCTCTAGGCTTCCTTTACCTTCTATCTTTATCTATGAGGGTCCCTTGGAGTTTCAGCAGAGGAGCCTCAAGAGCAGCAGATGTCAGTACCTCCTCAGAGTAAGGAACACCCGGATTATCCTCCACAGCCTCTGTTAATTCAGTCAACTAGCCACTTCAATTGACTCTTTGTAGGAAAAGGACGGTCAGCATGTCCTTGTTATAAAAGAGTGACAGGTGCCAGCAAAGAGTGTCAGAGACACAAGCTGTTTCACCATCCTCAGTTCACGTTAGCCTGTAACTGTTACGTTCTACATGCAAACAGACACTTTGTGAACTGAAATACTTAATTTAACACTGTATGAAAAATCAAAAGAACTTCTGTTCTTGTCTTCCTGTCAGCAAAGGCAGTTGAAGATCCCTGTAAATAATCAGCTTGCACTATTTCAATACTACTGCAAATGTTAAACTGGCCATCACAATGTGCCGGCTAAGGCCTCAAACCTCAAAGAGTTTCAGTCCCCACCCGAGGTCCTGGCCCACAGACCACCAATCTCCCTGCCCTCTCCTACATACACATCTCCACCAGACTAACACCAGCAGCAGCTAGCAAACACTTGGTGGAACTGTGCTTCGGCTGAGCTTATCATACTGGCATCAATGGGAGGCATGGAGAAACATTGTTATGATGTCACCGTGAAGGGGAACATCGGAAGTTATTTTTGTTATAGCAAAAAAGAATTTTTATAACAACTGAAGATAACGTATTAGCTGATTGTGCAATAAAACAGCATCATGCACCTGGAAAATACATAATACCTCACCTAAGTGTTTTTGATTGTTATAACTGAGAAGGATCAGAGGCTAAATGTTCCAGCTTTTTATTTAGAAGACTAAATATTGAAATACTAGATCATATTTTAAGAAGTGATACTTGGAATAAGGATGTGAAGCAACAATGCAATAAGTTTTCATGCAATCTAATATGTTGCCATGTAAATTTTACTTGTACATAGATTATACTAAAGTGGTCTTTTTTCAAGACCTTAAAATGCCACATGTAGCTTTTAAAGATCAATTAAAAAATCTTCCTCAGGCTTCCAAGATGGAGATCTACAAATCAAATGCATAGAGTAATGTCCCAACTATTCATGCCTTTAATGATGAACTGCATGTTTCATTAATGTGCATTTTGAATTTGTCAAGAAAGTCAATAAGTGCTATGGCAGTTATAACATATGGTGAACTAAGATACACATCAAGCTTGTGTGAACAGTGGAACAAGTGTGATTTTGTGATTGTTTTTTCTGCTTGAAGACCAAGGCTTATTTTTATATGGACAAATTTTGTTTTAAATTAAGGTATAATATAATGTAATATAATACATTATATATAATATAATATAATATAATATAATATAATATAATATAATATGAAGGAAACTAAATTAAAAAAATAAATTAAATAAAGCAGATTTCTTATTCGTCATTCACTACAGACAGTATCTTGCTTATATTATATTTGAGTTTATAGGGTGCGCACCATTTGTCACCCGGTTTAAGTTAAGCGCGGTTAATTTACGACCCCGGTCTCTTCTCACGCCGTTTCGTCATCATCCCTACGTACCCACTTGTTTTGGTCACGTGAACTACAATTCGCGGGAACCAACATGGCGGACGAGACAATTTCGAACTCAGTTCAGTGTCCTGTTTGTTTCAAAGACTTCACACCTGGGACAATTAACGGACACCTGGACACATGTTTACTGAGCAGCGCTGCGGACAGTCCGTCCACCGCCGTTGAGACTGGCCCTCCAGTGAAGAAAGTGCGCGTTTCGGAGCCTGTCAACGACTCTGTTTCATCCTCCTCCTCCGCCATGCCTGGGACGCAGTCCTCTTCGTCAGTGTTTTCTCTGTTTCAAGCCAACAAGGGCAAACTTGACGTTCAGCCTGACAGAAGTTCTGTGTTTTCAGGCAAACGAAGTCCCGTCAGTGCTTTCAGCAAGGGAACTAAACGTGTACTGACCGAGGCTGTGTCGGTACCAACAGGGATAGAGACTCCATCTGTGTCAAACAGCGAAGCTGAGAAGAACATTAATAATCACTTACCAGCACGGACCCTGTTATCATCAAACAAACCTCTGGCGGAGGCTCTGAGACCGAACACGCTGGAGGATTACTTTGGCCAGAACAAAGTTGTAGGCCAGCAAACTCTCATCCGGTCGCTTCTGGAATCTCAGGAGATCCCTTCTCTTATTCTCTGGGGTCCACCGGGATGTGGAAAGGTGTGCAGGTGATAGCGATAGGATACATTCAAACTAGTGCAACACCCAGTCTCTCATACAAATATTTAATCTGTCACTTTCATCTTGTTGAAAGTATATCACTACCTTGGGGGGGGCGGGGGAAGGAAAATCCCATCTTCACTCCATTTGGTAGTTATTAAAGCTGACAAACATCTCTATCTCTTGGGATGGAACTGTTCTTCAATCACCAAATCAATCAAACCGATTTGTTTAATTGCACAACTATATCAATGCGCAATATTTCAATGTTTTCCTAATATAGTGCATCTCTAATAACGACAAAGCAACTACTACTTTTCTCTAACACCGGCAATAAAAGATAAATTATATATCTTTTGCATTCTAATTGATAAGCTTTGCCTATTGTTATTCTAAATATATGTGAGTAGGCTTAAATTCGATACCAATTCTCTAAGAGTGTCTCTGTTTACATTTTCAATTAACTTTCCTTTGGAAAAGAAATCACAAATTTATTTTTAAAAATGTAATTAAATATATAGGTTTTGCAAATGATAAAATTGTGAATAAATGCTCTTCCAATAAACATCTCGGTTTCATTTGATGTTTCCAGATTTGTCTTGTCATGTGTTTTTTCTTGACTTACTTTACTTAATTTTTCTTTTTTTTTTCTTCAGACGACCCTAGCCCACATCATTGCCAGCATGAGCAAAAAGAAAGGATCGGCTCGTTTTGTTACGCTGTCGGCCACCAGTGCGTCCACCAACGACGTCCGAGAGGTGATCAAGCAGGCGCAGAATGAGCTCAGGCTGTGCAAGAGAAAGACAATCCTGTTCATTGATGAAATTCACCGCTTCAACAAATCCCAGCAGGTAGAATAACTACAACAAAGTAGTTTTAGTTTCATAGATTCTTCACAAACGATATGGGTCCAAACAATGAGCCCTGTGGGACTCCACATTAAATCTATTTGCTCTCTGATATTTTATTAAATGGTTCGACTTCCTAAAAACTGCTCTGCCACTTACAAACTGATGATTATCACTTAAGCCGGTATTTTGAAAGGAATATATGGTTCCTGCTCCGTTTTTGTGTCTAACATAAGTGACAACACAACAGTTGGTGCTGTTGATCATGTCTTGTAAGTTTTTGTTTGATATTAGAAATTTTAAAAGGCTAAATATAGCTCTTCAGTCACTTCATTTATTTTATTTGTTTTATCTGTTGATCCACACTTATAAATCAGGTGCTAGACTACTTCGGGATTCATATTTTCATCTCTGTTAACTTCTTCTTTCTCGCCTTTTGTCTATATGACCAGGACACCTTCCTGCCTCACGTGGAGTGCGGTACCGTCACTCTGATCGGAGCAACCACAGAGAATCCATCCTTCCAGGTGAACGCTGCTTTGCTGAGTAGATGCAGGGTGCTGGTACTGGAGAAGCTGTCAGTCGAGGCAATGGGCTCAATTTTGAACAGGGCAGTGGCCGCACTTGGGATCCAAGTCCAAGGACAACATCCAACAAATTCCTCTTATCGAGAGCAGACCGATAGCTCTGAGTAAGTGCTATCTTACGGTCACTGTCGATTTAGATCAGTTTTTGTCTCTCTTATTTTTTATTTTTTCCCCATGGATTTTTCGATATTATTCAAAAAGATTTAATATTTTTAGAAAACACACAGGTTGTTGTGATATTTCAAGGTATCTTTCGAGAGGGATTTTCCCTTTGCATATTTTCTGTGTTCTTGTTTTAGACCTGCTATATACATAGAGCAGAAGGCCTTGGACACCATAGCCTACCTCTGTGATGGTGACGCAAGAACTGGACTCAATAGTCTCCAGCTGGCTGTTCAAGCTCAGATGAAATCCCCACGACTGAACCAGTCAACACAACACGGATTTCCTCAAGAGATCGTGGTGACGGAGGAGCATATCAAGGAGGGTCTCCAGAGGTCCCACATCCTCTATGATAAAGCAGGTGAGCTCGTACCTGCTTACCGTTGGTGTCACTGGAGGAAAAAAACGAGGATCTTTGCTCCGAGTATCAAACTTTTTGTTGTTCCTTCTTGCATTTAGTAAGGTCCGCTTTAAATTTTGAGTTTGCAGTTATTAATAACACACCTAGAGCAATTATCTATTTAATTAAGAATGCATATCGATTCCATCACCTTGATAGATGACCATGCAGTTTAGTATTGTAAGTAGTGTTCTGCAGCAATGTTCTGCTCTTTGGCAAAGAAATGTTGCTGACTGTTATGCTATCTTCTTTTGCTTATTTATTACATTTCAGAAAGGTTTTTGCAATTGACCTCAAGTATTTCTACGCTTAACCTTCACACATTTTGCCAATATCTCTAGGATATTATGTTATATTTAATGTTTTATGATAATTGCAAATATTTATTCTCAAACATAAATAACATAAAGTCTGTTGACGTACTGTGAATTTTTGATTTACATTTGAAATTACAATTTAAGAAATCAATAGAGGGTTAATAAATTAGCAATCAATTACAAAAATGTTTAACATTTTATTAGCAGTGAAATGAACTAAGATACTTTNTTGTAAGTGCATATGACAATGGTATAGTTTGGTTATCTGTAGGCGTTACACAACCAGTGTGTTGATTGGGGAACATAAAAATGTCACAGACTGCGACAAGCAAGTGATACACTATTATGGAGTCATATAATGGTAGAGTTATAGACTTAGGGTTTAACCCTGCCTGCCCAGTAAGAGTCCAACCAGGCTGTGGCTTTAACCGGTTCTTCCCCAATTAACAGATTCATCTCTGTTTGCAGATCCAGTGCAGTTCCTCTGCATTTTTTTGGAAACCACCTCAGGGCTGGTACAAGCTGGGCATTATGAGCAACTCATTTGATTGTCAGCAGACTCTTTGGTACGTCACTGGATGAAAACTCCTCGCTCATAAACATCTCAACCACCATTTTCAATCTGCAACAAGACCGTCGTAGTTGGCAAGATGGCGAGTCACAAATCAATAAGAGAGAGTCTTATCAGAGAATGGCCAAAAGGTGCTTGCCTGGGAAAAAATCAGCCTGATGAAAACCAGCCTATTGTCTTACACTGGGCTATCAGCTGTTGAGAAACGATTGCTTCCTGGAGGTGTGGAGTGTGTTGAGGTTTTCAATTCTACCCAATTGCTAAAGTCTGCCCGTGACTTATGTAACACGTCAGTTTGACGTTAAGAAGCTTATCAGAAATTCCCTGCATTGTAACCAACCGTTCTCCACTGCAGGGAGAGAAGTGCTGATCCCAGCGAAGTGGCTCTTAAAGTCATTTCTATATTTGGAAGCATGGCCAAGACGGATTGAATAGCTTCATTCACTTCCTCCACTGCCATTGCTAAAACTACAGGTAGATTGCAATTATAAAGCAGTGCAGAAAATCTGCATCGTTGTTCACAACTACTCCTTCTGTTGGCTGATAGGCCCAGTAAAAAAATCTGTTGGAGACAATCAGAGTCACGCGGAGAAAGCTCAGACTGTGCAAGAATTGTTTTCGAGCAGAATTGCCCAGGAAGGCAATGGCCTGGCTAGTTACATGCACAAACTGACATTATTAGAGCATCATCATCAGTGATTACAACTCCTTTTCTCATAACCTAAGTTACCACATTCAGCCCCACAGAAGGGGCTATAGCGTACCAATCTTCACCGAGCCACGCACTTCTGCTCAGTGGAAGTGAGATATAAGTTAATACTTGAATCCAAGTGAGGTACTGTCTCAAAAAAATACAGCAATATGCATGAAAGCAGAACGAAATCTGTAGCATACTTTTTCACAGCACTGACCAAAAGTAACATACAATTAACTGTATAGGTAAATAACAAAAAACTTAATATGAAAGTTGACATCAAGGGCTGACGTTCTCAAAAACATAAAGTCACACTTTCAATAAACAACATATGACAAATTGCAAAAACCTAACTGCCTTGCGGCCACAGTTACTGGACATCAGCATGCACATACTGGCTTATATAATGGCATGCCTCTGCTTATTCATGGCTGATAGATAGGTAGCAGCAGGACAGTGAATTTATAGCTTATCACTTGTCGCACTCAACAGTGGAATGTGATGCTGACCCTGTGTGGAAAATATTACAAGCGATTGCAGGTTGTTCTCCAAATCTCCCAGCTGAATCGATGACACTAAACACTCTGATATCAGGTTGAGATGGAAAAAAAAACTCATCTTGAACTTGAGGTGTCCCACATATGTTTTTCAACGTTCACGTTAACTGAGAGGGGATATGTTGCAAGTGTTAGGGTTCACCTAGAGACAGTTGTGGGGTAAAGAAATGTAATTGGAAAACAAGGGAGTGCATTTCGAGACCAAAGTAACATGAAATAAATGTTAAATATTTCACACCTCTGGAGGTGGGATAGGATGAAGCCCCCACCTGACAACCACTCTGACGACAACGGAAATTTGTTGAAACACGAGCCACAAATGATTCAGATTACTTGGCGGTCATAAATGTTCAGCAAAAGAAACACTGGGGAGATTTTATTTTATTTTATTTTATTTTTTACTTCTACAACATACGGTAACCCTTCTTTCTGCCAATGTGGTCAGTTTTTGCTTTGCTCAACCGTCTAACTTAAAAGAAAACCACAACCGCTATGTAAGTGATAGCAGCGTGCACGTCTGAGCGCCGGCTGCTGCCAGATAGCACTTAGTGACCCTTTAACAGAGTCATCACAGTCTGCTTAATTACAGATATATAAAGACGGAAAGCCCAGGTCAGCTCTGGATGTGACTTCGGTGCAATGGGAAAGTGTTTTTGAGTGAAAGATGATTTTTTTTTTTAAATAGACATTGTATAATGCTTATGTATTTACCTTTTAACTTCCTGAACTTTAAGTACATTTAATGAAATGCAGTGCAGTAGATTACATATGTAGGAAACACTGAAAGGTACTTTTAAGTGCATCCTCTGTAATATCGTACTGAAGACCACTTTCGATGTTGTACAACTTCTTTGTGCTCCAAGTGTTCTGGTGTATGTCTCTAGCAGCTTTACGCCTGTAAAAAATTATGTTTTTGCTGATTATTTACAAAATAACTTGGTCTCAATTGGACTGGCTATGTAAACATAGATTTTCAAGTTTGGCCACAGATTCTTATTTAGATCTTATTTAGATACTTTGTGCACTTTGAACACATTGAAATGCTAGCTCTGGCTGGCAGTATCTTTAAGGTTGTTGTACTGCTGGAAGGTGAACCTCCAGCCCAGTCTTAAGTCTTTTGTGGCTCCAGTCATCCTCCTAACAGTTCTGATCAGCTTCCCTATCCCCACAGCACTAAGCTGCCACTATCATGTTTTACCATGGTGATGGTGTGGTCAGAGTGAGATCAGCATTACTTTTCTGCCACACACTGCATTTTGCATGCGTGGGAGCTGCTTTATTTTGGTTCCATCTGACCAGAGCATGTTCTTCCACATGTTGGTGTTCTCATTTTATAACTGACTTGTAGCAATATGCTGTAAAACTGCCAGCAGAGCTTTAACTGGGGCACTATGAAGAGCTAAGAAGCACAGCATGTACAAAGAAATCTGAGTGAGTGAGAGTAATGAAGACCAAAAGAGAGGAGGTGAGAAATTTGACTCATCATGAAACTTTGACACATGGTAAGCAGAGGGGGTAAAAAAAACACCACTGTTCCAATCAAAAAAAAAATCCCAGGCCACTTGTATTTTGATCTAGGTTTCCTGCTGGCTTTACCCTGGTGCTGCCAGGTTGTGCCCCTCCTTGCCTCGTGCAAAGGAGGCTATGTTGCATCAAGCGCAAGGAGGGAGTCAGCAGCCATAAACGTGAGTTAAATGTGGACTTTATATATGTATCATATTTATTGTGCAGTAGCAGCATTTTCTTGTGACATAAACTACCTTTATTGCTTTACCCTTTAAGTGTATCTTGGAAGTGTGTACATGCCAAAACCCAGAAATGACCTTTTAAACCAGCTAATTATATAGAAAAAATCCTTCAAAGCCAAAGTTAATTAATGAGCAAAAACAATACTGTTCAGCTTTGGTGCTGTAATAATTTTTACTTGTCCTGCTAAAAAAAAAAAAAAACAGAAACTGCCGAGCTATAACTTTATCTTGGTAGTTTCCACAGCATTCTGCTTTGCATGTGGAAAGTTGACAAATACAAGATTAAAATAATAAATGACCATGTAGAACCCCTTCAAGCATAAAAAAAAATCTTCTAATCTCACTTCAGAAACTACTCTGTAAAAGCCAGAATTCAATTTTGATTAGGATCAAAGTCACCCAAATTTGGCAATGCATAGTAATGCAACTTAGCATTTTCTAGCTTCTCCCACCTTGTCAGGCTTCTTTGTAACCGTCTCTGTGGATGCTTTCCTTTTGGTTGCCTGCTTCCCTTTACTGTCTTTGTTCCTGGAGGTTTTCCGAGTTGCTGGACCTTTGAACATCATCTCCATCACCTTTGAACACTTCACCGTCTCACCAATGAAGCCGATGACCTGCTGCATGCTAAGGACCAGCTTCTCCATTCCCTCTAGCTTTTGGGCCTGCTGCTCGGACCGCTGGTTGACTACAGACATGATGGTGCTCATCTCCTTGCAGATCTGCCTCACCTCCCGCCCCATCACCTGGGTCTGGTTCACCACCCTTGGGGAGAAATGGATCTCCTCCTTGTCCACCTTGATTTGCTCCATATCCTGCTCAATATCATCGATTTCTTGTGACATCCCATCCAGTCGACTGAGGACCTTTTCTTGAATGTTGATGAGTTTGTCCATCTTGCCACTCAGGGACTCAATGCGGTTTTGGATTATATCAAAGCCTGCATTACTGGAGTCTCCCATTGGATTTATGACTAAGGAACTCATGGTTTCCTGTGATACAAAAGTTACCTCAAGACACCAACTTGATACAAAAACTGTTTAGGTAAAGTCCATGCAACAAACAAAAATACTTCCACTAAAATCGCTGCCAGTTCTACAGAGAAGAAGAGAAAGCTAGGAGAAGAAATCCAGAAAATATTCCAGGTACAACTCAGCAGGGAAATGCTCAAACGAGATTTTAAATCTTTGAAACTACAAGATAATTTAAGCAATCGGAACTATTATGAAGTCAGTCCTCTGGTCTTCTCCTCATGATATGGTATTAAGAATAGATTGAGTTGGGGGGGGGCTAAATGTAAATGGCCGGCCTACGTCAGCAAGCTTCAAATGTTTAGGGAGGGAGCTTGGCAGTGGTTGGGTTATGAGACATCTGAGAGGCTTTAACTGTTAAGCCCACCTCCGTGCACTTGCTTGGTAGGTGTCAAAATGATCACTGTACGCAGTACTTGTTGTGCCGAACAAGTAGGAAAATGCTTAGCGATCAGCCCCCGCTTAGGTGAACTACAGATTCATCATAACGGGCAGACTTTTCTGTAAAGACAGAAATTCTGTGTAATATTCAACCTGAAAAGCAAAGACATATCTACGGCAGTGATATGCTGTTGTAAATGCTGAGTAGAAGTTACAGGCAATCCTGAAAGGATCTCTGGATTGCCTGTAACATCTTCTCGCTGTCAAGGGAATTGAGAAGAAGCTTGACCTACAGTTGGACATGAAGCCTTCAGGCTGAAAGAAGAGATGGGTGACCACAGATGATTTATGATGTGCTTACTCTCTGACAAAAACATCCTCTGATAACCTCCCATAGGAGAGTAAAGGATCAATTTTAACTGACCTTGGGTAACATAATCATAATCCATATGTCTTATAGCTCAAATTAAGTTATCTATGATTTATCAACATTATACTAATGTCAGCAGTACAGACAGATATAGACATCTGTTTCTTGAACTCCTCCCCCCCCCGCTCCCCTCTCCATCCATCCAGCCCCCTTTTCTTCTTGTGTTCCCACAGACTCATGCTTGAAGACATCGTAATGATTCTGACAACACAAGCACAGACTGTAAACTGGGACAAGATGCCAAACTCAGCTCATGCCAATTACTCACACCCATGTCTTGGCTTGAAGAGGGGTTCAGTGAGGGGGAAAGGAAGGAACCATCTTACGGCAAATTCAGATTTATCATAAGGTACCGCTGTCATTTTTTCTGTGTCTATCAGAAAAAACATTTGGATGTCCAGACAGTTTTAAAAAAAAATCACCACATAACTGTTTTTTTTTTTTTTTCTCTCTAAAATATGCACTTTCTAGTAAGATGGCTTGGAGAGAGAACAGGTTCCTTTGACAAGGCATAAACAGATGGACAGAAAGCAGTCATTAATCACTTTGGAAGAGACATGCTTACACCTGTCTTTTAATGCCAACAGATGACAGACAGCGCAGGTCATTTCCAGCGTGCTGTAGTAGGGGATATTTTTTCCCCTACTGTGTCTGATACACACACTTTTTAACAAAACCAAAAAGAAATCTTCAAAGTATTTCAAAATATTATTTTAAAAGGGTGAATTTCAATTAATTAGTAAAAGCTTACAATAAACACTTGAATGGCAGCATGCATGTGGTAGATAAATTTAAGATAGTCTAAACCTGCGAGTGACAAATGAAACTTTAAACTGAAGCTCATGCTGGAAGCGAACAAAGCCTTGCATCGACCTTTTCGCCACAAAAAACTGGGAGATGAAAAATCTAAACAGTGCATGAGATGATGTTGTTCAGTTGAAGATGAAAGCAAGTTGTTAGATTTAAATCCTAAAATACATACAATTGTCAAAAAAAGCTAATTTAGCATGTATCAAGGTTTAGGTGTATTACATACAGTAATATTTTTTTAACTCAAGAATAGAATAAAGGCACTTAAAGCTACAGTTTAACATTCCCAAAGGAATAGAATTGGGAAACTGTTAATCTTTAAACATCTAAGAGGACCACTTCTCTTTTGTTTCCCAGATGACTGTGAAATTTTTGTGTGTTGCTTAACTTTATTTATATGCATCTGTTTATCATATTTTAGGTAACTTTTAATTGTGAATGATTTTATAGAAATGTTAATTAGATTTTTAAATATGTTTTATTCAATCAAATGTGAAATGTAATTTTGAGTCATTTTCATTTCTGGCTTGGTTTAGGACATAATGCCTTTGAGGTTTCTTCATAAAAAATGAAACTATGCTATGATTTACATTTTCTATGACATTTTATTCTAGTGGCTTTTTAGTAATTTCATCTGTAATTATTCACTTGAATGCTTCTTTTTTTTTTGCCTTTTACCTCTGTACAGGCCTTTGTAACGTTTAACTGTGTGAAAACGGCTCTGCACATAAAATCTGATCGATTAATGTGGCATTGAAAGAGGAAAACTTACACAAATAAAACACAAATTATAGAGTACACACCACCAGTATATACAAATTGTATTGGTAAAATTTGTTATGATGGTTATATCATGTTGTCTAGTTCTATACAATACAATACTCTAAATATTATATACATTTATGTCAGAAGTTAAAGAAAAACCTAAACAAAGTTTCTGAAATTCTTAATAATAGACTATTTTTTTTTTCTAATTGTGTTGCTGACTGATATATAATTCCCACCACAATTAGAAGCATGCTAGGATATTATTTTCCAAGGCATTCTGCCAACAATATTAATACACTATAAATAAATCCCACTGAGACAGTTTGTACATGAGACTTCACCAAAGAAAAACGGTCATGGATGCTATGCAAAGGTTTCACTTGAGCTCAAACATGTTTTATTTTTATTTGTATTTCTATTACTGAGACTTACATGACCCTTGTGAGGGCACTCGCTTGGCAACTGCACAAGGCCAGCTGTTAAAAATGGAGCACCACCGCCCTGGCAGAGAACACAATGTCCCGGGGAGTTCAGGGGGACATGTGCGGTCTGGTTACTGTCCAGCCACCTCTGCTTATGTCTCCACTCACACTTCTTCCTGCTCCAGATACACTTTCCCTCAGAAACGTCAGGGGCTGAAATGTTTTTGTGGCAGTTATGAAACTCAAGCGCGCTGATCTGAAGTATGAGTGGAGTCCCTGGAGTTCTTTCTCTTTCATCTCTCGTGCTCTCGTGGCCTCTGGCTACAGTGTTGTAGTGAAATATGAAGGGTTACTTTGTACTTTAATCATTCAATAAAGACTTGTCAGACAATACCTTTCCATTAATATGTGTCTAGATTTTGTAAAAAAAAAAAAAACAAAAACAAAAAAAAGATAAAGAGAAGAAGCATCAAACAGGGTGAGATAAATTTGTTCAATGACTCGTGTTAAAATACGCTCAGCTTATTTATTGGTTAGTCTGGTAAACTTAATATGGGTAAATTTATTTTTAATTTAATGTGGTTATGCTGAAAATATAAGCTAAATTGGCCTCCCAACCTAATTGTACATGCAAAAAAAAACAAAAAACATAAATATTCACTGGTACAATTAAGGAGTCTAAGTATTTTTATCACAGTTACAAAAACGTTCATTTAAAGGATTACTGTCATTCACCTGAGGAATGAATAATATAGCTCTAAAAGTGATATGTAGGAGGAGTTATATGCTGAAGACACCACAAATGGTGTCAAAGTCAGTATGAGAAGGCAAATAAAGCTTAGTTACATAGCTGTGGCTCTTCCACAGTAAACATCATGGGTGGATCTTCTGGATTCCAAGGGAGGAATGGAAAAAAGAGAGGGTGAGAGGGTTTCATTTAGCCTCCAAGGTAAACCATTCCAGTATTACAGAAAACTACACAGCATGTGTATTTATAATCAGGCTTGGGTGCATGACAGCTTATATTTGCGTACTCCCAGGAAGACCTATTTCAAATTTATTGGTGTTTCCAACTTTTTGGAAACACCAGTAAATTTGAAATAGGTCTTCCTATGGCTTCCTTGGCTGGTCACATATTATCAACAACAAAAAAATAAATAAATCAAACATAATAAATAAAATATTTTAAATAATATCAGGAGCTGCTGAAATCAAAAGCAAATGTCTGCAAGAAAATCATCTGTGGATTGAGTTTTCAAAGTTTCGGATCTGTTGGTAACTGATTTTAAAGAAAACGTTGAATTACAACACCCACTAGATGGCAGCAAAAACAGCTTCACTAGTGCCTGAAAAGACCCAGAGAGGTTGTTACGCATTTGCAAAATTACAGTGAAAAAACCACAACTCACAGCCAATATTGCTACTATGTAATACTATCCAATTAGCTAATGTTTTATCTTTTCAAGCAAAAAACAATAATATCCCATTGCTGAAACAATAATCCATCATGTGTTTTTCAAACTAATTCAAATAATTATGATATTTAGATGTCACAAGAGATGCCAAAGTTTTTTGAAATAAACAGAGACTGGGATAAATTGTCAGCATCCCACATAATGCAATATTTGTTCACTCTACCTTGCAAGTGTTATCCAAATCTATGACATAATGAATCACTGGGAAAATCTGAAAATAATCCCTCTTGACCTTCAGCTTTCAATAAGTATGTTGTACGTTGTATTAAAATTTTGATGCTTGCGTTAACAATGTGGATACGAGTCGTGTTTAATAAATTAGAATATCTGTTCGGATTCTTGTTTCTATGATCGAAAGTACCTTGTAAAAAAAATAAACCTTTAAATTGGTATTAAACAGGCTTTTTTAAAACAAAATTTCTGTATTAACAACATTTTTCTTCTTCGTCTGATGTAATATTCTAATATAATGCAAGATTGTATTTGCTGTAAGCTAAAACACCATAATTAAACAGAAATTAAGGTTTGGAAACATCTGTAGGCTAAATATGTGTTGGTGTAAGGATGTTCACTTGCTGAACTGAGTTTCTGAAATAAATTAACTTTTCAAGAGTATTGTAATTTATTGAATGCAACTATGTGATATAATTCCAGTTAGGAAACAATACTTTTTAATGCATTGAAACAAAATGCATTAAAATAGAAGACCAACACATTTGAATCTCTAATATTTTACAAATGTTTGTAGAACATTTTTGATAGAAATAATATACTTTGCTTGACATTTTGCTTAAATTCTGAGAAGCCGAGAACACATCTGAGTAAAATATTCAGTTCTTATCTGCAGCTCCACAACAATATTTGTTATATTTAAGCCTTCATGAAATTATTGATGCAAACAATAGTATGAGACATATTGAGAGACATTGCCGCAATTATTAAAACAGTCTAATAAATTTGAACCAACTGCATTAATTTAAAAAAGTGGAAAAGTATATTTTTTAAATGTGAGAGTAATTTAATTAATAGGCAGTTAAGACTGCTGGCTAAAACAAAAATATGTCTACGAAATAATAAAATAAAAATAAATTCTTATATTCTTAACATCTCATATTTATAGGAGTCCATTGTGCATAAACACTGATAACACACTTAATTCACAGAGAAAAAAAAAAGTTAAATGTTGTTAACACTGACAGCACTCATGCTTGGTTAATATCTTAGTTACATATGACGAGAAAAAAATGTGTTAAACTTTTTTTTTTTTTTGCTAATGTTTGATATTGTTCCATGTGTCAAAGTGAACTGTAAGTACCTGGTTGGCAAATGCTGTGTGCCTCCTCCTGTAGCAGAGTAAATCGCGCAGTTTGCCCCAGAGGTAGGAAATAACCAGACACATGCTGTTGACTAGCCAAATGTTTCCCACTGAGACCAAGTTCTCCATGACTTTCAGTCTACCTCTCATCCTATCTCTAGGCTTCCTTTACCTTCTATCTTTATCTATGAGGGTCCCTTGGAGTTTCAGCAGAGGAGCCTCAAGAGCAGCAGATGTCAGTACCTCCTCAGAGTAAGGAACACCCGGATTATCCTCCACAGCCTCTGTTAATTCAGTCAACTAGCCACTTCAATTGACTCTTTGTAGGAAAAGGACGGTCAGCATGTCCTTGTTATAAAAGAGTGACAGGTGCCAGCAAAGAGTGTCAGAGACACAAGCTGTTTCACCATCCTCAGTTCACGTTAGCCTGTAACTGTTACGTTCTACATGCAAACAGACACTTTGTGAACTGAAATACTTAATTTAACACTGTATGAAAAATCAAAAGAACTTCTGTTCTTGTCTTCCTGTCAGCAAAGGCAGTTGAAGATCCCTGTAAATAATCAGCTTGCACTATTTCAATACTACTGCAAATGTTAAACTGGCCATCACAATGTGCCGGCTAAGGCCTCAAACCTCAAAGAGTTTCAGTCCCCACCCGAGGTCCTGGCCCACAGACCACCAATCTCCCTGCCCTCTCCTACATACACATCTCCACCAGACTAACACCAGCAGCAGCTAGCAAACACTTGGTGGAACTGTGCTTCGGCTGAGCTTATCATACTGGCATCAATGGGAGGCATGGAGAAACATTGTTATGATGTCACCGTGAAGGGGAACATCGGAAGTTATTTTTGTTATAGCAAAAAAGAATTTTTATAACAACTGAAGATAACGTATTAGCTGATTGTGCAATAAAACAGCATCATGCACCTGGAAAATACATAATACCTCACCTAAGTGTTTTTGATTGTTATAACTGAGAAGGATCAGAGGCTAAATGTTCCAGCTTTTTATTTAGAAGACTAAATATTGAAATACTAGATCATATTTTAAGAAGTGATACTTGGAATAAGGATGTGAAGCAACAATGCAATAAGTTTTCATGCAATCTAATATGTTGCCATGTAAATTTTACTTGTACATAGATTATACTAAAGTGGTCTTTTTTCAAGACCTTAAAATGCCACATGTAGCTTTTAAAGATCAATTAAAAAATCTTCCTCAGGCTTCCAAGATGGAGATCTACAAATCAAATGCATAGAGTAATGTCCCAACTATTCATGCCTTTAATGATGAACTGCATGTTTCATTAATGTGCATTTTGAATTTGTCAAGAAAGTCAATAAGTGCTATGGCAGTTATAACATATGGTGAACTAAGATACACATCAAGCTTGTGTGAACAGTGGAACAAGTGTGATTTTGTGATTGTTTTTTCTGCTTGAAGACCAAGGCTTATTTTTATATGGACAAATTTTGTTTTAAATTAAGGTATAATATAATGTAATATAATACATTATATATAATATAATATAATATAATATAATATAATATAATATAATATGAAGGAAACTAAATTAAAAAAATAAATTAAATAAAGCAGATTTCTTATTCGTCATTCACTACAGACAGTATCTTGCTTATATTATATTTGAGTTTATAGGGTGCGCACCATTTGTCACCCGGTTTAAGTTAAGCGCGGTTAATTTACGACCCCGGTCTCTTCTCACGCCGTTTCGTCATCATCCCTACGTACCCACTTGTTTTGGTCACGTGAACTACAATTCGCGGGAACCAACATGGCGGACGAGACAATTTCGAACTCAGTTCAGTGTCCTGTTTGTTTCAAAGACTTCACACCTGGGACAATTAACGGACACCTGGACACATGTTTACTGAGCAGCGCTGCGGACAGTCCGTCCACCGCCGTTGAGACTGGCCCTCCAGTGAAGAAAGTGCGCGTTTCGGAGCCTGTCAACGACTCTGTTTCATCCTCCTCCTCCGCCATGCCTGGGACGCAGTCCTCTTCGTCAGTGTTTTCTCTGTTTCAAGCCAACAAGGGCAAACTTGACGTTCAGCCTGACAGAAGTTCTGTGTTTTCAGGCAAACGAAGTCCCGTCAGTGCTTTCAGCAAGGGAACTAAACGTGTACTGACCGAGGCTGTGTCGGTACCAACAGGGATAGAGACTCCATCTGTGTCAAACAGCGAAGCTGAGAAGAACATTAATAATCACTTACCAGCACGGACCCTGTTATCATCAAACAAACCTCTGGCGGAGGCTCTGAGACCGAACACGCTGGAGGATTACTTTGGCCAGAACAAAGTTGTAGGCCAGCAAACTCTCATCCGGTCGCTTCTGGAATCTCAGGAGATCCCTTCTCTTATTCTCTGGGGTCCACCGGGATGTGGAAAGGTGTGCAGGTGATAGCGATAGGATACATTCAAACTAGTGCAACACCCAGTCTCTCATACAAATATTTAATCTGTCACTTTCATCTTGTTGAAAGTATATCACTACCTTGGGGGGGGCGGGGGAAGGAAAATCCCATCTTCACTCCATTTGGTAGTTATTAAAGCTGACAAACATCTCTATCTCTTGGGATGGAACTGTTCTTCAATCACCAAATCAATCAAACCGATTTGTTTAATTGCACAACTATATCAATGCGCAATATTTCAATGTTTTCCTAATATAGTGCATCTCTAATAACGACAAAGCAACTACTACTTTTCTCTAACACCGGCAATAAAAGATAAATTATATATCTTTTGCATTCTAATTGATAAGCTTTGCCTATTGTTATTCTAAATATATGTGAGTAGGCTTAAATTCGATACCAATTCTCTAAGAGTGTCTCTGTTTACATTTTCAATTAACTTTCCTTTGGAAAAGAAATCACAAATTTATTTTTAAAAATGTAATTAAATATATAGGTTTTGCAAATGATAAAATTGTGAATAAATGCTCTTCCAATAAACATCTCGGTTTCATTTGATGTTTCCAGATTTGTCTTGTCATGTGTTTTTTCTTGACTTACTTTACTTAATTTTTCTTTTTTTTTTCTTCAGACGACCCTAGCCCACATCATTGCCAGCATGAGCAAAAAGAAAGGATCGGCTCGTTTTGTTACGCTGTCGGCCACCAGTGCGTCCACCAACGACGTCCGAGAGGTGATCAAGCAGGCGCAGAATGAGCTCAGGCTGTGCAAGAGAAAGACAATCCTGTTCATTGATGAAATTCACCGCTTCAACAAATCCCAGCAGGTAGAATAACTACAACAAAGTAGTTTTAGTTTCATAGATTCTTCACAAACGATATGGGTCCAAACAATGAGCCCTGTGGGACTCTACATTAAATCTATTTGCTCTCTGATATTTTATTAAATGGTTCGACTTCCTAAAAACTGCTCTGCCACTTACAAACTGATGATTATCACTTAAGCCGGTGTTTTGAAAGGAATATATGGTTCCTGCTCCGTTTTTGTGTCTAACATAAGTGACAACACAACAGTTGGTGCTGTTGATCATGTCTTGTAAGTTTTTGTTTGATATTAGAAATTTTAAAAGGCTAAATATAGCAATTCAGTCACTTCATTTATTTTATTTGTTTTATCTGTTGATCCAAACTTATAAATCAGATGCTAGACTACTTCGGGATTCATATTTTCATCTCTGTTAACTTCTTCTTTCTCGCCTTTTGTCTATATGACCAGGACACCTTCCTGCCTCATGTGGAGTGCGGTACCGTCACTCTGATCGGAGCAACCACAGAGAATCCATCCTTCCAGGTGAACGCTGCTTTGCTGAGTAGATGCAGGGTGCTGGTACTGGAGAAGCTGTCAGTCGAGGCAATGGGCTCAATTTTGAACAGGGCAGTGGCCGCACTTGGGATCCAAGTCCAAGGACAACATCCAACAAATTCCTCTTATCGAGAGCAGACCGATAGCTCTGAGTAAGTGCTATCTTACGGTCACTGTCGATTTAGATCAGTTTTTGTCTCTCTTATTTTTTATTTTTTCCCCATGGATTTTTCGATATTATTCAAAAAGATTTAATATTTTTAGAAAACACACAGGTTGTTGTGATATTTCAAGGTATCTTTCGAGAGGGATTTTCCCTTTGCATATTTTCTGTGTTCTTGTTTTAGACCTGCTATATACATAGAGCAGAAGGCCTTGGACACCATAGCCTACCTCTGTGATGGTGACGCAAGAACTGGACTCAATAGTCTCCAGCTGGCTGTTCAGGCTCAGATGAAATCCCCACGACTGAACCAGTCAACACAACACGGATTTCCTCAAGAGATCGTGGTGACGGAGGAGCATATCAAGGAGGGTCTCCAGAGGTCCCACATCCTCTATGATAAAGCAGGTGAGCTCGTACCTGCTTACCGTTGGTGTCACTGGAGGAAAAAAACGAGGATCTTTGCTCCGAGTATCAAACTTTTTGTTGTTCCTTCTTGCATTTAGTAAGGTCCGCTTTAAATTTTGAGTTTGCAGTTATTAATAACACACCTAGAGCAATTATCTATTTAATTAAGGATGCATGTCGATTCCATCACCTTAACAGATGACCATGCAGTTTAGTATTGTAAGTAGTGTTCTGCAGCAATGTTCTGCTCTTTGGCAAAGAAATGTTGCTGACTGTTTTTCTATCTTCTTTTGCTTATTTATTACATTTCAGAAAGGTTTTTGCAATTGACCTCAAGTATTTCTACGCTTAACCTTCACACATTTTGCCAGTATCTCTAGGATATTATGTTATATTTAATGTTTTATGATAATTGCAAATATTTATTCTCAAACATAAATAACATAAAGTCTGTTGACGTACTGTGAATTTTTGATTTACATTTGAAATTACAATTTAAGAAATCAATAGAGGGTTAATAAATTAGCAATCAATTACAAAAATGTTTAACATTTTATTAGCAGTGAAATGAACTAAGATACTTTTTGAAATTATTATTCATGTTTATTAGGACATCAGTGCCCTTTACAAAACTAATTATATAACGTTACAGAGTCCAACTTTTGCCATGCTATGCTGTATCATTTGGCGCCTTCATAACTGTGGCAGCTAACTAATGCAGAAATTAGTCGTTCCCCATGTCCTCATAATCACCATAGCATCTATCACGCTATTTATTAATAGATGAGGTATTGAAAATCCTCAGATTGTAGATGTTGCTGCTCCAACCATTTACATATCACGTCTCGTCACTCGTTCGTCCTCCGTGTTGACCTTTGATGTTCAGCTGTCTGAAGGACTTGCTGTTCCTTGCTTCACAGGGTGAGGCAACTTGTGCTAATGTGTCAATATGTGTGTGTAATTCATTCATAGGTGAGGAGCATTACAACTGTATCTCAGCGTTGCATAAGTCCATGAGAGGCTCCCATGAGAATGCCTCCCTCTACTGGCTGGGCCGCATGCTGGAGGGCGGTGAGGACCCGCTCTACGTGGCCCGCAGGCTGGTCCGCTTCGCCAGCGAGGATGTAGGTAGGTCATTTTATTTATAGCATTATCTTCAACCAGCCCCTTCCATTGGTTTGCCCGTCCATCCTTTTGTTCATATTTACCTGTTTGCCCAAGTGGCCATTTGCCTTTTTGTCCATCCATCATCCACCTTTTGAGTCTTTGTCACTTTTCTTTAATTCACAAGCAGCCTGTTTGTCTGTCGTTAGATTTTCCTGATTCCATATATTCAAAATGTATATGGAATCAGGAACTAGTTGCTGTAAATTCACCATAAAATTTAGTTTAGAAACAAAACGGCTAAAAAGGGTGAGATCTCTGGAAAAATGAATTTGGAAAAGTACAGAAACATATGTAGAAAAAGTACAGGAATCCCTCCAAAGTGCTTTTCCACAGTTTGTTATCCCTCAATACCTAATCTCTTTTTTAATAATTCATTTTATTAACATCAATATTCTTAATATTTGGTCTGTGTTTTTTTTTTTAAATGCCTCTATTTCTACTCTTTGGATTTTTGAAACGAGCTCTGTTAATAAAATGAGATTGATTTCGACATGTCTCCCTGCTTTTTATCCTCCAGGTTTGGCCGACCCCTCCGCTCTCACTCAGGCTGTGTCCGCCTTTCAGGCCTGTCACTTCATTGGTATGCCTGAATGTGAGGTAGGCATGCCTTACCGTCATAGATTGTTTTGCAATTCTCCGCCATCCCTACAAAGATTGTGTTTATCATTTTCTTTCAGGTGATCCTTGCTCAGTGTGCTGTCTACCTGGCACGAGCTCCCAAGTCTATAGAGATCTATAAGGCCTATGGCAATGTAAAAGCATGTCTGAGAAATCACAAAGGTCCCCTTCCTCCTGTCCCCCTGCACCTACGCAACGCACCCACCAGGCTGATGAAACAGCTGGGCTATGCTAAAGGCTACAAGTACAACCCGGAATGTAGCGGCCCGGTGGAGCAGGAGTACCTGCCTGAGGAGCTCCGGGGTGCCGACTTCTTCACCTGGACACCATCAGACCGTTGAGTGTTTGAGGTACTCGGCATATTGTGAAGCTAAAAACCAAATCTACACAGCTTTGTTCTTCAAGAGCTGGTTTGCAGCCATTTAAAAGATCCCCTGAAAGTTTAAGGATTTGTTTTCCTCTAACCTGATTATTTCAAAAAATAGTTAAGTCAGACTATATTCTCAAATGAAGCCACATTTTTCTGTTATTACTCCATTTCTCTGTACTCAAGAAATTGAGTGATACCACCCTCAAAGGGTTTACAGATTATGCTTTTATGTGTTCTTATCTAGTTTTTCACCAATGTTTAATGATAAGAATTAATACTGCAATTTAATGGATATTATATATCTTGTGTAATAAGTTTTCAGTGACGAACACAGTCAAATAAAAAGTTAATCAAACTGTTTATTGCTTTGTATTGCACCACTGTTGAAAGTTTCCTCAGTTTTGGGCCATTGTCTGTAAGAAAATGCAACATGATTAAATGCATAACTGTGAAAGTAAAATCATTTTCTTTTTTGGCTTTGTGTCACTCTTAAATATTAACAGACAAAAACAATCTCAGCATAACAGAGAGTTACCATTTTTAAATGATAACTTCAAAATTTAAGGTAAAAAAACAAAACATCATCCTGATCATATGTGAAAATAACATTATGCTCTTTCTTAATTCATTCATGAGCTTTGATTATCTACTGTGGTTCAGTTTTATTAGCCATCCTCAGACCTGCAATCTTTTATCAAACCACAAATTCTGCTCACTGGCTTAAATTCAATCAGTCTTGGGTTATGCAGCAGAATGACAATTTGAAGAGTTCATGTTCAAAACCTTCCAATATGGCTGAACTAAAATGCTTCTAGCATCGAGTGGACCAAAGTTCCTACCCAGCACTGTAAAAGATTACCTGCCAGTTACCTCCAACACTTTATGGCAGCCATTATTACCATTACAGGTTGACACGACCAGTTAGTAGGACTGAATAGCCTTGAAGCTTTAAATTGTATTTATCTTTTATACTAAAATTTGATTATTTAAATTAAGTAAGGAAACAAAACAATGAAGACATCAGGAAAGGGACAAATCCTCTTTTTCACAGCCCTGTATCTACACTTTACTTTGTATGAACCCTAAAGTCAGATAAGTTTTAGTATGTGAATTGATCCCCTCACCTCGCTGATCCACGGCATGAAAGAAGCCACCCGCGTGAAGACGGTGGGCTTTTTAGGGGTATTGCATCCACGACCATCAACAAAGCTCGTCACTCCTTCCACATACCATCTGTTGTCACGGCCCTTACAGTTTAGAGGGCCCCCAGAGTCGCCCTGCAGGTTTCAGGCAGTTTGTTATTCAACATCTAGGTGGTCTGTGTTACATGAGCACAACATTAAATTCTCTGGATGGTTCTCACATGGCATGCCGTTTTGCTGTCTCCTCCTGCACAAACCATTGTCGTCATTGCTGAGCTACCCCACCAGTTGCTTTGACTGCAGACACTGTGATCCACCACAGGAAGCAGCGCCTGCTGCAGTCTTGTTGCCCGGGGTCCACCGGCTGCAGAGAAAGTGACTCCCTCGGTGTAAACATTGACAACATGAATTGTGCTCCAAAAAAAAAAAACTAAAACCAGAGGATTAGAACCATGTCATATTTTAAACAGTCCGAGTGAACCACAGATCTTACAGTAAAGTCGACCTCAGCCTGTGACGTAACAGGGCTGGTTGTGGGTCAGAGTGGAGCTGTGCTCTGGCAGGCAGGCAGGCTTAACTTTGTCATTGAGGGACGCACTTTTCTCCAGTTTGAGCAGGGCAATGTCGTTCCTGTCAGAACGAGAACAAAACTATTTAAATTTCTCATTTTTGTGGGTTCCATCACAGGCTAGAAAAGCTTTTAGTTATACTGACATTTCAACGTGTCTTCTGCAAATTACAGCTCTGGTGAATTACGTCGTTATTCATTACTGAGGTGATTTCTTAAATCCAACCAGATATGCTTATAACCATGAGTTCTCTGGGTACTACTGAAAAACATGTCATTGATTCTTGGTAATTTTCCTAAAGTTCTTAGGAAATAATAATTCCTCCAAACTTTGTATTGTTAAAACATACCCGCAAGACACACAGTTATCATTCCATTTGGGATGAATGAACATTTTTGCCACCATGATGGACTGTTCAGGTCCCTCTTCCTTGTCCATGTCATGCTCAGCAAGAACCACTCTGTATGTGTGGAGTCTGGATTGGAAACAAAAATGTTGTACATATTTCCCAAAGTAGATCAGAAAGCTCCCTGTTTTATGTAGAGGATATACTTTCACAAAGTCAAAAAGTAACCTCCTTCACGAGGGGTGCTCTTGAAATTGGATATACATAAACTGCTGCATATTTTGTTTATTTCACTATTTGGAAAATAAAAGAAACAATCAGAAAATTGACACAACATTTCAAAATAGCCAGTAAACTCAGGCAAATGCCCACAAAAAAAAAAAAAAAAACTCACGTAATACAGAGTGCAGCTGTCAAGACCCAGTCTGGAGCAATAAGTGTTCCTCCACAAGTGGGGTAAAAAGACTCCAACGAAACCTAAAGGGTTAAATAAAATGAAATCAATTATGCTAATATGCGTAGCACATTTCTATTACAGATGACGACAGCTCTGGTACAATCCGTGTCTAAACACAGTATGCCCAAACAGAATGGATTAAAGATTATTAAGTACAAAAATCATATTAATGAGTAGAAAAAGAAACAATTCATTTTTGCACATTACTTTTGTGTATGTCATGATTTCCCCCCCCACACTCTTCACTCACTCACCTGCCACGGCCAGCTGTACAAACAAGCCTCTTCCCCATTTACTACTCGACTGGTGTTGGGCCAGTAACTGGGCACGCCACACCCAGACACTGAAGCAGTGAGAGGCAAATTAAGGCAAGGTTTAAAATGGTACCCTAAGTGAAGGTTAAATCCCATTTTGACCCAATTCAAGACTAATAGCTAGCTTCACACACATTTTTTGAATCAGAATGATCACATTTTAACTTTGACATTACCAGATGTGACAGCCAGCAGGAAAACAAGTCCCAGTACCATCTCTGCCTTGTTCCTTCAAAGAAAAGTGACTTATCAAGCAGCACTGTTCATGGGAATGAATCCAGACAAGACCACACAAACCCACCCTGGGAGTTTTCCTTCTAATCTGCAGGTGGCTGGACTAATGTGTACCATTAAACTGCATACACTATAAGCAGCTTAACACTTATGTTTTCAAAGCTTAGATATTTGGGGTTTTCCTTAATCTTACACTATTATGTGGTTTTAGTGACTGACCATTTAGAAGTTTGCAAGACCCTGTAATAAAAATATGAAGCAAGTATAAGTTTAATGTTTAAATTGTCCTACATGTATACAAACTGCGATATTTTATTTAAAAAATGTTATTTTCACCTGCAATATATATATATCCCCATCTTGTTCTTAGAAATATTTAAATTTCCAAAGCTTAATACTAAACTGCTGCTCCAGTAGTGCCACTCTTCACACTTATGGAGTGAAGAGTGCCAAATGACAATAAATAACTTCTGAATAATAATTCTCATTAATCTTGACCTTTGACCGCTGGAGATTGGCACCAACACCCCTGGCGACCTCAATATAGGGATACGTGTGTTAGAAAATGGATAGACGGACAATATCTGAGTTAAAAGTGCGAAGGAACCGAAGTGTGTAAATCAGTTTTACATCCACCCAGAAGAGGGCGCCACAAACAGCTTACCCCCCTTTCGTCACCCCAAAGAAACAGAAGAAGAAGTTGTTGTTTAAAGATGGCGCTACACGGTGCCTTACTCGTGAGGCTAAAAGAGCTTTGCAAAGTGGCCAAATGTGCTCATACAGCAGGAAAAACGGCATTTAACTGGAGCGGAGAAATGCGGTGGTATGGGACAAAAGCGCAGAAGTTTCACGAGCGCAGCGCGTCATGTTTCAACAGTAAACGAGGTGAGTAAAAAAAAAATGCCGGTTAGCTAATAGCTGACTGTCGCAGCAGCATCTAACCTCAAGGACATCCAGCATAAAAAAAATGTGATAAAAATCATTCCGCTTCCAGTTTTCAGATCATATTTCAACGTGTGTTGGTTCGGTTAGAGTGCCGAAAAACAGCGTTAACGTTTCTCTGTGTCTGGTCATTGTTTTTAATTCTTCGGCAATGGTATTCCAGATCTTCTGGAGGAGTTTCCAGATCCTAAAAACCTCCTCAACAACACCATTTCCCGGTCACTAGGAGTGAATGATCTGTCCCAGCTCATCCAGTACACCTGTACAGAACATGATGGTGTCAAGGTCAGCTGGAATCCTCTCGACTTCACCCATCCTCCTGACATGTAGAGGTTTTGTGTTTGACACAATTGTATTTTGTAACCATGCTCCTGCAGAAGGCCACTGTCACGCTGCTGTGGCCCAACAAGATTAGAGAAGAGGGTTATGCTTCCAAGAAAATTGATGCAGAGCGATTTGCGGCGGCTGCAGCCTGCCTCAGACTCAGGGTAAGCTGCTGTAAAGAAACAAGAGGAGCTGCACAGTGACTTGCTGAAGCATTTGTACGACTAGATTGTTCACATCTTCTCACTTTACAACTCCAAACCTCAGTGTATGTTATTGGGGTTTAGTGTGATTGATCAACACGACGTGAAACATACTTATGAAGTGGAAGTAGAATAATACAAAGTTATTATTTTTTCAATCCAAAAGTCTGCAATATGTGGTTTGCTCATGTTTTCAGATCCTCTGAGTCTGTGCAATTTTTGCTGCACTTAGATCTGCATTTTTTCCCCTCTTTTTTAGGGGTGGAGGGATGGGCTGTAAAACACACTTAACAGCTGTTTTTATACTAAGATTAAAATATACACAGGCAAACTAAATTTTAATTGGGCATCTGCTGAAGGCAATCGGTTGCTGAATAAAAGTGGTACTTGTGATTATTGTTTTTTACCAAAGGAATTGGGTGTGATTGGTCCTAACAATCAGCTCCCAAAGAGGAGAGCTGGCCGGGTGAGAGGAGGGCTACATTCCCATCTTTATGATCCTGAAGAGGACTGTCTGACAAACGCTCCCACCTCCAGAGCTGATGAATTGTTGCCTCCGGTGGAAGATGCCTCCTATGTCTCTGAAGCTCTTTCTCTGTTTCCACAACCTAAATCTCTTCTGACCAGAGTGATCCAGGTGGCCACTTCAACCAGCAGAGTCAGGGTTGGTCAAAGTTTTTTTTTTTTTTTTATTATTATTTCTACATTCTGAGCCTATCATTTCTATCCTCTTTATATCTGAATGTTTTTTGTTTTTTTTTCCTACAGGAGATGATGCATTTCAGAACAGCAGGTGGAAAACTAAAAAAGTGCGAGTTGACTCTACTTTGGCCGGAGAACATGATGTTCAGAGCGACGGCGGGCAGCCGAGTGATGGCAGAGAAAAAGGCTGCAGCACTTGCCTGCATGAAGCTGAAGGTGGGAGGAGATCTAGTGAATTGATGTCCATTTAGCTGCAAGTCATAATTGTGCTAAAATATTTCTCATGCTTTTGGTGCAGGAGCTTGCTCTTCTAGATAAAGACAACAATCCACTTACTCATGCAAAGTATCATCGAGAAAAGGTAAAGGAGGCTGGCGAGAGAGAGAGACGTCCATTCCCACTAGAGATTCCAGAATATTTGGAGCAACGCATGAGGGACTACCTAACACGGGTCGGTTCTTTTTCCACATGTCTTGCTTATTTCGATTCATGAATTAAGAAGGCCGAATGTGTGGGCAGTAGCCATGCTGACTAACCTAAGCATTCACAACAGGGTGAGGTGTGGGGAACTAGTTGTAGCCTAGAAGAGGGCAAGAGAGGGACACGGGCAAGCGTGTACATGAGCATGATTGACAACACTAAGACCCTCCTTCTCTCTGATTGGTCATTCCTGATCTGAGTGGTGTATTTCTGCAGATGGATGTAGGATCCCAGGGAGAAAGCAGGAGAGCATATCTTCTTTTTTTTTTGTCTCCACAGATCATCTGTCTCATATTATACTGTCAGGACATAATATGGAAATGCAACACATTGGTTATGAAAGCTGCATGCTGCGGCTCTAATCATTAATGCTGAGTTATCTTCCTCACAGCACCCGGTTGCAACAGAAGTACAGCAACTATGGGAGGAGGAAGAGGCAAGAGGACAACAGACGGTGAACGAGGAGGAAGAGGATGAAGAAGACTATGTTACGGACGCCATCACCGGCAGGCCATACAGGCCGATGTCCAAACATCAAGCTCAGTGCCTCAGTCGCCACCTACAGGAGGCATGGGAAAGGGCAAACCCTGGACTCAGCGTGGAGCTGCCCGTCGACGCTCACCGACAGCGTGTGGTCTCAGCCGTGCGCTCCTCCAGGGCGGTTGTGATCGCCGGCGAGACGGGATGTGGCAAGACGACGCGGATCCCGCGCTTCCTGCTGGAGGAACAAGTGAGAGACGGGGAGGGCGCAGACTGCAACGTCCTCGTCACACAGCCTCGTCGGATCAGTGCCGTGTCTGTAGCTCATCGAGTCGCTCACGAGATGGGGCCACGTCTGAAACACCATGTCGGATATCAGGTAATGGTTAATTCTTAAGTGTTTTTGACTTTCTTAATAAATTTGTCTTTTTCAAAATTTGTTACAGAAAATTATGTAATTTGGGACCGAGTAATACTTTAAGTTCTCACAATAATTTCTTAAACATTTTATACCTCTTTACACTTATTCTAACCCTTCACAGTTATGTAGTTTTTGTAATGTCATACAAACCAAATGTTAGTTGTAACATCATACAAAGTGAACAAAGTTCATAGAATATAAATGACAGGCAGAAATTGCTGTAGGGAGAGGAAACGAGTATCATATTCAATGTTGACGCAATAATTCCTCTTTGTGTAGGTGAGACTTGAGAGCCGCCCTCCTGAGAACAGCGGGGGGTCCATGCTCTTCCTCACTGTGGGCGTCCTACTGAAGAAGCTGCAGTCCAACCCAACCCTGACAGGAATCAGTCATGTCGTCGTGGACGAGGTCCACGAGCGAGATGTAAACACAGACCTGCTGCTGGCGTTGCTGCGCTCGAGCTTGGACGAGAACCCCGACTTGCGAGTTGTTCTCATGAGCGCCACCGGGGACAACCAGAGGCTGGCGGAGTACTTCGGAGGCTGCCCTATCGTAAAGGTCCCGGGGTTCATGCACCCTGTGAAGGACAGATACCTGGAGGATGTGATGCAGGAGATGGGACGCTCGGCTAAGTTCCAAAACAGGGTGGAGTTAAGCAAGGTGAAATTTTGTAGATCTGTTAGCTTTACGTTTAGATTTATTTAATTGCTTTAGTAGTATTCTTTTTTTTTTTTTTATGTTTTTCTTTAAAATGTTAATCTGATTTCGTTTGAGGAGGGGTCGGACGAGGCCGCACCAGATCTGGACTTAGTAGCTGACGTAATTGAGCACATCGACAGACATGGAGAGCCAGGTAACTAATGCATCCTCTCATGCAGTAATTCTGTTTTGTGTTTCATATCTTTTCTTCACAGACATATCTTTACATTGTTTCCCTTCCTTCTGCAGGTGCGGTGCTGTGTTTCCTCCCTGGGTGGCAGGACATCAAGATAGTTCAACAAAAACTGGAGGAGAAACCACACTTTTCACCAGGCTCACAAATGATCGTGCCATGTAAGACTGAACACATTGATGGACAAGTTTTGTTGTCTGGGGGGTTATTGGTAACTTTGAGATGGCTTTTCTAATTTATTTTTATTTATTCTTTTATTTATTTTATTTTTTTTTGTAGTGCACTCAAGCTTATCAGTAGCTGACCAGCAGGTGGTGTTCCAGCGCCCCCAAGCCGGACAGAGGAAGATTGTACTCACCACCAACATAGCGGAAACCTCCATTACAATAGACGATATAGTTCATGTGGTGGATACAGGAACTCATAAGGAACAGAATTATGACCAGCGGACAAAGGTTTTTTTTTTTAAATGCGTTTAACTTCTGTTTCATGTTGGAATCTGAGATCAAAACCATTTTTCTTGACAACACTAAACTAATATTTTTCTGCAGGTTTCTTGTCTGGACACAGTTTGGATATCTCGCTCTAACGTCACACAAAGAAAAGGGAGAGCAGGACGTTGTCAGCCGGGGCAGGCATACCACCTGTTCCCAAGGAAACAACTGGAGACCATGACGCCCTTTCCTGTTCCTGAAATCCTGCGCACACCACTGGAGAGTTTAGTATTGCAGGCTAAAATCCACAGTCCGAACTGCAAGGTACTTTAGATGTTTCTTTGCTATCTTTTTACCTTTTTTTTTTTTTTTTTTTTTT
>NW_006799966.1:3282156-3455675 GCF_000485575.1 Poecilia formosa | reverse complement strand
GGTTTTCAATTTCTTAGGTTCTCTCGGGAGCTCGTTCACAGCGCGGCCATCACGATGACGTTCAAACCGGAAGCCTTCCTGGTTTGTTTTTAATAAATGTGTTATTTTATTTTTGTTGGAAAAGTTTAAAATGTTTTACTTTAATGCAAAAATAGTGACAAAAGTAATTATAAATTGTGACGTGCGTCACTGGATCTCAGTTTTATATTTAGATGCTCAGTCTACCATGTTTACAAAATGCAAAATGTTTCATAATATTTAAACCCCTTAGTAGCAGCTTTGAAGAAACCCATCATAATAAGTCTGTTAGGCATAACTGTATTGGGGACTGCACTTGGATCTAATAATGCAAATATTGAGGATTTGTTAACACACCTAAGGTCAATAGGTCAAGGGGTTTATTTGAGTCCCTGTGTGTATTTTTCAAGTCTGTTAATAATCAGAAAATATGTTCAGCAAATCTTTTTAAAAGAAAACCAGAGCATTTTGGGAAAATGATCAAAGTCACAATTTTAATTATGACTTGACTAATTGTACTTTGTTTGTCTAGGCCAAAGAGGAGCTGAGCGGCTCCAGCTATAGCGACTATCTGGTGTTCAGTCGAGCGATTCTGGGCTGGAGGAAAGTCCAGCATGAGGGGGCTAGAAGGGAAAGAGATGACTATTTGGACAAATACACTCTGTCTAGAGGCAGTCTACGATTTATCAATGGTTTGTCTGAGCCACTCGCATTCAGATTAGTCTTTTCCAGAAATTTGGAATAAAGTTTCGCTTTGACATAAATCCTGCTCTTGCTTCATCCCGTGGCAGGTCTCATCTCCCAGTTCAGTGACAACCTGCAGGAAGCGCAGCTGGTTTCCCGTGCCAGTGAGTGCCAGCGGCAGACGTCTATCTACAATGAGCACAGCAACCAGGACGAGCTGCTGAAGGCCGTACTGCTGGCTGGGTTGTATCCCAACCTCGTTCAGGTATACGATGCTGCATACTGGCTTTTGTTAGTGCTTCTATGCAACTGCAATAAGATAAATAATCCTGCAATTGGAAAAATGTTGGGTTTGATTCCAGCTCCATCAAATATCAGTGTGCTTTTGTCACAAAGCACTTAATGCCATGTTGCCTAGCAATCTGTGTGAAAGTGTAAAATAACTTACGAGGTTGGTTTTGAAAAAGCAACAAGCAGGTTTAGTCCATTTCACTTTCATACTGTGCATGGCTAAAGATTTCCAAGAAAAAAATATTTAAATGATAGACTATTCTGCTCTCAGTGAACATTATGTAGCTTACATTCTGGCTCAACCTAATATCACTGCCCTTTTTTTTTTCTGAAGGTAAAGAAAGGCATTGTTACCAAAGGGGGGCGCTTTCGTCCCAATAATCTCGCTCTGCGCTCGCTCAGCGGTCCGGTGCTGCTTCACCGCTCCTCAGTGAACAGGTTTGATCATGTCCAGACCTTTTCCCCAACAGAATGACACCGAGTGGGATAATGGTCATGTTCACTTTGTCTCCCTTTCTGTTGCAGAGGCAAAGAGGACCTCCCCAGTCGGTGGCTGACCTTTTTCAGTGCGGTCAAGTCTAACGGGAATGTTTTCATCAGGGACTCTTCTGCAGTTCACCCCCTTGCCCTGCTGCTGCTCACTGACTGTGACATTTCAGAGACAGGTAATGTGTTTGTCGCGGTGCATGCAGGAAGCACGAGCATTTGGAGGCGACTGTTGCAATCGTTTTTCTCCTTAATACATTTTAGACTTGAAGACTTTTTTGTCAAAGGGTGTGTGTTATTTGGAAAATTAAACCTACATGCCATTTCCTTAAACTCTTGTCCAAGCGTGGCAAAATTGTTGGAATGAAATCTCCCTTAATCATTCTTTTGAAAGCTCACATAAAATGTATCGTCATGCCAACAGAACCAATCTTATGGAACTTCTCTGCCTCTGCTGTTGTAAATTGAATCTTTTCTACATGTTCTCTGCAAACTCAACTCTTCTATTAATTTCGCCTTTGCAACTCCATTAAAAACTTCAGCTGTTCACCTTAAATTTCTTCTAAGGTTTCTGCTCTTCTATTCTGTCTTCAACTAGCTTACCAAGGTTACAGCATTTTCACAGGAAATGCAATTTTTCTGGTTGTGTTTTAAAGATGGCTGACATCCACTGATTAAAAATGTTTCCTCACCTTCTAAAATTGGCAAGAACTTTTAAACAAATCTGTTTGCAAGTCACACATACAGGTGTGTCTCAATACATTAGATTCGCAAAAGTCAGATTTGCAAAAAGATGCAGATATTGATTAACAGATTATCTCCATGCCTTGATTTCTTGATTATGATTTTCTACTGACCGCTTATGAAATGGCAACATTTAGAACTTCTAATAGAGAAACGTTGGTTTAATGAAATACATTTAATACCTGCTTTAAAGGTTGTTTTTTAAAAGGTACTTTTTAAACATAACAAATGAGGCTTACCAGAATACGTATTCTAATTTAATAAATGTTTTTTCGTAGGTATCAAAAACGGTGATCTTGTTTCATACTTGAACTAAAGTTTTCATCTTTTTTTCCCCCTGCTGTTTCAGTAAACGGCGACATGGTGGAGGTATCTTTTCCTGGCCGCTCTCTGGTGCGCTGCGAGGTCCCACTTCAGACATGGGATCTTCTCTGGGATCTTCGCACCTCCATTCAGACCATGCTCTACCGCAACTTCAACAATCCCAGCAACGCTAACGTTTCTCAAGATGGAAGCCTCATATCCTTACTTGTAGAGCTGCTGAACAACACGGAGTCAAACCCTTTTGTCGAGGTGTCTGGCACAGAAAGTGAAGTAGATTAAAAACTATATATTTTCTGCATGTGAGGTTTGACTCCATGGCGAATTTCGAAATCATGAAGCATTTTTTATTTCGGAAGCACTTTTGTGAAAATGATTGCATCAAATTCAAATCCCATGGAAATTGTGTGCTACTTTTTCTTTGTAAATGCATAACGCCATCACTCCTATCCATACAATGATAGGAAAAAACAGTTTTGACCTTTTTCATTGTATACTAAATGCTTCATTGCTTTCTAAAGGAAGTAGGGTATGATTTTACTCTGAGTAAGGACGGGTCATTAAAATTGTGAACATTGTCAGATTTATTAAAACGATACAATTTCCTGCCATGAAATTTGTCATGAGTTTTGTTATTTTTACTGACTGCAAGATCAGAAGAGACTTTTTTTTGGTTTTCATGAAAACTCCTTCATAAACTGTTCGTGAAAGGCGCTCAAACGTCTCAGTATTTCTTCCATGGTGTCTGTGGGGGTCATGATGCAAAATCTACAAAGACAAGTGCGAGCGTTGAATACCTGTGCTGTGTGAAGTTAACTTTAATCATTTTATGTTCATTTAAAAAGGCTAATTATTTCGTCAAACGTTTAAGAATTTGAGTCTCACCTGATGTGGTAGGTGCCCTCCTTTTGTCCATACTCAGTCCCAGGACTAAACAACACTCCGGCCTCCTCCAGAAGTCTCAAGCAGTAAAATGTGTCTGGTTGCAGTCCAGCCTCCTGAAACATCCGAATAAATCCGCTCTCGTAACCAAAACGCACAAGAACCTTTGGCAGTACATTACGAGTTGCATCATATTGCTCGATGTGCATTTATTCTGAAACCTTGGCTCTCTCAATGGCTTTGGGTGGAAGAAACAATCTTGGGAATGCAAATGCTCCTCCTTCCAGTGGTTGGCAGCTAAAATCTGGGAAGCTGTTGATGACTTCTTCCACCCTCCTCACGTTTTGAGCTAACGAGGCCCTGATGTGCTGCGTCTCCTGCACAACGAAGATCATCCCGACAGCTCAAATTGTTTGTACCCCCAGTCGTTACGGTAAATAAAAATGTCTCACCTTCAAATAGAGAGGGTATGAGGGGTCTCCTGGTTGTGGAGGATTCACCATCACATCCAGAGCAATCTGTCCCAAAATGGGACAGGAGTTGGTGGAGAATAGATTGTTGATGTGCTTCATTACAGCAGGGTCAAGGTTCACAAGCTCAACGTAGCCAGTACGCAGACCGCACCTAATACAACAGACTTATATGAAGTGCTTAAAAAAAATCACAGTTCAATCATTCTCTACCACTTGTTAGTTTTTCCATATGACCTGCAAAACGTAATGATATATTGAATGTGTAACTTAAAAAGACTGGTATTCTCACCTTCTGAATGTTTGCATATTCACACAAGATGTCTTATTGTGAATATGCCAACATTACACTTCTGTCATAAAGCAACGCATTCCTGGTTGTTTTTTAATTAAAGTGAAAATCTCAAGTCCTTTACTCCACATATATGCTTTGCAGATCTATACATTTTGTTCTGGTTACTCATTTGTTCGGCTTGTTTGCGTAAGATTGATTTGCAACATTTTTCCAAGAGTTCCTGAATGTCAAGTCAGTGGAATAACTTATTAACAGAGATGTATTTTCTTTAAAACAACCTTGGATTTAGGATTAAAGTGGGCTTAGAGTGGCCAATCACATATAGCATCAAGTGGGGCAGTTCAGCCACTTTCCATATTTGGAGCGAGATTCATCTGGGCAGAGTGAACTTGTGTCTCACTCCAAGAGAGTAAATGTTTGTAACTCGTCATAAAAAGAGGAAATGCAAGTTGAATGTTTTTTTTTTAGTTTTTATTTTCTTTATATTCTTGACCCACTTACTACTACTTATATAAAGGTAATACTTACACTAATACATATATGCTTCAGTACTTTCATTTCTCTGAAGTTGAGCTTTTGTGTTGGGTAAAAAGACACGTGTCAGACAGTGTGATTGAATACTCACTCTCCCATGAGGCCTTTCGAGGCCGTGTGGAAGGATGCTAATTCCACTGAGTCTGACAGAGGAGCCCCAATCTCAGCCAGAGCTCTTTTATAAGAGACAAACTCACTTTCCTTCCCATAAACACAGTCCTGGTACACCTGAGGAGGATGAAGTTGCGTTATACAGGTCCAGTGTTTGAATATTTTGTAAAATTCTTGATTCACTAACCTCATCGGCTAGAAGAAAAAGCTTCTTCTCTGCAGCAAAACGGATCACCTCTTGAATGGATTTTCTGCTTTGAACATAACCTGCAGGCATGAAAAAAAATAAAAAATCTTATTCCAGTGACAGGACACACAAATCATATTGATACTGCCTAGATTTTGCTACCAGCTGGGTTTCCAGGGTTGATCATATACAGAGCGACCGGGTTGCAAACTCCCTTTGCAGAGTCCAGAGCTCGCTGCAGCTCCTCCATCTCCAGCGCCCAGCCCCGCTCCTCTCTGAGGTAGTAGGGAACCGCCACCGCTCCCAGCGTCGTTAGGGATATGATAGTGGTGGAGTGGCACGGCACTGGGATCAGCACTCCAGTTCTGGGTGAGGCCTCGGAATTCACCAAGACCTTTAAAATGTTCTGAAGAGCCCAGTAGGTGACACGCTGTGCTAACCAGGTAACCAACAGAAGGAAGATGCAGAATGAACTGTGTCGGTGTGTTTACCGTGAGTGCCCACTGTGAGCCGGGGCTGATGTAAATGTTTTCAGGGTGACATGGAACCCCTCCATCCCGTCTCATAATGTATTGGGAGATGCTCTGAAGTATTTGTGGTATTCCTGCTGTGGCACAGTAAGAACCTGGAGACGTGACAGAAGTTCTTTCAAATTCACAGAAATCAGATTAAAACATTTTTTGAGATTATTTTTGGTGGCGATATGGAAGCTTACTTCTTTTCTGTTATGTTTCTGTCATAAGGCTGACCCAATATTTGTACCCTCCACAATTATTATCATTACTGGCAACTTTAACCACATACTATCTCCTCAAATGAGAAGCACAATTTACTTTCTCCATCCATGATTTTACCTCCAAATATAGTGAATCTCATACTGGACAAATGCAAAAGTCTTACCTACACTCCCTCCTGCACATGTTCCCAGCAGCCGCTGAGCCCTCTGCTTGACATCTACCATCAGCTTGTCTCCATCCATAAGCTCAGGGTAGAGACAAGCTGCAAGAACCTACAGGAGAGGACAGCTAACAGTTATTTGGACAAAACAAGGAAATAAGTGTAAACCTTGGTTGTAAGTTGTCTCATACCTGTCTTACAAAAGAAAGAGGTTTCACACCTGCCCTGTGTGGGTCACCCCAGGAGACATCAATCACCTCTCTGTAGGACTTTCTTACTCCCTGTGAATTGAGACATAAAATAAATAAATAAATAAAACAGAAAGACAGTTAATATTTTTAATTGTTTTTTCCATTCACGTATCGCAAATGTATAGTGTCTACGTTTTACCCGTCTGAGCTCCTCCTTGATCTCGTTGGTTCGCCTGAACAAGACGAAGTTCTCCATCTGTTTCATATTTCTTACATCGGAGCTGATCTCCTGCAGGACAGACATATCTGTGATTTTTTCCTCTCTGACCAGAGATGCTGACCAATGCAGTCTGAGCAGGACGGCTCCTGATGTCCTGAGCAGCTCAATGGAAGTGAAACCAGTTTTCTTGTTAAAGATACATGATAAATTGTAGCAATAGGTGTTAGATTAACATGGTGATGTGCTTTTAGGTGTGGCTGTTTTGACTTATTCCTTTATTAGATAATCTACAAAAACATCAGCTGTTGTGAGCAGCCTTCTTTTCCTTTGTTATTTTTTAACTTTGGTTTCTGATCTGGAAAGACAAGACTAATCAGTAATGTATTTTCAATCAGATCTGTTTATCTGATTGTTCAATATTTCCTAATGTAAATATGGAAAGCTACATTTCACAACATTAAAAACGGAATGAGGATATGCTGAATTTCTGCACTTTAATGCCTGACCTTAAGCAGTTAAAGGAGCATTCCACTCTTTTAATCAGTTATAGCATTTACTTAAACATAACAGCATTGGAAAGATATTTTAAATTAGTCATATACAAAAAATTAACTCATGACCCATTTCATAAGTAAAACATTATGTGTCTGTGAATTATATTGTGGTGGTCAGAAGGCCTGATGGGGAAGGTGCAGTCAGACTGCTTCAGGGCAGCTGAAGATGTCTGACACCACCATCAGTGTGTGAATGTGTTTGTGGATGGGTAAATGATTGAATGCAGTGTGAAATACTTTGGGGTCATTTGCTCTAGATAAAACGCTGTACAAGAACAGGCCATTTGCCATGGTGGACAAAAACATTGTGGTGTAAATAAGCAATTAATAAATACAGAATTAAATTACACACCGACAGTTAACACTCCTTTATAAACGTAGCAATACAAAGACTATAAATTGCATGTCTGAAAACGTTTACACAGACAGACATAAATTTATAAGTTAATTACAGCACAACAAATTAAAATATAAAAAAAAGAGAGCTAAATTATGTCAGAAATTTGATGTGAAACTCGTTTTGGATATAGGTTCAATAAGAGCAATGCATTTCAAGCACGACATGTTTCTGTCTATTTTTGATTAAACTCAATAAAATATATGTTTTAAATGTAAATACTATCCAAGTTTCCTAAAATTCATTATAAAGTGGTGGCTATGGACAGGAACACTCTCCTGTTGCTCAAATGAAGACTGAAATCACTCTGCTGTTGTATTACACAGTTATATGAAGAAGATACTCAGGATTCTGTAATGGTCTTTATTTTATATAATTTTCAGATTGGCGATTTTGTTTCTCCCCGGACGTAAATAACAGACGTGCTGTTCTTCTTCCTGTTTTGTTTTTCTTTCGCTCCCCATCTGCTCGGTTCGATAGAAATGGAAGAATGTGCAAGGCAGACACACAACCACAGTCTACCCGTGAACATACCACGTCTCTTTAAACCGGGCCGAACCGTGTAGACCCTACAGCAGAAGCAGGCAGAAGCAAAGACCCTTCCTCCGGTCCCAGTGTCCGAAACATGGCACTTAGCTCGGGCAGCTGGGCTCTCCCAGCCCCGGTGCCTGCCTCGTCCCAGCAGCCTGCGTGCAGCGGCCCCAGCCCGGCTGCATGCTGCAGCACTGTCCTGATGTCAGTCCGCGTCTCGGTGTCCCACTCCGGGATCAGACCCCTGTGCCTACCTGGAGCGGGCAGCGACTCTCTGCGGCTGCAGCTCAGCATGGACCCGAACCTGGCCGGAGAGTTCCGCCTGGCATTGCGAGATACGAGCGGAAACCGCAGTGTGGTGAGGTTCCATCCGCATATTCGTTTGTTTACCTGCAGAGCTGCTGTTAAACGCTCAGATGTTGAGGAAGCACCCATGTTCCTACATCCCTCATAGCAATGTTGGCCTGGACAGTGTAGGCCATCTTTGAGCAGTTCAGAAGCGGATTCGATATTTGACCTGCTTTCACAACTATACTACTAAAGTTACATTCACAATTATGAAATCAGGCAAATGAAATCATACAAATTTTAGATAGTGAATATGCGGGCTGAGCTGTATGCTACCCACCACATTTTGAGATGTTGTATAGTAACTCTAATCACTGCATTTTCTTTTGAGCCCTTCTGGAACCTACCCTTCAATTACTAACATACATCAATACAGTCAGACGTGTGTTTCGAATTACTGCTGCCAACTATTAAATGTGCCGCTCTCCTGCTTTCATTACCAGAAAGTTCTCCTACATTAGTTCTTTTGTTTCTTTTTGGTGTATCTGCTCTGTCTTCTTTAAGCCTCGGTCGGTCCTGGCAGATGGCCTCTCATACTGAACCAACTTCTACTGCAGGTTTCCTCCTGTTAACGGGGAATTTTCCTCTCCACTGTCGCTCCATGCATGCTCGGTGTGAGGGATTATTGCGAACGTAACGACACAATGCAAGCAAATCAACGACTCGTCGTAATCTGCTGGATTTCTTTTGACAGAAAACTTTTAAAACTAATTTGAATAATAAACTAAGCTTAATGAAGTATTCTATAACCAAGATCAACTAAAAAGTATGTGCAATTTAGTTGAAGTGACTTAATAAAGTGCCCTGAAAATACATTTGTTATGAAATGGTGCTATATAAATAAACCTAATTGAATTGAAAATTGAATTCTGCTTTCCAGGTTTTGGTATTTGTGCATCGCTGACCCCAGATAGCTTCAGTCAGACAAATTTGGCTTTCTCTGGACAAATAGGGAAAGTGTCAGGCCTATTTCAGCCAGCTGATTGGTAGTTATATTGCATCCAGAAAAACGTTGGGTCACTTTTACACTTTTTCTCATTAAAAGGACTGTAAATCACAGAATCTGCATGTCAACTTTTTGAAAAAATAATTAAGACAGAAAGTCTCAAAATTTGATTAAAAAACTAAACAAACAGTTTGGAGCACACTGGGAGAAATATTAAGATACTGTGGAGTCCCTGAGTTGCCGTCAGAGTAGAAATCTTTCAGTGTAGCTCTAAACAAACTGTGTACAAAGAAAGGTAGCTCCACCTTTTCCGTCTCTTCAGGGACTTAATGATTCACTTTCTGGCTATAATGTTTATAATGTCTTTGAATAAGATCCTTTTGAGAACAGAAAAAAAGATCTCAAGATTTTCTCAAAAAGTACTAAAAGTAGTAAAAAGTAGTATAACCTTAGATAAAAACAAAAAACAAAACAACCACCACAAATTAAAGTTTGCTCTCTTTTTCTGCACTTCTCATACATCAGCGTGAAGGAATTCGATACACTTTTAAGGATAATAAATTGCTACGTTAAGGTTTTCACCCTGCCAACATGTAGACTTCACTTGGCTCACTGTATCCAAACACAACTCCCACATCTGTCCCGTGTTTGCCAAGTTCGCCACATGACGTCCGCCTTAACCCTCGCAGGCTCCAAATCTGCTTTTCATCTCCGAGTGAGACGTTTTCCCCACCGACAATTGAGACGCTTTCCGATTTGCATGGCTTTACTTTGATCCCCGCTTCTTTTAGATCATCTATAACTTTTTTTTTTTTCCTCAGTCATTTCAAAGAAGTCACGGACGTCTTCTCTCTCTCTCTCTCTCTCTGGCGGGAGGCAAAGCCTCTGTGACCTTATGTTCCCTAAAGAGCTGCGAGTGTAAACGGATAATGTTGAAAGAGTAATCTCTGGGGATTTACACAATTTCTGACAGATTCTAATGGGGATACTTTCTATTTTTTCTTGTGCAAACTGCAAAGGGTACACTTCCCACCAACAGGTTGAACCGTGCAGTTTTTTAGTTCACGTTAACTTATGCTCAAACGTGAGTATGAGGGAAAAGAAAAGTTTTTGGAAATACTGAAAAATACATACTTCTCTGCAGATCCATAAGCTTTTTTAAAAATATTTTTATTAAAGCCCAATCACAAACTGGAGAAGAGGAGCAATCATTTGTTCAATCATCCACTCTTAACATGCATCTACAAATAATCTGATCAATCCAGACCAACATTCTCTTTGCTTTTGATACGTTTCGATCTCACACTTAACTTGCCTAAAGTCATTTGCAAAAGCCGTTTTGTCACAGCATGTGTCCTTACCTTCAGTTCATTGCAGAGTTTGACCTGCGCTCGGTGCAGTACGAGGTCAAATCCTCTCGCTGCCACGAGATGCGCCTCGCTGCTTCGCCTCACGACTGCATCCGCTTCAACTTCCGCTGCGACCGCGAGGCCGAGGCCTGGTCCACCGTGGTCATATCGTCACTGAGGGAGGCGCACAGAGGTCAGTTTGAACAAAACTCATGATTTATTTATTTTTTTTCTCTTCTTTATAGCCTCGACATTTCTGTTGAAGATGCTGGGAGATTACTGTAGAGCACAATTGTTCATCCCTGTTGAGCTTTATTACTTTATTACAAATAGATCTTTAAATGTGAGATGTCACAGGTAGAAATCCATGAATTAAAATATCATTGAAAATGTATTATTTAAATAAAATATTTATTGTTTTCTAAATTGATTTTTCAGCTGGTTTTATCTTTTGAAATATATCCGTCTGATTTCCTCTCAGGAACTAAATATTTTACTTGAATGACAATAAATCAGAAAACCTCTGAGTAACTGCGGCCTGAACTGTATGTGAACCACCACATATTGAGATGTTGCACAGTGACTCCTCTCACTGCTCTCTCTCCGACAGTGGCAAACATAAACGCCTGCGAATCGGACGGGAAACACGACTCCGACGCAGCGGTGGATCAGAGGAGCTCGACCTCTCTGACGCTCTGTGGTGAGTCTGCCGCTCTGCGACACTTGTGTCCGCGCTCGCGGCCGGCTCCGGAAGCGTCACCCTGTCCTGTGATTTTCAGAGGAGCTGTGTTCGGAGCTCTCCAAAGTGATCGAGGCAGGCGACATTCAGGCTGCCGCCCAGCACGCGTCCGCACTGGCTCGACAAAAAGCGACGCTGACGATACAGCCGTCCCAGAAAAACTACACAGATGGAGAAATCAGGTCAGGATTAAAGCGGGTAGGCTGTCGACCCGGTCCGTTTCACTTATAGTTCGACTTATGCCGTGATCCGTGTTCTTTCCAGTTTATCCGTGGTGGTGGAGGACGCCTCTTCTTCTTGTTGCGTCACAGTTATAGTCTTTCCCTACATGTCTGTAGCTACACTCAAACAACAGGTGAGAAAACTGTGAGATTGGCGAAACGGGCAAAGCTTCCGGTGGCTTTTATCCGCAAACGTCCATAGCTGTGGGTCTTCCAGGTCTTTCTAGAGTACGGTTTCCATCCTCGCGTGCAGCGCTGGGTGATCGGTCAGTGCCTGTGCTCTGATCCGCGGTCACTGGCTTCCTACGGAGTTCAGAAAGACGGCGACACGGCGTACCTTTACCTGATCTCTGCCAGACAAGCTCGCGTTACACGGCAGCTGTTCCAGCAGGACCTGGAGAACTCCCTGATGGCTTCGGCGCTGCCGCCAGGAAGCAGCCTCACCTCCCAGGTCTGGAGGGGCTACAGCACTCTGCCCTCCAAGCTCCCGCACAACAACCAGGGTGAGTGCAATAAAAGTCACCATTTGGTCTTCTATTGTCTGTCACCAATGCCTTGTTGCAAATTCCTGTTCATGAAAACAAATAGATAGTTCTTCAGATAGCCGTCTTTCATCTTTTCAAGTTTTTGATTATTTCTCTGTCGTTAATCTATTTTTACCAGAAACAGGTGGAGGGAATAACAAAGCAGGAGACATCAAAGACGTCCTCGATTTTGAGAAGCTGCAGCTGAACGATCACTCCAACAAGGCCAGCAAGACGCAGGTATCTGAGGCGTTCGGTGTTCTGAACAGGCCACGGACGGAGCAAACTAAAGGGTTTGGTGTCACGATGGAGGGATCTAAAATATCTCAACTTTTTTTCAACTTGCAGCAGACGGAGTGGGCCTGTCCCTCGTGCACCTTCATCAACAAGCCGTCTCGCCCGGGCTGCGAGATCTGCGCCACCGCCAGACCCGACGTGCAGAGCTGCATCCAGCAGGTACTCCCGCACATCTGAGTCCAGCTGAATCAGTCTGACCGGCCGCCCTCACTCAGTCACCACCCTTCTCTGTCTCTCACCAAGGAGAAAGGACGGAGAGAGGATTGCAGAGAGTCTGGCTTGAGCCGCAGCTGACTGCCCGTCATCGTCATCGCCGCCTGGATTTCGTTTCTCGCTCACGTCCACACACACACACACACGCACACACACACACACACACGCACACACACACACACACGCCAAGAGCGAGCCGTTTAGATCTGAAACACACCTGTTGGCAAAAATACTCACAGAGGGAAAACAAAGTGCACTGATCACCATCTGACTGGAGCGAGGCGGCGCCGCTCGATCTGCTGACAGAGTTTTGTCTGTTTAAATATGGACACCATGACATACATCTCATTTGGCCAGACATCTTTGCTATTTGTTTTAGAGTGGGTGCCTGTGTGTGTGTGTGTGAGTGCGTGTGTGGCGCAAACAGCCTGATATTTATTTTAGCAGAGAAAGGGAGTGAGGTTGTTTCTTTCCATCCGATTGCAGCCAAAAACGAGGGAACGTCGCGTGCAGCGAGGGCAGAATCAGATGCTTTGTGCAATAGCCTGATAATCTGTTCATCTGTCGTCTGCAGCAGGACGACGGACTAATGCCAAAACATTGTCGGAAACGAGAGACAAAAAGCATGCGCCATGTACAGGGTTGTATTTAGTGTAATATTTTTACTAAAATGCATTAACAATGTGATGTAAATTTCAAATGGTGGTTTAATTGTACTTGATTTCCTCTGAGCTATGAAAGCGAGGAAAGATCCAGTCTCAGTGCATAATCTATATATATATATATATATAAAGGAAGGAATCTGCCCGAGTGTCTGTCTGTTCTTTGTCGTTTCCTGCAAGCATCTTCACAGTTCCTCAGACACAAAAAAAACAAAAAAAAAAAGACAAGAGGGTCGTGAACCGAACATCAAAGTCCAGGTGGTTGGACTAAAAACATCCTTAAAAGTTGAAACACATATAACAAGATAAAATATCTCAAATAAGAATAAACTAAGACATCCATGAAAACATGTGAAGTATAACCTAAAATAAAATGTAATTTAAAAGTCAGCAGTACGCCAAGTTCTTTTCCCCCATAATCAAAAAAGAAATGTTAATTAGATATCTATCACCGTGTAACGAATCAAGAGTTTCACTTTAGTTTGAATCACTAAAATAAGGTAAGAAAATTGTTTTGCAGTTCATCTTTATCAAGTCGGGACAGGAACTTTTAAATAAAACTTTTAAATAATTTTGAATTATGGCATGGAGCGTTCCATTCTAGTCTTCTTAAGTACCACAAATAGCCCATTACTAGTTTTACAAAAAGACATCACCCAAGTCTGCCTTTGCTGGTATACTTTGACCATCAAAATAAATTCCTACCCCTGCCTACATAAATAGTAGAGGTACGCAGGAACAACTCAAGATTGTGCTCTTCTCATTCATGCAGATCTATCTGTGCTGATCTAAGCTCTTGATTTATTGTTCCACTACATTCTGACCATCAATGGTCAAGAGCAAAAGAATGAGATCCCGGACAGCAAGTGGTCGAAATGTTGGTTGAATGGCCTCAGCCAACCAACAGATGTGGTGTAGATCTCCATCACCTGCGGAGCCACTGCTTCTCTGCATCGGCTGGAGTCAGCTGAGGTGCTTTGAGCATCTCAACACGATGCCAATGGATGGAGAACCGAGACACGGTCAGGAAATGCTGAAGGGAGTCACCAGCGTGAAGAGAGAGCCGCTGTGGAGAGAGGACTGTGTAGGCTGGACGGACGCTATAACAATTTACACCTTTACATTTTTAAAAGCTTGAAAAGTGAAATGAAAGCAGAAACAAACGCAACACAGATTCAGTTTTAGACATATTTAACGTTGTGAGTTATAAATACGAAATAAACACGTCTCACTAAACAAAAATGACAAAAACAAGTAGAAAAATATCGGTGGCAGCTCGCTTAACAGCTTATCCACTAATAGCGTCACAATAATTATCAGGCTAATATCTTTACCATCCTGTCCCTCAAGCAGTTTTTAAAAACAACAGTGCAGTCTTTTCTTCAAGTACCACAAACCAAAGTATTAAAAATGAAATCAACTTTCCTTACCAAAGGAAAAATTGTAGTTATGTCCACTATTACATGTCCCCCTCCCCTACAACTGTTAAAAGTTATGTAAAGTACAAACCACTTTATGCACCGCTTAAAATGTTCTAGTTGGCCACAAAATGGCTGCAATCTCTGGAAGGTGAAATACAAACTTGGAGTAAAAATGTCAAACCAACAAAAAAAAAAAACACAAAAAAAAACACAGTCATTTGTTTCTCGCAATGTAAATGTCCTCGTTTAACTCTCCAGTGGATCTAAGCATATGTTCTTCACATTCCACCCCCCCCAAAAAAAGTAAACCTGAGATCATCCCAAAGTGTGAAGCCTGCAGCAGACCTGCAGTCTACTTCCAGAAGAGGATGTTCCAGAAAAGCAGCCAGCACGGATAAACCATCAAGGCAATCAGCGGGTATACCAGAGAACCGTACAAGTAGTGGTCCAGGATTCCCTGCGAAATAACCGACAGGTACAACAGCCAGCCGTCCTGGAAGCTAACAGGCATTTCCTCCAGCTCTTGGAAGAAAAACACAGAGAAGAGGAGCGTGAAGGCTGGGCTGAGGATCACCAGGACGACAGCTGACAAAGTTCTGAAGAGAAAGAGAGAGAGTGGAAAAAATCTGATCACAGTTCGGATTTATTTTGGCGAGACACAAATGTTGACCAAAGAATGACCGTCGGTGAATTACTTTGGCACGTGGGGTGTAACAAAAGCAGCGACGGGCACCAGGGTGAGAGCCAGGATGAAGCCCAGGGAGAAGTTAATGAGGGCTGTGCAGCTCAGTAGGACGGCCAGGTACAGAACGGCAACGAGCTTCAGCACCCTCCAGCCCTGCTCTGTCCCCTCACCCGACAACAACCTGCAACACAACAGAAACTGCCAAAGTGACAGCTGTCTCCGCTTCAATATGGAAGGAAATTCATTTTTACTTGAGGCATGACCAAATCACCTCAACTGATCCAGCTAAGCATGTAGAGCAGTATGTAGCAATGATTAGAGTCTGATCAGAAGAAGTTTTTTTTGTTTTTTTTTTGTTTTTTTCAGTGTTTGGGGATACAGGAAACATGGCCATAATTGATGTCAGCATAGTGGTAAAAAGTCAAATCTAAAATATCAGAATTAATCCTAATCCACAACACAGGCAAACCTAAATATTTATTTAATCATATTGTTGGTCAGTTCTTATGCTGCGATGTTTGAATGACATCAGATGACTGATTGAATGATGGATGGATTTTAAATCGAAGTCTATACGGTTTGTTGCCAGAATACATAGCAACTTAACACTGTAGTAGCTCTAGATTTGACTCCTTGTGTCCTTCACCTGGAGCGAAATCATGATACAAATCCTGCCTGCATGTCCGAAATGATCAGAAATGAATATTACAGAGGACAGATTCTATTTATATTTCAAAGTATCCACATATTGGTTGGACTCAAGATTACATAAATAGGCCTTTGTTTTTTGTTGCCCTTTTAAATTTGTGGCCAACAGTGTCGTTCCGGACACTGTTGGTTAAAAAGACTGAGCATAAATGAAAAAGTCGAGTGTCAGAGGTTGTGTCATTCGGTACCTGTGTGTGTTATGAGGCAGAGCCAGGCCTGCTGTATAAACAGCAATGGCTGTGAGGACGACGGCTTCAGTCTCTGAAACCGGGAAGTGTTCGACAGCGATCTCCTGGAAACGGGTTGGCAGGATGTACAGGGCCGCTCCGGTCAGGTGGCTGATCACCAGAGGAGTCAACACTGACAGAACCCCAGGGCTGGACTGCTGCACTCAGGGGGGATTTTATGGGTGAATATGCAGGAACAAAATGCCTTCGTCTGTCATCAATTTATCAGTGTTTATTTCTAACCTGAGCGATGTCACCAACTCCATCCGCTGCTACGGCAGGTGGACTGACAAGCTGCACCCAAAGGTCCAACGCCTGGACTTAAAGTCAAGGAGGAGAAATGGAAAGATTGCACAACTAAGATTCAGTCAGTAATAGCAGATGTTTTTTTTACGCTGACTTCAGCTAAAACAAAAAAAAAAAAAAAAAAAAAAGGTGAAATCATCATCAGAGGATACACGAAGCAGCAGGATGACCGCGAGGAGGCCGAAGGCAGGCATATAGTATCCAATAGAGACAAAGTGGGAAAGTGATGGCATGAGGTAGAAGAAGTAGGACTGGTGAAGGCGTTCCAGAAGATTATTCAGTTTTCGAAACATTCCTTCCAGGAGTCTAAAATGTAAGGAGAAAAAAAAAAAAAAGACATCAGAAATGCTAAAATTTCCAGATATGAATTGAAATTTCATTGACAAAGTTTTAGAAAATAACATTTAATCAGTGAAAAGGCTTTATAATTCCTGATAGCTATCCTTCATTGAGGGAGAAGGAACAAGTGATTAAGGAGCATGAGGTGGTTGGTCAGTGTGCTGTATTCAAGCATATTAATGGAAAATCAAGTGGAAGAAAAATGTTTGATATTACAAGGTTATTCAAAAATTTGTTTATTCTGTATGATATAGACTTTTTTGATATGCACATAAACCTGTAGTACAACATTTTCCTTAATACTCTTGTGATTATTTTAAGCTACATTTTGAACAACAATGTCAAACTTATACAGTTTAATAAACTTTTAGAGAACAAAATGGAGAAAATAACACATAAAATGCTTTGTATCCTTGAAGCCTGAACATCTGATAAACAGACATATGTAAGAAAAATATGACTTAGGGTTATGATAAAAAAAAATAAAACAATAAAAAGAACAGCAATCTGCGGTTCTGACCTGCCAACGGTGGTGATGTCCGTCTTGTACTGGCGGAAGCTGTTGATGCCCTTGATGGTGGCCGCCTCTATGTGGTAGCGCAGGAACAAACCGTGGTCTCCCCACGGCCGCCCGCTGGCCTGCTTCATTACCATCAGCATCATGGTCTGGACGGCGTGGCTGTAGCCTGACACACTGTCCCAGTCGTTCCTCTGCAGCTACGGAAGCACCGGCAAATGAAAGTAAAAAGCTATAATCCTTCAGCTCTGCTAACCGGATAACGTTGTATGTGTTTACAGGCCTTTACCCGGCCCTGGATGGTGCAGAGGACTCCTATCTTCTGGCAGAAAGCGTAGAAGAGGTTTGCCAAATCCAGGTTTGGCAACTGGCCATTGAGGCCTTCCAGTATTATGTCCAAACTGGTGATGACGTCACTGCTGAGCTCCAAGGACAGAGCAGCCTGGATTGAGCCACCGCGTCCTTGTAATGGAGACCAGTCCATTCCTGGAATATAAAAAAACAAAAAAACAAAAAAAAAAAAACACACGCACCAAGATGCATTGTTTTTGACTAAATCAAGTACATGTGACTTGCTCCTCTTACTCGAGGATCTCTGCTATTTATTTTGACGGGATGATCACCTGTAGTGTTGGTGTGGTGGTAGCTCTCCAACCAGGCCTGCATACCAATCAAGTCATGCTCGTTCACAAGGAAAATAATGTCCTTGGCCCAAAAAACCTGACCTGGCAACCACAGAAGAATTACTTGAGTCGTCGGCACTGAATTTAAGTGACAAATCTTTTCAAGGTTTTCCAGATTGTCGCTGAACAGTCAGAAGGTGCACTACTCACTGCGGAAGTAGTGAGCCAAGCCCAGCAGCAGCCCCACAGCCTGGTTGTTGTTGTCGCCGGGGCTGCAAGGAGCACTGAGCACCAGGGCTTCAGTTCGTGGAGCTCGAGGGGCGCGAAGGATCCCGTAGACATTTGTACCTTTCACAATCTATTAAGAACGGTACAGTCAGTCAATATTTGAGAGAAATAAAAAGAGAAGAGAGTGCAAATGTAGGAAATTAACTGTGGCAATAAACTTACATATCTCTCTTTATTTTCATCTGGAAAGGGCAGCGTGCGAGAGAAGCTCTGGGTGAACACCTCCAGCCCTTGAGCCTGCATCGTTTTCACCAGCCAATCCACCGGCATCCCACTGCAAAGATGTCAACCTCATGTTGGGATTTTCAATTAAATCAACAGACAAGATAAACATTAGAAAAAAAAAAAAAAAAGGAAAAAAAAACATACCCAACTTTTTTCTTGTGAGCAGCAAACTCTTTGCCTGTGGCCAGAGCTCTTTCTCCTGAAGGGAAGCGCTCCTCCACCATGGTGGACCCCATGGCATTCTCCGACATGTATGTTCGCAACGTGAACGGCTCAAACGCTAACCCCATAAACCAGCACACACCGGCGAAGTAGCAAAGTGCACTGGCATGCAGAAAGAGAAGAAGGAAAATTATTTACAAAACTGAGCCAAAATGTAAAACTGTAGTCCCGTTTAAGAACAACAGGACTATTTCTAATTTCGAAAATTTAAGCAAAAATTTTAGAGGAACTTAACACTAAAAACTTTCAGCTAACCTAAAGATATAACCTTTACTCAAAGACAGCACTTCTTAACACTGTTTGACCTCAAGCGTAATATAGATCTAAACAAATTATCTAAGCAAAGTGCTCTATAAATAAAACTAGTTGATGGATCTAATTCTTATGCTTCACATGGACTTCATTAAAAACTTTTAGACGACAGAAAGAGATCACAAGACAGTCTGGATCCTATAAAAATAAAGGATGTTATTAAAATGATGAAACACAAAACAAAGCTGAATAAGACCCAGTTGCGACTGACACTCACCAGATCGGAGCATTGAGGCGGGTCAAAAGGTTGATCAAAGCCCGTCTCCTGTTGGGATCAGACAGCAGTCCCATCTTCTCGTTTCCTACACCGGGTCCTGCAGGAAGCGTACATACACGTCGACTAAGAAATACACTTTAATAATCTTTATCTTAAGAAGTTATAATGTGGAACATAATCGCATATATTACTGTCACACGCTCCAAAACAAACATACATATTGAGTTTTCATTCATTGATCAAACTGTTGTCTCAACAGTATTCATGACAGCTCTTCTGTGATTAGCCTTATGCTAACCAGTTACCAAGCAAGTTTTCTGAGTTTGTAAATTTCCCGAAACACGTATTCATCCTCAATAAGGATCTGTTTTTGGTGACGAAGATGTGTCTTATAACGTTTCAAATATACGAAAGCTTACCTCAGAATAGTGGTGACATTCACCTGCAGAGGCGAGGTTTCATCAGAGCAGCAGCTGGCTAAAAGTCGGTGCTATTTCCTTGTTTTAGTGGGAATGTATTTACTGCGGACCGACTTCCGCTAACAAAATGCATCGAAATAAAACTGAAAATGAACAAATAACACAAAGGTAATCTTTAAATGAAAAATGAAAAGAAAAAAAATAATAAAAGTAGCTCCCATTTAATTGTTTAGAAGCCTTTTAGTCCCTCCCAATTTAAATTGATATTAGGAAGCCGATCCAACTGTTTAAAGTTGCATACCTCGATTTAATTTTGCTCATAAAAATAAAACAAAAACCTTGTAAATTCAGAGTAATATGTACGCTTCACTGAAAGAACAAGGTATTACATTTATTGTGTTTCTGTAACTTCAACAACAAAGTACAACTCCTCTGGATTAACAGGATAGAGGCAAAAAATAAATAAATTCTTGCCTCAGCAAATTGGCACAGAAATGGTTTTGTTGGCTTGAGGGAGAGCAAATAAACTGACAAAAATATGACTACAAGATAGATCTATATATTTTATTTACAGCATTTTTAACTGCTTCTCATACCTATTTCCATTTTGTTCCTGTCCATCTAAACAATCTCATAAAACAAATTATTTATTCAAATTTCATATACAAGAAGCAAACAACTGACATCTTCATTGTTAGGCTTATTTACGTACAAAAGTATAAAGAAACGCTTCTAATGAAATAAATGAAAGCAAACAGTTTCTTTCAGAATCCCAGTGAAGATGTTACTCTCTGGAGAGCACCGACGCTTCTTGGAGGTGCTGCCTCACCACCTCATCCAGCACCTTGCTCACAGATTTACAAGCAGTCATTGCGGCTTCAATCAGAGTTTCCAGGTGGTCCTGATGAAGTCGAGCGTCCATCTGAACGAGAGCAATCTGTCCTCCTCGGGGCAGCAGCGCCAAAGCCAGAGAACTCACTCCTCCGCTCTCCTCAGCATAGCAAAGGTCGGCAAGGGGAGTCTCGTCGACAAAACCTACGGTGCAGGCGCAGACGTAGTCTCTCATGGGGATGCCTGCATCAATGACTGCCAATGTGGCTGCATTCACACATACGCTGTAGTTCCCTCCATCTGACTGTAGAATCTGGAAGAGAAAACATATTTTTAATGCAACACAGTCGGTGGGACTTAGCAAACCTTCAGTTTTTAATTTACCTTTCAGTTTTTAATTTACCTTCACATAGATGTCTATCTGAGAGCGCGGGAAGAGCTGGGTCATCACAGCAGCTTCAAACGTCTGCTTCAGGTGGAGACTCATCTCGGTGGATTTGCGATCTCCGTGTGGTCTCCTCTTCCTCTCAGCTGTGCTGAACGTGGCCATACTGTACTGGCAATTGATAACTGCTCGATCGTGAAGAGCCCGACTTCTGGAGCCCCGCATCTGAGGCAGACACAGACAATAATGTCAAATAATTCAAGCCCAGCTATTAAAGGTATGGTAAATCAACCTAGGGATGGTTATAATATTCAGGAAGGACTAAAGAAATGCAGAAACACCAGTTCCCTTGCCCACACAGAGTATATCATTATGTTACCAAACAATCCCAAACAAATATGAATAAAAAATTATTTTGGAACAGATAACCCATGCCAACAGTAAGATGCTGGGTTAGTATCAAATATCAAGTCCCAATTACCCTTGGATCTTCTTGATGCCCAGAGAAGGGTGTGGTTTCTCTGCAACTTTAATATTAAAGTTGGTGAGTATACGTACAGGTGATTTTGAGTGCATATTTTGGATGCTGTGTGGATTAGAGAAAATCTCAAATAAATTAAAAGTTGCCCAACAAATAAACTTAATATTAAATGGGTTGTGCGTCATTCCTCCCCACATTACTATGGCATATATGCTGATAATTTACATTTCTGAGGGTAACAGCATCTAACTAAATATCTTTATCCTGGATAAATAGATGTAGAACATATTGTTACCATACAGGTCTTGTTCCAATTTTTGATATTTTATAAGAATGTATTAGAATTTATAAAATAAAACTATTTTAATACAGCAAAACTCCCATAGCCTAATTCTGATAGGCTATCAGAATTAGGCTATCAGTACTGGTTTACAAGAGTACAACAGTACTGTTGTTTTTTATAGTACCGCCTATAAAAACAACAATACTATTGTTTTGATAGGCCTTTCCCTAGACTCACATGATTTAATTAAATGAAAATGAAATGACAAAAATGCTATAAATTGAATTAGAGGGAAGCCGTCTTTACACATGTAAAGCCTAACTGTAAGAAAAAAAATCAATCTTTTAACAGAAAATATGATTGGATTATTTTTTTTTTATTACGAATAAACATTTTTTAACCTTCATTTTAAAGTTACGGCCTTCTAACAAGAGGTAATTTCTTTAAAATAACGGGAATTTATTTAATTACTCTGCTCTGCTGTGCCATTCACTTCTCCAGATGTACTTACCTCGTGCGGACCGTAGACGACAGCCAGAGCCTTGGTGTTTCCTTGCTCTAAATAAGCAGACCCGTCAGCCTGGGCAAACACTCCCATACGGGCCTGAACTTTCCGTAGTTCGGTGGCTTTTCTTCCATCCAGGCGGTATCCTTGATCAGAGAGCAGCTCTAAGCCCGCCATGTTTCCGTAAGTTTCACAGCAACGCCACAACCCACGTGGTTTTACTGCTACACTACATTACCCATCAAACACTTAGGAGAAGATCTACGGCAAAACCAAAGAGCCAAAACCCTACAGATGCGAAATCTTGTTTACAAACGTATCTTATTCACATGGATATTTTTGGATAATTTATTTGTTGAAGGGTAGAGGGAATTTATTTCATAAAACAAAAACACAAAATAGAGTATTTTCTATTAATATAAGAAATTATTTTTGTGTGTGTGTGTTTTTAATCATTTACAATGGGACTTAAATAAGTTTAGGTGTGACTTTAATAACAGCTTTGAATAAATTGTGACTACATAAACAATAATTAGTCTCTGTATAGTTAAAGATTTATAATTTTGTTTCCATTTTTAATATGGACTACTCGTCATGAAATACAGGTAAAATTAAAATGCATTTAAAATTGGAATTATTACTAAAACGAGCAAATGTGGTAAAAAAAAATGAATAAAAGTATATTCTAACAAAATAATTTAAGTATTTGATTTATATTAGCATGTATGTTGTTTCTTTTTATATTACTGTTGAGTAAAAAAAAAAATCAGATTTTTCAGACTTCCCAGCGCAAAAAATAACAACCCCCCTTTTTACCGATTCCTCTGATAACCGGTATAGAGAGCTTTGAACTCATGCAGCGTCCATCCTTCAAAAAATAATAAATAAATAAATAGGACGACCAAAGCTGAAATAAGATAGTTGTCAAACTTAAACACTTTTAAAAATAAAATTTATTAGCATCTCTAACGTGTATAAATAAAAACATATGAAACAATGCATATATGGATGTTATGAGCTTAACAGGAACAGGGTTACATGTGATACAAAGGAGCAGTCTTCAGTTTAGCCAGTGTTCTGTGAGACAAACTTTGAAATCAAGCTTTCAAACACGCATACCTAGGAGTTGCAAACCTGTCACAAGAATTCAACAAATTTATTTGGGGTGATATATAATAAATATGTCATATATATATGTGTGTATATTTCCCTTTCGCTCTTAAAATTTTAAAACATCTTCTTCATAAAAATTCAATACATAAAAAAAAAAATATTAATAGTGCTCAGGCACAAAGCGTGAACACTATGCACACTGACCTTTTTGATTTAAAACACTCCAAATCCTCAAAAAGGATTTTATTCATTTATATCCCTTTAATGAATATCTATTCTCCCCACAGACTTATGACAAAAAGTTCTGAGGGAACCCAAAAATTGAGGGGCAAAGACTAACCTTGAACACAACAACAAAAAACAAACCCCCGACCAAAACCAGCAAGATGGCGGAGTATATCATTTAAATGCAACTATCCAACTCCAAATTCAGCAAACACACAGATGGACTTGCATTTTATTTAATGCAAGCTTTGCCAGCTGCAATCTCCAAATGTGTGAAGGTGTGGGAAAAACAAAAAAACAAAAACAAAAGTGAAATCTGTTTGGGGGGTTGATTTGGCTTTCAGAGGCAAAAAGCAAAGAAAGGAAAGAGCTTCTTTTTTTTGTCAGCCAGATACTTTCTGTTTGGTCATGCTTTATACACTCAATATTTCTTTGTTGTAAAAACTGCAATATGCACCAAACGGACCAAATATTGCTGGGTACGCTGCCTCAACTTAGTGGGATGTGGACATCGAAATTACACTGACGATGAAAAAAGAAAAGCAAAACAACCCACTGTACTGTGTGCCAAATGACCTCCTAAGTCAGAGTGTGGACCGTTACTGGCCACAATCTCAATCTCAATTTTTCCACTCCCTTTCAAAAAATAAAAAAACAAAAAAACATATCACATTTCAGTTGGGAACAAATACATCCAAAAACTAACTGCCTTCAAAGTGACAAAAACAGAAAAGTAAAAACAAAGAGTGACTTGTCTGCTTTAATACGCAGGTGTTTTTGACGGTGAGAAGTTTTCAACACTCAAGGAACACGGCGACCTCTTTCAGCCTTGTGGAATGAAGGGACTACGTAGATCTGGGAAAAAAAAAAAAAAAAAAAAAAACAAAAGAAGATGGTCCTCATTCCATCCCAAGTCTTTTAGAAGAGTGCAAAGGTCCCCGTTATGATTCCCTGATATATCCATGTTCTTCTGTCTTAAAAATCTGCGAACTCTTTTGCACATTTGTCCGTTACAGAAATGCGGATAGTCTCCTCCTCGTAATCGTCGAAGTTGCTCGTGTCCCCGGGGCCTCTGCACTTTGGTATGAATGGAGCTTCCACCTGGAAGAACAAGAGGAGTTTGATGAGGTTTATATTCCTACTCACACTGTCTGTAAGGACAACTAACTGGGAAGCTGTCAAATACTAAGCCTCTGTTGCAAAGTAAAAAGTAAAAAAAAGTTAAAGACGGATTTTTTCAAGTGGAGAGAGTGGAGAATGGGGGTAATGAGCTCATGTTTGAACGCCATCATAAGGACTCTAGCTGCAGAGTTCTGAATGTATCGGAGCCTCTGTAGGTTTTTGCTAGAGGTCCCGATGAGAAGTACATTCCAGTAGTCCAGTCTGGAGGAGATAAACGACATGGACCAGCTGTTCGGGGTTTGAGGAAGAGAACAGGGTGGAGTTTGGAGACATTCCGGAGGTCACAGAAGGAGGCTTTGCAAGAGCGGTTGGCATGAAATTCAAAAGTGAGGTAGAGATCCTTTTTTACACAAAGATGATCTGTGACTGTTGATGAAAGACCAGCTGTCACAAGAGATCCAGGTATAAATCTGGCTGATTATTGTCTGGTAAGTAACCATTTTAACTGGTTGCTTACCAGACAAAGACACAATTTTTCAGGCTTTTTTCAGAAATGTTCAATCAGTCTGACGTCAGGAACATTGCAGAAAATTAAAATCGGCCTCCTTCGTCTATTCCAACACATTTTTGATCCAGTTAGCTTCACTGTCATGTTGGAACACCCTAGTGCAATAATTTTGGACTGATCTGATGGAAGGAATTTTTTTTTTAGAATGAAGAACAGCAAACACCAAGCCTATCATAATGTGGAGCACCAGTAACATACCCATTGTAAAGTACATTTAGCATCAATATGGACTGAATAGGTCATTACTTACATCTGGTAGGAATTTCAGGTCAAGTGCACTTTTAAAAATACATTTAATGAAAAAACGTGTTGATAAGTTCAACACCTATTATAACCCAATACGTGTGATTCTGATTCTATTTGGATGACAAAAAAAAAATCCATAAATCCAATCCTTATGCCCCAAATAAATGGTAAACGTCTTTGAGTTGTTCCATATAAAGTCAGTAAACCTCCAAAAGGAGACAGCTTTAAAAGACATCATCAAAACATCACATTAATAAAGATAAGCACATGCAAACTTTACTGACACTCTACAATGGGGGGGGTTGATCCTCTTGCTTCAATAGCACATTTAATTGTCCCTTTTAGACATTTTATATAGAAGCATAATAAAAATACAACATGCCCAAATCTCTCTAAAAACCCCACTAATTAATGTCTTCGGGGGGATTAACTCTGATTAAGAGGCATCCAACTTACTCTGTTTATTTCCCTGAGTGAACGACTAGTCTGCTGTGCTCGTCTCACTGTATGAACACTTATCTCGCGCGTTCAAATTAACCAAAATGTTAAAGGGTATTAACAAAAATGGGCCGCCAAATTAATCAAACCGTGGAAACAAATCTTATCTCATGCTCAGGCAATACTATTTCATGCTCACCATGTGGTAAAGCAATGCTATCAAGAGCATTAAATGTTTTTTTTTTTGTTTTTTACAATCAAGTTTCTGCGTGCATGTAGTGATGTTAGGTTACTTTGATGAAGAAAATGAATCTTCGTCTTGTGTGACTTTCTCCTCCACCAAATTATCTTTTAAACTGACTACTAAAACTCTCGGCTCTCATTGCATTCTTTATGCTCTACATCATTATTTTCCACACTGAATCTTTAAACACTCTTCTGCATAAATCAAAGCAAGTCTAAAAGCCAGATAGCACACTTTAAAAAACACAAGCAGCAGCTGAAACGGTCACATTTCTTAGCACAAATTGAAACGTTTTGTGCAATTTTTTTTAACAGACCAGTTAACACACCTCCATCAGCTTTATATTTACTAAATACTGAGTGTGTTGGCTGCCAGAGTGACACACACGAAAACATATGACATGTTTGTGTGCAAACTAAGAAAGTGGAACAGTGAAATAGCAACTGCTGGCTGGGATTTCAGTTTTTGAAAAATGATTAATATCAATGTAACGTAATACTTTTCATTTTAAGAGTCTACAGAGGCCAGTTAAAAACAAACTTTTTGTTATTTGAAATATTAAAGACCACTTTTGCTACCTTTAATGTGACTAATACAATAGATCCTTGTGAAATGCAAAATAAATAAATAAATAAATAAAATAGATGGAATAATCTGGGTGTATAAATGTGCATTACCTTAAACTAAAACTTTGTTGAATCAGTCTTTCAATTAGTTTCAACCGTCAAGACTTCTGGAGAACTCAGCCGCAATATAACAACATATGGAACAACAGTCACATTTGTAAAGTCTGATTCTTCTCCATAATTGATAAAAACAAGATGGAAACCGGTGATGAAGACTACCAAGAGCTTGAGGGCGACACTGAGGAAGCTGCAGGGATTTCTGATCAGTACCGATTTTGTTCGAGTGACTCCTGTATTCCTGAAAACTCCCTCCAGACAGTAAGTAGTCTTGTGGAGGAACGCGTCATAGTCTGATAAACCAAAGTTAAACTTTTTGAGCACAATTTCAAAAGGTCATTATGGCAACAAAAGAAATAAACACAAAGCATCAAATGAATGCTATACTTTCTAGAAACACCACATGGCGTAATACCTGGGAAACTTTATGAGCAAAACGGCCAAAAACCCAAACAAGCATAAATCAATAAGCAGTTAACATGGGTCGGGCTCATAATGGTTATTGTTGTTATAAAACACGGCTTACCTTTCGCTCGTAGATTGCAATCCAGTCTGTTGTGGAAAACCATTTGTGGCCTTTGATGTCGTTGACGCCGTTCTTCAGGTTTCCGTAGCGTTTGGTCAGGTCCACCTGCAGCAAGTTTCTTAACAGGTCCTTCAAGTCAGAGCTGAAGTGGGATGGGAATCGTACCTGAAGGGAAGAAAAGAAAGCTTAAGAACTTCAAAAGGTCTTAAACTGTGGCTCTTCATAAATTCTACATGCAATACTTGGAAGAAAAGCCATCAAGGATCGAACATCCTTTCCATTTTTGAAGTTTCTTAAAGTGAATAAACTATTCAGGATTCAAATCTTGAGATTTTTTTTATTTTTATTTTTTTGTTTCAGATTAAATTATTGGTGTTGTTTTGGAATTGTTAAACCCTCTTCAGTCTTTCGCCATATATCTAAATTCAGACATGATATAACGACACAGATGTAGAAAAAAAAAATAAAGGTATTTTTAGCATAGTCTTTAATTCATAAAACAATTTCAAAAAATTAGTAAGCAATTTAAAGCAGAGATCTAGAATTAAATAGTATTAGTTAGATCCAGATCAGTTCTATGGACTACTCACTGAACATTAATATCATCAATTTTCTAATTACATAAATGGAGATAGATGAGAAAAATAGCATAACGTCAGTTATGTTATGGGCAGCTTTTGGTTTCCTAGTCAAGATTTTATTTTTTTTTTCCACATTCAGATTTTGTGTTTTCAAAATTAAATAAGGAAAAAAATATGGAAAAAATGTTATTCTATACTCCACTTTCTTTCTGTCATATTTATCCAGACCTGGAACATCCTAAAGCCAAATTCCATATTTCATCATACTCTGCAGTAGCTCTGGAGTATGTAAATTCCCCTCGAGGAAAATTCCTTCTCACCTTTCCAGACACTATCTTTTCATAGATCTGAATCGGCTGATCTGCAAAGAACGGAGGGTAACCAGCTGCCATTTCGTAGATGAGAACTCCGAGGGCCCACCAGTCCACGGCTTTGTTATAGCCCTGAAACAGACCAGGCAGATGTCTAAAACAAACAAGCCTTCTGACATCATGAAAGTGTGCATTCTCTGTTGGATCTAAATCTGATAAACACAGGTGTTAAACGTCCCAGGCAGAAAAAAGAAAGAAAGAAAAAAAAAAAAAAAACAACCAAAGACTGACCTGCGAACAAATAAACACTACATTTAAATGCTCGAAGGCATATATTTTATGTGCTCCGACACTTTTTAAATGAGTGGTTACAGCAACACAGTTAATGTTAAAATACAACAAATAGTTGTATGAAGTTTGAATGAAGATTAAACCGGAGGGCAGAGAGCAAAGCAGCCTCACATGCTGAGCAAAAAGTCTTTGAAATCAGTGAAAAAGGTTGCGTATCAATCTACTGGGTGAAGAAAAAGGCTTGAAAATTGTTTCTCCAGGGAAACCCACTGACTATATCCGTTACTTCCGGCAGAACAAAGTCTCTTAGTTGTGTCAACTTTTGCTCTATTTCTGACTTTTTTTTTTTTTTTTGCTAAGCAAACGAGCAAAGTGGTGTGCTTAGCGAGGTTTACATTTATCTAAATCAGCAAAGACGGATGTTAACATCAGATATGAACAGGGCCAATGGTTAAGCTGGTTAAACATTGATGGGAGGGGCTGGAAGGCAACATGGTTTCATAATAACTCATAAGTCAACAAAAAATAAAATGCCTTTACTCCCAGCAGCGAATACCAGAGTAAATGGGTATATGGGATGCTCGTAATTGCACAGCAATATAATTTTATTGGCAATGCATAAATCCGTCTATTTTAGGCCTGAAACCATTAAGGTCGTGTCTGTGAAGATGTGAAAGTGACAGAGGAAAGAATTACTGGTATTACACTTGGGAAGAACTGGAAAGGGCAATTAGAAAAGTACTACAGGGGTTTTATGTTCTTTAGGGGGAAAAAGTATATCATAATCAACTAAACAATTCAAGTTTATACTTTGCTTAGAATGATCTCTGGCGCGAGGTATTCTGGTGTTCCACACAACGTCCAGGTTCTTCCTTTTACTCTCTTGGCAAATCCAAAGTCTGTCACCTGAAAATTGTAGGGAAAATGCCGCATTACTGACCTCTAACCGTTTCGCAAAATGCTCCAGCATCATAAATTCATGGTCTGCACTGCAAGCTCACCTGAAGGTAGCCATGGTTGTCAATGAGAAGATTCTCAGGTTTTAGATCTCTGTAGATGAGGTCTAATGAATGTAGGTACTCAAACGTCAGCACTATCTGGGCGCCGTAAAATCGTGCGTGTGGCTCACTGGAAATTGAGAGATGTGCGTTTAGCATAAAGAGAAAAGGGGGGGAGACATTTGGAAGAAAATGTAGAAAGAGTTTAATCTAGCATAAACCACATAAAAACCCAACAAAAAAAACAAGCCAAGGCACCACTGCACAGCAACACTTTGTATAATTTACATTTAATCCTCACCTGAATCTTCCAATTCGTCTTAAATGAGAGAACATCTCTCCTCCTGGAATGTACTCCATTACCATGTACAAATTGGAGTTGTCCTAGAAATGAAAGAGGCTCCTAAATGTTCCAGAAGACCAATTAAAGGATTTTTTTTTTTTTTTTCAAATTTCTACACGTCAAGATAAGCAAAGCATACCTTAAAGGCGTACTCGAGTGTGACGATAAAAGGAAAGCTCACAGCTTGTAATATCCTCTTCTCGTTTAATGTGTGTTCTATTTGCTTAAGTTTCACCACCTGACAGATGCAGAGATAAGATTGTCAATCAGATCCCGGCAATGGAAGAGTAAGAGGAACTCAAGCAGGCAAGGCAACTAGGAGCTACTAATAATCTATTTTTCTAAAGTAACACTGTAATTCATAATGTAAAGATAAAAATGCCATTTTTAAGTACAAAAGTGACTATGTTCTTGGATATGATAAATGGCACAGTTTTACTAAACCCTAAACATTTTTACTGCATATAGCAATAATACTTGTTGGAAAATAAAGCTATAGTCTTAATAAAGCTGCCACCAACCTTCTGCTTGTCCAGGATTTTCATGGCAAAGTACTGTTCTGTCTCTGTGTGTTTGACCAGCATGACTCTTCCAAATGAGCCTGTACCAAGAGTCTTTATCCTGTCAAAGTCCTCTAGGCACGTTGAGCACTGTGGAAACAACCTCGGGTTATTACTGTATGTGCCAAGACACAAATGTTACGTTTAACAAACAAATCAGGCTGACCTGTGGTGGGTTTTCCCATTTCCGTAAGAAATCTTCTTTGGCTTTAGCCAGAAACTCTTTAACTGGAAGAAAAATGAGACGCACCACAGACAGAGTGAGCTGGCATATATTTAGTTTGTGTAGAAGCAATTTTGCATTCAGGTTCACCACACGTTTGGGGCTTAACTGGTCTTAGCAAATAGACCGAGGAGAAGAGGAGAAGGGAAGAAAAGTAGGAAATGGAAAAACGCAAGTCAAGGAGGAAGAACACAAGCAGAGTTAGCTCTCATCTGGATATGAAATGAAAGGAAAGGAAGGAAACAAAAACACAAGACAACAATACCAATGAGGTGACAGGCAGATGAGTGATGCATGCCAAGAAACTCAGCATTTCTGTTATTTAGTAGTCTAAGTCAAACAGGAAAAAACATCCCTCAGAAACCACAGGATTTGTTTCTCTGGGCATCACCTCTGGTAGAAAACACTTACAGGAGGATGTTAGTCATTTCACCCCTTTACCATTTTTGCAGTTTTGGTTGATTTGTACGACAACTTTTTCCAGGTATGGAAATAAGCCGTCTAAAATTCACATCAATTAGTACCTGGCTTTAAAAATGTATTTTTTAAATGCTTTGACAACCGATAATTGAGTGTTGGGTCATGTTCTGTTTTTGACTTGTAAGCTATGAGTAAATGTCACTCATTATTAAATTAATACGGGCTCCACAATATAAGGAAAACAAGAAATGTTGATTGCATTGCTAAATATTTGCAAAAATGACACCAATTTTATTTAAGTCAAATTTCTTTCACTTTGTCGTTATCGTGAATACCCCACTTCTCTGTTGGAGTTCTTTCAGACTGAGGTCTTAGTCAGGCAGAGGGAGTCCGTCCACCTGAACAAACATATGAGCGTAACAAGCACAGTTGGAATGCACTGCACCTGACATATATTAGTCTACCAAATATTACCTGCAAGCAGTTCTTTGCACTTATGATGCAATTGGGATGATGAATATAACTGATACATTACGCGGCTCTATTTTTGGATCTAATCTGCCATATTTTACAACAGTTGTTTGGCCCAAACAGAGATCAGAACCACAAGCCTTGAAAACAGGTAGTAAGATTAAGAGATGCAACGATAGGGCTTTTCCTGTTCTGGGTTTCTATTAGGTCTGATGAATAATTGTGCTTAGGCCTATAAACATATAATTTAAAAAAATAAAGGGCACATTCTTTAGTAAAGGTAGTGCTTTTGAATCCAGTCAGAGTGCTTAAAATTTCTGTGTTTAACTTGCTGATCGCTATTCAGATCAGATTAAGAGAACATTGGCTGATTCTGGTCTCAAACCTTTGGCTGGTAACTCTCCAATAAGACCAAGTCTTATTGATCTTATTGAGTTATTTAATTAATTAATAACTCAATAACTTATTGAGTTTAATTGATAGCTCAATACGTTATTTTATTAATTGAGTTATTTAATTTAATAACTCAATTAAATTCAATTTAAAGGCCAGAGTGGACAATAAATCAATAACAATATATTGCGATAGACGCGCTCAACATCAATAGATAATACGTCTGATAGAATTTTCAATAATTCACTGAACTCTGATCCAGAACCGCACAGCATTCTGGGGGATGTAGGCAGAGGAAAGGCTTTAGCCACACAACCTCTCTAGGACACATGAGCAAGGTGGGTAACATCAACCAACTCACTCTTTGGTTACCTAGCAACAGCCTGTTGAGTAACTAGGGTATCAGCAGTTTCGGGTTTTGCCTCATAACTGCTTAAAAATAAAAAAACAACAGCGTGGAGTGAAAACTGTGGATGAAACAGGAAAAGTCACATCAACAGACTGGCAGTATTTCAGACATTTAAGAAAAAAAAAAAAAATCAATAATTATGGATAGACTGATAATATGAACCATGTCATCCAGCTTTATTTAAAATTGTGTTATTTAGATTGTGGGATCATTTTTCTTTTTGACTGATCAAATGACTTCAACACCAGGATAAATTCACTGATGCATAATGGTTAGGCACAGTGCTATGCTTACCAGTGAGAAGTGGGAGTATGTTAGGACGAGATGGCAACAGCTGGGTGCAAAAGTACAAATTGGTGAAGGGGAGAACAGACCCGGAGCCTTTTAAGGAGTCTCACAAAACAAGCTTAAAATTTAAGCAAAAAACAAACCAATGTATAGGAAATACACCGTAGATATCCAGATTGAGAGTGCAAAAAAACAACAAAAAGAACAAACAAAAAGGAAAAAAAAAGATCAAATCACATGAAAAGCAAGCACGTCTAGCAAGTTTCCACAATGAACCCTTTGCTGTTCGGCTAGTCTGATCTCTCTTTTTTTTTTTTTTTAAGCATACCAAATGTGTCTATAGATCACCATGGTTTTGCAGGAACAATCACCCACATGGATGGGATGATACAGAAGAAAAGACAGAGAAAAAAAAAACACAAGAGTTCAAGTACACAATAAGTATAGAACAACATCTACAAATGCCAAGCATATGTTGCGAAAGAAAAGCAACAGGAATGAGAACAAAGTTGATAATCACTTCAGGAATCTGAACAGAGACTAACTGTCTATGGTGGCAGTCGAAGAACAGGTGTAATAAAATGGAATGCAGCAGAAAAGTCGGTCATGCACATTAAAACAGATCAAAATGATAACACAGGAAAAGAAAATGTGCTTCGAAGTAAAAATATTGTTCAAATAAAAATATGAAACAAATTCAAATGAAACAAATTTGCTTCAAGACTTTATAGAAGAATTGCAACCAAGCCTTCAGCTAGACGACCATCTCTAATTCCAGTGCTAAAACTGAGCTGGGCATACCATGGTTGAGTTATGCTGGCCTATCCTGTTACACTACAGTGTGAACATTGTACATGGAAGTACTGTGGAGCAAAATAGGTGACGCAAAGGCAAGTGTTTAATCCTGCTGTCCTACTGTGAGTGTGTGGTGGCTCCACGATCCGTTCCAGTCAGAGACATCTTTATGTACAGTAAACATATACCACTGTAGGTAACCAGGTCACCCCTTCCAGAGTGGCTACACTCCAGAAAGATCTACAGCTCAGGGCACTGTGTCAGCGTAAACAGGTTTAAGAGTCAGGGATCGTAGCTGGATTCAGAAGGAGTGGCTGCAAGTTTAGATACTCTACACTGATCTGATTGTCTTCTCTGCGAGTGTGTGTTTGTGTGAGTGCTGCTGGTTGGCAGAATTCACCATGCCTGCCTGGTGTCTCTCAACAGGTCAATAAATCTCAAACAAATGTGCTCACAGCATCATAAAGTGACTTTACTTTAAACAAACTCGGGCCATAACTGCACACAGACGGTTTGTGTGTTTTCAAGATCTCGAAGATGGGAAACTTTCCGTGAACTGCAAATCAAAACAACACCCGCACTCCAAGCTTCCCAGTTTGCAACCAGGGGTATGATCTACAACATAAGCTCTTCGGCAATGATCAGCTGCACACATCAGGGTATAGGAGCGTAAAGCAACACCGGCCTAGGCCGAGTTACGTCAAAGCGTTCAAAGCTTGTAATACCCCTTATCCTCTGACGAAGGTCCGATGACAAGCTGCTACAGTCAATGACAAGCCGAGTGTGAGAAGTGAACCCTGATGGACTTTTACCACAGCACGATTAGAGAAGAGGGGCTTTGAACAAACAGAAATGGCACGCATCAGTGTTTGCATGCTTGTGCTGGGCAGACAAGAGCAAGGGTCCCAGTTTTATGAATGGAAAGAGGGAATTTGTCATTTCTTCACCATATTTGGGCATGTTGCTGTACAGAGGGAGAAAGCTTTGTTTACGAAGCTAAGAATAAAAACGTGACAGCAGAGCCCTGGAGAGGGGGCAGAAACATCCCCACACTGCCTTCAGAGAAAATTTAATGCCCATTTAGAACAATTATTCACGGCTCTCTGGTTTAACGCTGCAGATTGAAGATCATCAGTGCAAAGTTCCTGTCTGACACAGCTGGCTGTGTTGAAAAGCAGCCTGAGGCCAAACATACTATAAGACAACAACATTTTCCACCAGGGATGTTGAGGCAATGATGGGCTACGGTTTTTTTTTTCTCTCTCTCTCTCGCTCTCTCACCCATTTCCAAGTATTTTCGACAGGAAAAGATTGCAATGTATGGCTGCAACTGTAGAAGGCCTTTACTGCTAACACCACAATCATGAGGGACAGAGGGGCCTTCAGAGGGCTAAGGCTAATCCCCCCCACCACCATGCAGGCTAAAGTTAGCGGGCTAGCTAAGTTCCAGGGAAAACAAAATCACCCCCTTTGAATTAGCTAATTTCAAAAATACAACAATAAATAACTTAAACAAATCCCCAATGCGTTTTAACTGCCCGTCCACGGTGTGATTACTATTGCTGGATTCCAAGACATGGAAGCAAAACGGTTTGGGCAACATTTAAATTACAAAGATACAACAAAATACAATGTGTATTCAGTCATTTGTGGTTGATAATGTTGAGAATGTGTGACGAGTGAGATGTAAAACGATTTGCCAGTTTGGACTATTCTAAACAGAGTTTAAAGCTAGCTAGCAACTGGAAAGAGTTAAGACAAACAGGACTTATAAAACACCACCGAAGCTGACCGATAGCTAGGACTCACCGCTCTCCAGTTCGTTGCCCTTCTTGGCGGTTGCAGCGTTCCCCATGGTTTGGAAGTCGCTCCGACTAAGAGGAGATGGCGGCGGCTAGCTAACCTTCCTGCTGGTGTTTTTTTTTTTTTAATTATTATTATTCTTATTATTTTTGGAGCTCTTCAAAACAGTTGAAACCGAATCAACGTAAACAGTTACTCCTGTCGGATCAAATGATGTCCCGTATCCCTTCTTGCCCGTCCTCTCGCTCTTCTTCCTTCTGTCTCCCCCCTCCTTCCCGCTGGAAGATTTCCACTGCTGCTACTTCATTGATGTCTGCGCGGCTGACATGAAGCTAGCGGTCACTCGTATATCAGGCTATAAGCTGCTGCTGCTTCTACTCCAGCCCTCTCCGGCTGCTCAGCCGCATTCTGGGTGCTGAGCTCAGGACTTGGATTGGCCCGAGATGTCGGTGACAAGATACCAGACCATGTTGGCTTCCGCGTCTTTTCGAAGAAACACGATTGTGTCCACAGTTAAAGGATGGCATGCCAGTTCTTTGACTTATGTTTGCTTGTTCTGTGTTCCAGTTGTATCAATCGTGAGTAGGAAGAAATTAAACCTTTGCAGTTTCGCTGTAGGATATCATAAGTTTGAAGCGGGCATACTGAAGGAATATGTTAATGTTTTAGTATTTACTGCTTTTTAACAAATTATTAATAGTAAATCAGCGTTGTTCTATCTACCGAACAAGCATGTTTTTACTTCAGTTTCTTTACACAATATAAAAAAAAAAAGTTCTGCTAAAGAAGCTGACTGTGACAGATATGCATATTAATGGAATGTTAAGTAGTAGTAGGAGGAAAATGTGTGGGTTTTTTTTTTTTTTTTTTTTTTTTTAAAAAGCACAAACAACAGGGATATTAGCAGCACTGACAGGACTAAACATAGTTTAGTATACCGTAAGAATATGGGTCACAAATTGCCAGGCCGGGACAGCAACTGGAATCAGTGCCTCAAGAGTCACCACATACAGATTAAGGGTGAACCGATTTATCGGCCAACGGATTTATCGGTGATCGGACGATTTTTTACACGTGAAGCCGATCTTATCCACCAATGTTAAAAACCTTGGCAAGATCTAAAAATCAGCCACTATGCTTTTCTTTTCTCTGGTGAGAGAGGTTTGACTGATAAACCGGCCAACCAGGTCATATCTGCACATTTACAGTTAGCAATAGTCACCCCATTGTTGCCAATTCAGCAACTTTCTTGATATATTGAGCAACATGTCAGACAAAAAACTGGTATTGGCCAAAATCGGAATTGGTAAGTTAAGGTTTTTAAAAGATCGGTAAGTGGTGATCAGCCAGAAAACTGCAATTGATGCACCCCTAATATACAAGCATACATATCCAGCAGTCAATCAAGGGAATCCTCTTTTCAGATTAAAGTAAATATAACACACTTTAATCTGAAAAGAATGTTATATTTTCAGATTAATATAACCATATTGATTAAATATGGATCATATTTAATCAATGGTCCATAGAATAAAAGTGGAGAGATACAAACTCAATTTGCTTGAAGAAAACTGTGAAGGATTCACAGTTAGTGTTGACTTGGAGAGCAAAGTCATTAAAGGCTTTTTAAAATATAAAGTCAAACAAAAAAACAGGATTTAACATTTTTGTAATAAAATATCTGAAAAGTGTTGCATGAATGGATCAACTCCTCCGATACAGTACAATGTTTAACCGCATTTGCTTAACATATTTCAGATTAAAGGAGAGCATTTCTGAACATCACTTTCCATTACTTACCACTGATTCTCAATTGGATTTAGATCTTGATTTTGACTGGATTGTTCAAACAGATGAAAATGCTTTAAATAATCTACTTTACTCCCCTGTTGATACTGCTATATGGTTAGGATTGCTGTCCTGCTGGAAGGTGAACATCTTTCTCAGTCTCAAGACTTTTACATTGTTAGTAGTGTTTTTTGTTGTTGTTTTTTTTTCATTTCTTTTTTTTTGCAACACTGCGCTAAATTTAGCTCTATCCAGCTTCTCAGCTCAGACCAGATTCTCTCTGTAGAGATGGTAATTGATTAAATTGATCCCTTATCAATATCACTTGTTGATTCTAATTGAGTTAGAAAATAAAATAAAGCCTTTAATTCAAAAAATGCACCATGTTGTATTAGATTCAAACAAAATTAAACCTGACTTGAAAAATCAGATTCTCGCTGTCAAATTAACATTTTGACACGAAATACAACTTTTTCCACATCAACTGTTTTTGTGCAGAAACATTTACATGTTTGTCCTTTCAGTAAAGATCCTTTCAAGACTTAAACTGTGCCAGATGTTATTTATTTGCTCTGTCGTTTTTCCTTTTCCCCCGCCTCAAGAGGTAGCTAAAAATGTGCAAGAGCTTACGTCTGAGCCAGCAACACTCTGGCTATCCTCAACTACAGTCATATTCAATAAATTTGAATAATAATGAAACTTACATGAATTTCAGTAACTCAGTTCGCAAGTTAGCCACATTATTAGCTCCACACATACCGATGTTTTAAAGTTTTTGTTTCTGTTAACGATGATTTCTTGCTTACAGCTAATCAAAGCATGACATTTAAGATCAGAATAGCATATCAGTCCAATAAAAAACATCCAAATGCAGAAACGCGGGTCAAATGAAAAATATGTTTCTGCGCAAGATTATTTTTCAAAAGGTGAAATCTGACAAATGAGCCTAATCTGAACCCATACTCTAATTTCCTTTTTATGACTGTTGTGAGATGGAGATCATTCGTAAAGTATGAGGCTAACATTAATAAAATAACCAGGACTTGAAAGAGCTTAACGTTACCTGAGGTGGTCATGGCAGGTGTTGGTGTGTTATCGAAGCTCCCACTGTCGCTAAGCAACGTATCGAACATTCGTACAAATCAGTTTGCATTCCGTGTGGTCAACTGTTTGACAATGTTGGGCGTATTTCAGCATTTTATTGTGATCAAAGCTGTGCACATGTTACAACCTACCCTGGCATTGTCCTTTTTTGTTTGTGAAATATAACCATATTTTGGAAGACGTCTGTCTTGACGCCATCTTGGATATGTTTCAAGTTGCGTAGCTTTTATACTACGTCACTACGTAAGTACAGCACACATTCTAGGAACGGACTGGCGGAATCTTTGGGCATGCAAACGAACCATTCCGAGGGATTTAATTACTGAGAATTCATATCTCTTTGACTGCTTAAGAAAAACATCCATGCAGTATGAAGCTGCCACCAATATCATCTCCCTCCATGTTTTTTTGCGTGCTTTAAAATGCTTTTGGCAAACTCCAAAGGAGAATGTATTTCCTTTAACAGTAGATTTCTTTTTACCCCTGCTCCACAAAGACTTGAGCTTTGGATCTTTGCAGTTTCCCCCGGCTCGAGTTACCTTGGGTTTCTCTACTAATTCTCTGAGTAATGCTATGCTTTCCTGTGTTGTCAGTTTTAGTGAGCAGCCATAACTCGGTATGAAGTCTTTGTCAAGGAGGAACAATTGCTGCAAATCAGTGATTCAATAATTTGGTGGGTTTGGTTAGATAGAAAATACTTTACTAATAAATAGGATTTTACTCCATTGTTAGGACTAAAATTTAATGCATGTAGCTCACTTTGAATCTGTCTGGATGATTGGATTTAATTGACTTTTCTGTGAAGTGTCCTTCAAAAGACAATATTTACTGTGTGAATCTGTGTTATGTGAGGAAAAATAAAATAGAAAATCTCTTCACAAAGCAGATATGTTTATGATTAAGTCTTTTTTTTTTATTGTATATGAGTTGTGTTTTGATTGATTGATTTGAGTAGACCTAAACAAATTGAAAGTCTGATTCCTGCCAGATTTAATAAAGTGCTCACACTTTTCCGTGTCAAAGTATGACAACTTTCACAAATTCAGCTATCTATTCTTTATCATGTTGAACTATATGTTTTCCAAATTTGGTCTCTCACTTCATCCATATTTAGAGACTCAAATATCCTGCGTATCATGTTATAAGCCATCGTGTATTAGACTGCACTAAATACTCTTTAAGCCAGAGCTCAACAGAAACTGCTGAAATTATCTGGATTACAATATGAAAGAAGCAGGAGATGTTAGTTGTTGTGTGTAGCTTTCTGTGCAAACTTAATGTCATGCGGCGGTGGTTGTTAACCTCAATAAACATGCTAAGAGGTTCCACAAATTAAATATTAATTTATTTTTTTGAAAATGAAACATATTTGGTGAAACATGGGTTAATAAACGTAAAAAAAAAAACAAAAAAACAAGCCAAAATCAGTTCATAAGCTTTACATATTTATTAGTGGGTGGGACTCAGTTACAATTTTTAATTTAGTTAATTGCTGTGCCTGTAATTAATTAATTGCAATTAATTCCATTTTAATCAAAAACTATACGTTGACAAAAATAAGCAACATTTTCTATTCAAAGACATCTTTTGCTGCTAAATTATTGATCAACTATAAGAGCTCAACTACAAAACAATTTATTGTTGTTAATCTGTAATTAAACATATTCACTTTTTTTGCAGCAAAGTGATATGAGATACAGTTTTCAAGTGTTTCAAGGAACTCCTATGTCATTTATATAACTTATTTGAAAAAATATATTTCTTTAGAAGTGTGGACTGTGGGCAGCATTGGGGATGCTGCCCACAGCATTTCTAGATCAGAATGTAATTTATCTGTTCAAACTATGAGAAAACTCAGAAAAAAAGGGCATTTTTGATGTTTTGTGGGTGTTATGTAAACTCAGAAATTGTAATGAACATGTCATATCAAACAGTCAAGCCTGGAATGGACTGATATTGATAAACGATTCTTTAAAACACAGTTTGCAACTTTTATTTGTTAGGAAAAACAATGACAGATGGAGAATTTTGTGGGGGTTGTTAAGAAATTTACAACACTAAATTTTATTGACTTTTTTCTTTTTCTTTTTAACCAAAAATCCTTCATTGAGCAAAGTTGTAGGTGTGTGGTGGCAGAAAAAGGATCTTGCTCACAGCAGCATTCATGCAAAATGTTGCTAATAGCAAAACATTAGCACGTGAAGAAAAGAACGTAAATTTTAGTATTTCAAGCACAACAAGTGCTTCCCTTCTAACAAACTGGTATGACAGCAAGGCTTAGTATAAAATTTACACTCGCCAATACAAGTCCAAGATAAAACACTTGTAAAATTCATCTCCCATACAGCATCCTCGAAGGCTAAGGATAGAGCTGACATAACGTGTAATGTATGTGGCACTTGTAAACAACTGTTCTTTGGATCCATGAAGGCTTAGGAATTTGCACCATTTTGGAGACTGACTCCTAAGATCTTTTAAAAATCCGTCTTAGTATAGAGACCTCAAGTTTATGCCTTCCCACTGTGCTTCTTCCAAAGGTAAAGGACGAATTGTTTCTAACCTTTGAAGTTTTCCCAACAGGTGCATTTTAGAGCAACTAAGGTCTTGGAAAAAAAACATCCACAAGCATTAGTTCACCTCAACATGAGGGCCCGGAGGCTATAACACTGGGGAGCATGACCTGGATTGCATGCTATGAATCAGTCTGCTGCTGCTGAAAAACAAGCCTTTTGTCTAACATAGCCTTGGCTTTCCAAGAGCTTATGGCATGTTTGCCCAGTATTAGCAACTCTCTTTCTGCATACAATGAGAGCACAGCCCAAGTGAGTGATGGAATATTGATGCCGGCACTATGACACGTTTATTAGAGAGAGAAAACACAGTTCCATGTGGTTTGTTGTTTTGCTAACTCAGTTATATTTGAAGTAATTTGACTTTTTATTGACAAGCCTTTTACTTATTTCTCCAAATAAATTTTGGATTTTTGGATTGAGCTGTACAAATTAATTTTTTTTTTTACAATTACCACATAATTTAAACATCTTACATGGAAACGGCCGGTTTTCTTGAAGAAATTTCACAGAAGCCCAATTTCTTATTATTCATAATCAGAAACTGAAAATAACTAAGCTTCACCTTTAAAGAAGAAACATATTTGCTGTCCTCCCTTGTCCTTTTTTCCATGCATTTTTACAAAATGCATGAGGACAGCTCATAATAAATGTGCCCTCGAGGTGGAAAGAGCCTCCCACTTGAACTACTGACTTATTTGTGCCCCATTCACTCTGGAAAATATAAAAGAAAAAGTCCCTGGCTTTCGTCAATGCATCAGACATGACTGTGATTTAGTAGGAAACCTTTTTTTACTCAGCACAGCAGACCCTTTTCATCAGATGAAGCTGACTCTTGATTCATTGGCAATGCTCGCCAAATTCTATTTCTCACATTGACTCAAGCAGACATTTACTACTAACACAGCATCCAGGTCTTCGGATAGCAGAGGTTGCTCTCTCAACTACTATCAATAATGTGAAGTTTGGCCCACACTCTCAAATGTGTAATGTTACCTCTTATTTTTTTTTTTTAGATTTAACTTATAATTTTCAGCATTAATGTCCTGTTTTTTTTTTTTTAAATAAAAGGTGAAAAAACTGTAGATTATTTTTAAAACCAACAGAAATTATACCATGATATACCATAAGAGTCAATCACATGCTATTCAAACTTTAATGTTTAGGTAATATCATTCTGCGTTGCAAGAGACTTAAAAGATGTCAAATGGGCAGCTTGTTGGATGTTGACCCATTGCAATAATCTCACTGACCTCACTGAGAGGTTGTAGCCCCCTTGGTGGTCCTAAATCTAAAATTTTCCAATTCTTCAACTTCAAGTACATAAGTATATAAGTGTAGCTCCATAAAACTCAGAGAGATCTGGTCATGCAGACAGGATAACCTGATGTAGACCAACTTTGACCCCAAGATTACTTACTTTTGGGGGCCAAAGACAATACAAAGTGAAAAATTGGAAGAAAAAAGTCTCACTTTTTAACCAGTGGTAATAAACAAAGTTCAGACTGAAAAATATGCAGTAAGACTTAAAAGTCTTCCACGACAATCTCCATCTAATCTATCTGGTCGTGAGCTATTCTGCCAAGGGTATCGTCAAGCACTTGCAGCTGTAATTTCTGCAAAAGAAATTTTTGAAGTTTTCCACACGGTTTAAATTGTTAAATTCCAGAATATTGCATTGTATTATTGATCATTAAGAACAATGGGATTAAATTTTTTATAGCTGCATTCAAGTTCCAAACCCAGCTGAGTTGGTTGAGACAGGAGACTTCTCTGCTCAGCTCAGTGTGCGTATTATGAGCCTAATTATCATCAGCATGTGGGACGGGAGGTCCCCTCTTCACTGATAGACTCAGCCAGCTGTCACATTGTGATAAGACGGCTTTTCGATTGGTTTCCAGCTTTCGTGAAAACTTTGTCACCCCTGGCTTCTGATGAATAATGACAACCAAAAAATAATAAAGTTATTAGAAATTATGAACTGTTTTATTGTCTAAATAATAAATTAACTATGAAAAAAGTTGGGTGGTATTTTACTCTCCTACTTCAAATGATTATAAACATTCAGTGCTAAGCTTTTGACATTAACATTATGGGTAGAGTTACTCAATAGTCACACATCATGTGAAGTCCAGACCAGTGGCAAGCTGAGGTCAAATTAGAATATTTAATATATAAGAATATTTATATTCACAAAAAATCTAAAGAGAGAAGGGAGCTCTGTCCAAAATGAACAAAGAAATGAAGACGGCTGCTGGTTATAAGAACAGAGGACTGGGGGGTTGGTCATTCCTTCAGGCTTTTATTTCTTGGCCAATCAGCTCTGAACGGGCACTTGGGGCATGTTAGAAATATTGATATCCTGTCTTGTTCTTGTTAGCTTTTGGCAACACAGGATAAAACTGTACCAACTCTTATTTCTCCCCAGATTTTTCTTTGTAAAACATGACTTATAGTTATCATATATATCATATAACAATTCATACTTCATTGAGGTGTAGACGTAATTTACCTGAGGAGGTATGACATTTTGCAGTGCCCACAGAAAATAAAAACAAAACCATTTGCATTTGATGGAAGAATTCCATGTTGGTCTGCATTACTGAACATGGTTTCTGTCTGAAATGCAGTTTACTAAAACACTGAAATGAATGCAAAGCCAGCAGAGACTTCATTAAGAGTTAAACGTATTGACATTAGACCAATTGCTGACCGAAATCAGTTTTTATGAAGGTAATTTTTATTATACTTAGGGTAACTGCAAATCAACCGATCAAAGCTAATGAAATTTAAATTAATCATAAAAAACACTCACTTGCTCTGGGTTTATCCCCTCAGCCCCCGACTAAACAAGTGTGCTCCTTTTATCTTAGTGATCCTTCAGTTAGCTCAGGGGAAATGAGTTTAGAATGAGAGTTCAGTTTATGTCACAGTTATTCAGTGAGTCAAATAATACCTTTACTGGCATTGTACACTGAAATTAGGAAAGCTGCTTCTACATCGTGCCATAAAAGGGGGATGATAACATTTTAGAGTACAATTACACATACACAAACAAACATATGCATGCCTTAAAAAATAAATCTAAAATTTGTCACAAATTAAGAATGAATAAATAGTAATGAATAACATCCCGAGTATGTTATTTGAACAAAAAAAAAAAAAAGAAGGAATAAATAACATCCTGTACAATTACAGGATGGCCACCCCCTTTAGAAATAAAGTTATTTCCAGTAAGTGTGGACTGGATTAAAGTTTAATGTCTTGAGTTTAGTTTATTAATGTGATTTATTGCATTTGTTAAAAAGCCGTTTGAGACTCTTTTTTGTTTTGGATTAGATGGAACGGCAGCGTCTGCCAGAGGGCAATACTTCAAACAGATGATGACTGGGGTGAGGAGAGTCTTTCATGATTTTATTACCTCTGGAGACAATGTGACCATTTGCAATGTGGGAGAAGGAGAGAAGAGGGCATGCGATTATTTTTTTGTTTTTGGCAAACCTTGTTACTTTTGTGAGAGCCTTGTTGTCAGCAGCTGAGCACCTGGCCTTTCCACACATCACTGCTGTACGTTGAAATGCTTTCCACACTGATCCTTAAAAGGATCATTAGTGGATTTTTTACACAGATCGTTCTTTTTGATCATCTTCAAGAAACTCAGTCGCTGCTGAGCCTTCGCAATTACTGCAGCAATGTTTGTAGACCAAGGGAGACTGTCGGTGATGTATATACACCAATAAATATGAATGACTGTAACCTCTCCCCACACTGACCCTAGAGGAGAAGTGGCTGGTGATCTGTACAGTGTTTCCTGAAGTCTATAATTTATCAAGTGTCAGGTCATTTTTTTTAAAAAAAATCAATGAGATAGTCTGAGATACTTTACTTCTTGCCTGAAGGCCAGCTTATTCCTGTCTGGGAAAAGTTTCACCAATTTGGAATTGTCTGTAAAATTAAAGATGTGGTGGATGGGAAATGGTAGTTGACACTGGCAAAACAAACAAACAAACAAGAAAAACATATATTTTGCCTATGAGGCAGATGAATCTGTAAAACCAAAGTTAAGTTGATAAGTCCTTATATAAGCTGCTAACTATAACCAAGATGTTCATTTCTGCCAGTAAATGAAACAAAGACATCTCAACAGACAACACAACAATGCAAATAGAGCATCAACTTTGAGGACAAAAATGGAATGGTTAAAAATTGCATGTGAAAAATTAGTCATGACCTTTTCAACAATCAATGGAAAAATCTTCATTGGCATTGGAACAATGAAACCCTGCTTATAATTGCTGACCAGCTAGCACCAGGTATCAGAACTGAATTTGAAATTTTAGTATCATGACCTCCTGTGTCTTGTCTATATTTTTCCCGCATAATGGAGCACCATGTCATACATTAGTATACATTTAATGTATTTTTCAATAAAATATGTGTTATCGATGAATAACAGCACAGAAGATTATGGTTTACCTTTCAGTCTTTTGGATAAAGAACCTATTTTGATTTTTTTTTTTTTTCTGGGTTCTCCGAGCTTTTTATTCCAGACAGATAACTTGAGGCAACTCACAATCACAAGTGTATCTTCAAGCATAAATGTGATTTTGTGCTCCCCGTATATTCTATAAATTCAGATAAAATTCGTGGAAACTTTCTGTCTGTCTAGCACTGAAAGAACACATCCACATCCCTTCCCGCCCGGGTTCTTCTATAATGCATGATGTGACAAGAAACACATCTCATTCTCGCTCTCTTGAAAAATCCATCCAGCCTGCTGTTACACTTTTCTCCACAAGAGTGCAGCAGACCTCTGTGGCATTTCCTGCGGCCGTCGCACAGGCAAATCCGGTGGTGCACCCATGTTTTCCCTCTACCATCCTCTCAAGGAGTTGATTTAATTTCTTGATTTAAGTTCACTGCGGTCGCTTCAGTGAAGTCTGCTCACTGGGTCTGTTTATATTGGATTTGGCTGATGCAAGTCCTGCTGGTTGTCTACTGTGTAAATTTAGAAGCTCAAGAGTTTCTCTTCAAAGTAATTGTACTTTTTGTAACAAACATGGGGACAGCGTGTCTCGTTAGAGTGGTGGCATGTCTGGTGGTTAAAAACAGCACTCTGGATTGACAGCTACCCAAGATTTGTCTTTCCTTTTCCCTCTTCTGGAAGCTCAAGTTACTTCATTTTGTTTTGCACGTAAAACCTATGTCAATTGAATATTTGCTTTTTACTGAATGGGATTGTCGTCTGTTTTCCTTCTTTTACACGTATGTCTCCCAGCCTTATTTATTCCTTTCCATCAAAGAACAGGTCATGTTCATTCTCCTCCCCACTGACCAGCTGCCCTCCATATTAGCTTTCATATGTTTATTGCAAACAGGCTCAGATGTGCTTCAAAGGGAATGATTCATGCCCTTAAACAAGTGAATGTAAGTCCTCATCCATCTTGTTTTTCTGATTTGTTCTATTTAGAGCGGGAGCTTCTCCATTACTTCAGCATTAATAATTTGTATAGTTTTAATCACAGCGGTGATGATTATGACATCCTTTGCTGCCGTAGCGACAGACATGTTTCCACATGATAAAATAAACTCTGATAGAGTCAAAAGCACTTTTGAGCCTTTATTTGTCCCAGCAATTGAAATACTGGTCAGAGTGGCTGTATTCCAGACACGCCCTGCTTCACATTCACACAGGAGCTGCCTTGTACAACCACAGATTTCCTCTGTTGGCTACCGACCAGCTCTACTCTAGTGGTTAGGGCTTGAGTGGCTTCCTCCACAGCACATCAGCTGAATTTATAGGGAGTAGGGTGTGTTATATATTTGCAGCTCTCCTGCCTCTGGTTGTCGCACACTCCCTAAATTTCCTTCCACTTTTTTGCTGGCATTCAAATGAACACGACTGCAAACGGCGAGCTCGCTGCAATCATTTCGGGATTACCAAGACCTGGAGAGTGCAATTATTGGACTCATTTTCCTTGAAACTTGTCTTTATACGAGCAGGTGGCATGAATTATTACCTTGGCAGCAGCTGCGAGGAGATTTATTTATTTTTTGTCCCTGAAAACCTAAATAAATCTTGTTTAAAAACAAAAAAACAACCTCAAAGTAAGGAGATCAGTTCGTGTTGCTTAACATGTTAATTTCTAATGTTATGACTTTATCAAAAAGAGAGAGAGAGAGAAAAAGGCAGTTAATGTTGGTTATCTTCTTCTTATCAGTCACCGGCTCCTATTAGGAGGTTGCATGTGGTTCCAGGACATTACCCATTTCCTCTCCTGTATATCAAAGCCTCCAGCCCCCCCGCCTCCTTCTACCCTCTAATTCACTCCAGATGAGCACAACGGGACATTTGATTTAGTGTGCAAAGACATATGTATACAGCTGTGTCAGCTTGCCTCAAACAGCTGGCGGAGATCTCCAACACAACTTTTAATCATGCATTTGTTTATGTAATTAAGCTTTTTTTTTTCTTTCTTTAAAACAAAAAAAGACAGAAGTCTCTGCTGCAACGTCCTGAGCTGCAGTCTGATCAGATATCTCAGTGTGATGTAGGTCCTGTCTTTGTTATGGTTCATATTGCCTGCAAATGCTCATGGTTTAATGACATGCAGGTGATACAAATCATGCGCACACTGCTGAAGGCCTTCCAAGTGTGTTTCAACATACATGACAGCCCTCCCGATGAAAATATTTCTCGTGAATATGTGTTTTGGACCGCAGACTAGAAGCTCAAATGACCTGTTGCAAAGAACCGTAGTCTGATTTTGTAAGTATATACTGGATGTTTTTGCTAGTCTTCTATGAAGATGTGAAAAACTTGGCAGGAAAGAAATACAAATGGAGGAAAAATCAGTAAAAGCATTCAGAACGATGCTTGTGTCCACCATTTCCATTTTTCAGTTTCATATTCTGCAAGCATAGAGGTTTGCTGTTGTAAGGGTTGGGAGGGGGGTTGAGTTTACCACCCATCTTTCCGTGCAAGCGCAGAGCATGAAGAGCTGCTGCATATTTACAGCACACCCGTCCGGGAATGTTGATCTTACAACCATAAGGGCTTGTCACAGTTCAGTTGCTGTTCACTTTTACAGGTCCTCACTGTGTATTCACTTGGGATGCAGCCGTGTTTCTTCTCCTTTTGTGGTCTCAACGGTACGGTGTAAGGCGCTTGTCAGTAATTTAATTTCACAGGTTAATATATTCTCTCCAACAGAGTATGGTCTAGAAGTGATCAGACAGTTGCTCAGGCAGCTAATTTGGGGTAGCTGCACAATATCCTTTGAAGTTCTGCTTTAGCAAGAGGACTCTGAAATCCCTGCCTCAGAAAACAGCGCATAATAGCTTCTCTGCAGAGCAGAGATGCTGAGGGAAAATGTGATACATTTGATTAAGTATTTCAGTGATTTAACAACAAAGGGAAAGTACAAGGAGAAAGTAGTTTAGGTAGCTTTGTATTTTTATTTTTAATACTGATTTTTGTTTTTGTTTCTTTTGACAGGTTAGCTGTTGTTTTACATTTTTTCCAGGAAGTTCATTAACTAATTTCATCCCTTTTCAAATACCTCTAAGATGCTTTCTAGTCTCATATTTGAACCTTGTTTTAAATTATGTGCATTTTAACTGAGTTGCATCTAAAAGCTTGGTATTACTGTTTCAAAGAGCTGAGTTCATTGTTTTGTTCTTTTCATTTGTCCTTCCTTTTTTAGTACAGTTGGTCATAACAAACTGGTAGACTGGAAAACTTGATGACATTGTTAAAATACTGTGCAAGATATGTGGAAACAAGGATCAGTGGGGGTCCATTCTTAGGCCACTTTTACTCAATGCAGTATCTACATGCTCCCCCTAAGTCAGACCAAATGATTACAGAATATTACCATTAGATGATTTTGTTTTTAAACACGGTACAGGATAAACTGAAGTAATTGTTCTACTATCCTAAAAGTGGGATTGCAGCTTTTCTCTTTTTATGAAGAACTAAAATTCTACAATATTTAAGTACTACATACTTCAGCATATAGTACTATAAGTGTAAAATATACTTCTACTTTCTAAAGGTAATGTTTTTCACTTGAGCGTCTTTATTTTACTGAAATGCACAGAAAAAATTGCCTTCTGAGTTGTTACTGGTATTATTTACAGACAGGCTAATTTGTGATTTCAGTGAATAAGATACAAGCCAAGTCATTGTTCAAGTCATTGTTTGCTTTTTTCACTGCACCACAAAAGAGTGTTAGGGATGGCTAAGATTATAGGAGGATAACCCTACACAACTTGGCAGCCCCAAAATCAGATCAAAGCGAAGACAATCAAAGCCACAGTGAAAGCTACAGCAATAAGCTCTTTTAAATGTCAGCCTTCCCTCTGACTAAGTAAGAGCGTTAACCTCAACTGTTTCCATCCGTAGGCTCTTTATTTTGTAGGCCTTGCATAAGCCTTGAAAAGTGGACAGTGAAAGGGTCAGACGTAAATCCTTCAAAGCAATGCAAACAGTACAGTAAATGACCTGTGATAATATGACTCAGAGTCTTTCTGTTGCAAACCGTGCAATGCCACTACTGATAAGACATAACACTGCCATTATTATTTATGGTGCGGATTTAGGTTTTATATTGTCATGGGAAATTGGGAATGGTTTAACATAAAACCTAAGGATTGTGCGCTGCACTGTCATAGTGAAGTATTTACAGCAGTAAGCCTTTTGATTTAACATACAGTAAATCGTTCAACTTGAACAAACAAATCCATCAAGAAGAATAAAAACACAACATAATTCAAAACAGCATCACTGTTTCACATATCTTTTGCAGACACTGTTTGGATTTTGCAGCACCTTGCAAAAACATTCATACCTTTTGAATTTTCTTATATTTTGTCATAACCACAAACTTCAATGTATTTCATTAAGATTTTATGTGGTAGACCAACAAAAATGAGCAAAAAAAAAAAAAAAAAAAGGATCTTGCTTTTAGTCATTTTTCAAATGTCCAAAATGTGAAGCAAATGTGAAAACTGCTTTCTGAGGAAGGTTTTAGAAGTTTGTAGCAAACAAACAACATCATGAAGACCGATGAACACACTAGGCTTATAGTTGTAAAGAAAATTCAAGCAGTGTTAGATTATTAGGCAATTTTTCACATCTCAAAAAGGACTGTTCAATCCATTATCTAAAACTGAAATGCATATGGCATAATTGGAAACCTACCGTGACACGGCCAATCACCGTTAAAAAATGTAAATGCTGAATATGGAGAGTAATAATAAGAGAAGATCAAAACCATGGTGACTAATGGAGCTGTGGACATCCATGTCTCAGGTGGGTCACTGTCAAAAAAGAGAAGTTTTTTTGGAAGAGTTGCATGAGAGAAAGTCATTACTGAACCCATAAGAAGTTCTTTTTGTATTTTGTCAAATGTGTGCAAGAAGGTGCTCTGGTTAAATGAGGTCAGAATTGAGTCACATGTAAAGTGTGTGATTAAAAAAAAAAAAACATTGCACCTCACCATGAACCCATTATCCTTATTGTGAGGCGTGGTGGTTTTATCTTTATACTATTGGCGTACGCTTGTTGTGCAGGAATAAAAAAGCTGGTAAGAGTTCATAGAAACATGCATGGGGATAAATACTGGCCAATGCTAAAAGAAAACGTGGATACAAAAGACTTAAGATTTGGGGCTTTGCTACCTTCCTGCAGCACAACATTTCAAAAAAATAAAAAAAAAGACTTGGGATGTAAAGTAGAAGAGTGACACCAGAATTAGTGGTGGAACTGATTTCATTTTTTAAACTGAATTAATTGCAGGGTATATAATTAATCACAATCACATTTTAATTAAAAACTATACACTGACAAAATAAGCATAATTTTCGATTTAAAACCCTGCTAAATTATTGATTCAATAGGCATGTGAGCTGAAGAACAAAGATTATTTTTAATCTGTTATTTGGATTATTCAGGCATCAGATTGGTGCAACAATGCTGCTATGCTATTTGGCATTCAATTGTTTGAGGAATACCTGATGAGTCATGTAACGTCTTTGAAAAACTACTTCCTTAGAAATGTGGATTGTAGATGCTGACATTAGCATTGGGGATATCTGTGGTTGTTGTAACATGTTTTCCATTCAGACGGCTTTTTAGGCCTGAATTAGCCTGGTCATTGCCTTCCTGCGCTATTGTGCTTGATTCTAATCTCGTTTTGCAACTCAGTCTGGTCTTTCTCCCATTGACTTGGATTCCTCTGATAGAATTTTGACCGGGCCAATCAGTGAACAGAAGGACAAGTTGTGAATGATGACAGATTTTCTCCACTGTTGTGAATGGAAGTGAATGAAGCCCTTCAGTCTGAGTTGGCCACACTTACAAATATTCAGTTAACATCATCAGCCGCCTCATTCAGCTAAGCACTTTTCTCTTCGTTGTTGGGGGATGGCGGTTTACAGTGCAAGCAATTTCCAGTTCATTACGTACGCAATGTGTTGAATTGGCACATTGCGTACGTAATGAACAAACATAAGAAATTGGGTAAAATTTTAAACTTCAATGAGTCCACACCTCCAGGAAGCAATTGTTTCTCCATAGCAGAGAGCGTACAGACACTTTGTACAAAGCAAAGAGTAGAACAAGGTTCTTTTTGTTTTGTTTTGTTTTTTTAGATAGTCCCAGTTAAAGTCCAGGTCACAATCTGATCAAAAATCTGTGGCAACACATAAAAATTGATGTTGACAGATGCTCTCAATTCAGTCTGACTGAGCACATCTTATTTTACAATGAAGATTTCTCAGAAGTCTCTAGCGCTAATCTGGTAGAGACCGATGCCAAAAGACTTGAACCTATAATTCTAGTGACAGGGTGCTCTACAAAGTAGTAATTTAGTCATCTGAATAGAATTCCACATCACACTTTTTGGGTCTTTGCTTTGTGTATCATTATTTTTTCACTTTACAAATAGTTAAATGTTTGCGTTCGTCGCATATCACATAAGCTGCGATTAAATGAATTGATGTTTGTGGTTATAAAGTACATACATGACAAGAGCTTCAGGATGTCAATACTTTTACACATCACTGCAAGTATAAATCATTCAAGAAGTATAGTTCTTTCGGAGTTCTAAATATGATCGTCATGATGTTTTCATTCAGTGGCGTAATAAGAATCATTCACAACACACGTAAATGAAACAATTTGGTGGTTTTTAACGTAGGGGAATATTAGTGACACTCACCTTCTCCCAAATGTTATTGATGCTTGTTTAGATGAAAACATATAAAAGCATAACCTTGCATTCTTCCACAAAGGTCAACTGAGAAGAAAGATGTGCAACATTCTGCACATTCACAAACAAAACTATTGTAACTGCCAGTCCGGTCTATTTTGACCTTTACTATTTAGTTATTTTTGCTTCTCCCTGCAGGGTTTTAGACGAATGCAGACTACTTCTCCTCACAAGCAATTGCAAGTTTACATTTATTTAAGTAGGGTGTTACTCTACCTATTCTGCCAAGAAGAGTGATCAAGTATCAAGCCAAAATCATATCACAAGTGTTTGTTCCAAGTGCTTTGCTAAGGGAGATTCAAAGTAAGATTGGTGTGGTCCACTGGAAAAGAACAATTACCAATGAGATTTCTTGCATTGAACGATGGCCATTACATTCAGGTGTTTGTTGAATTCCAACACAAGCATGCATCATTTTCCCCAATGATGAGCTGATCACCTGAAACTACCAGCAATGTGGAAAACTGTGGAGAGCATCCCCAAAGCACGAAAGCTGTTCATAAAAAACATGGTCATTCACCAAATTAACTTCTGAACTCTTCTTAAATTAAAAGATTCAGAAAGTAAAATCTGAAAATTCATATGAACTGATTTTGTTTGCATGCATGGGCACTGCATTTTGTATTTTTATTGTCATGACCTTTTTGTCATTTTCTGCAAATGCTTGAAATGTAATTCTGTTTTGGAAGAAATGTTGCTGATACTTCATAGAGTAAAACAAAACTATTCAGATACATTTTTATAAATAATCATAGATGAACTTAAGTTTGCAATGGCCTCTTTATGTAAAGGTTAAGTGCACGTGGATATCATAGCCACTGGTGAATTAGAGAAAAAAAAAACACAAAAAAAACATCCAATAAGTCTAACTTGTTTTCATAGTTTTGGCATTTTGTATGATCTTTCCACACTGGGAAAAGCGTACTTTAATTCTATCATTAAAGCCTAAAATTAACATAATATTCATGATGATGATGATGATGATGATGATGAGGGAATGTATATTTGCGGCAAGCTTGAAATATATGTTAGTTCATCTTCAAACCAAAACATCTTAAAACCGTAAACAGTGCCCTTGTATGAGAAAGACGCAACGCTTTGATCATTCTAGAAAGCTGCTGTGTTCTCGAGGAAATACTTGGAAGTTGCATTAAAAATACACAGTGCATAGAAAATGTGCAAGCTGAAATGTCTGCGCATTCCGCAGCTTATCCTGCCGATGTAAAAGTTGCCTTTCCCCTCAGGGACATCGGCAAAAGGGTACACGAGTCACTGGGAAAACAAAATAAGGTCTACCTCTGGGATCACCGATCAAATATCTTACACCAGACCTCCAGCAACAGGGGGACAAACACGTCTCAATTAGGAGCACAGCAATAATTACGAATAAGATCAAACACCCAACCTGGCCCTGCTTGTCAATTCCACAGACAGCATCTTTCGGAGTGCCTGTAATGTCTGTGAGAGCAGCAGAGAGGAGCGTGCTGAGGGGGAAACTCTCATTTTGATGATGTTTCATCAATCTGTTTGAAGTCCTTTGGCTCCTTTTTCACCCCCTTTTTGAGCTGCTCTACTCTTGTTTGGTTTCCTAAAGCTTTCGGTCCTGGTGGTAATATTCTCCTGTCCTGTGTGCCCTTGAACATTTCTGACAGATGTAGATAAATGTTAATAAAGGCAAGATGAAAGATTTTCAAAGTGTAACGTGGAATCTAATGCGTCAGGGTACAGTTTAATTAGGCTGAGACGCTGGTTAAGTGGTTTATTGGCTGGCTTGTGTTAAAGATCAAAGCGAAAGGTCAAACAGAGCAGAATGTATAGATGATATTAATCTGATCAGGCATATCTTGGACATTTTATTGACTTGACCTTAAGTCTGTATTTTTCTCTGAGTTGCCCCGTCACTCAGATGAAATTTCTTTATCTCCGCAAGGCCTTGTATTACTTTTACTATCATTTTTATCAACAGAGCTTCCACAATTGTGCCAGTTCAGTTAATAACTCCTGCATTGTTCTATTTTCTCACTGCTTGGCTTTGCGAGTGCTGAATAAATTACTTTTTGGCAAAAGCACAACACACTGTAGCTGCGACTTTCCAGCCAATAAAACGTCAACCGCCTCTGCTCTAAATATTTACCCATTGCAAACACGCGCTCCATGCATTGTGTCTGCTTTAATAGGATGTGACTCTTTCTGGATTTAAGCTCGATTCACATTAGGGCTGGTTTCAAATAGCCCCAAATTTTTCCTTGGACACGGGGAGACAGTTTTGGCCGAAGGCATTGGTGTTCAGTAGGGAATTGGTTGCTAAATAACTCCAAACTGAGAAGTCTGCATGGACACACACACACACACACACACACTCACGCTAACACGCACCCACACACACACATGCAGACACAGTGCTCAAGACATGGCTGATTCCAGGAGGGTTTGTGATCTTTCGGTATTCAACTAGACTCCAACTTTCCCTTTATAAATCAAAAAATGTGGGAGTGGTATTCTTAGCTCATCTCGGTCTTTTTTAGCTCCCTTGATAGCTGTGCCTTTTGTGTTCTACGTCTTTTTCCTCCAGCCCAGGTCCGCCTGCTGCTCCGCTGCAATTAAGGGCTGAGAATTATCAAAACAGAATAAAATGAAAGGCATATAAAAGCACTGCCGATTTCAGACGTATGCTAGGGGCCAGATCAGTTACAGATTTAATTCATATTGCCTTTGTTCCTCTCTCCTGCCTCACAAAAGGCTTGAGGTAGCTGAAAGACTGGTGACTCGACTGACAATGTGACAGGTATTAAATGGAACATTTCCAGTTTCAACTGTGTGGTAACTGGGGGCTTCAAAGAGTTGGCAGGTCTCCATGAAGCTTAGCCAGGACTATGCATCAGAGAGTATTGTTATGATGAAGATATTTAGCATATGCTCTACTCAGATTCCTAACGTCTTTTTTCTCATATGACTTTGTGGAAATATTCATAACCCCTGAGAGCTTTCTCATTTTGTCATGTACTAACCACAAACTTCTGTATATTGTGGTTTTGGATGACAGACCAACAGCGTTGTCCACAAGTGGTAGTGAGAAGACAATTTTTTTTTACAAATGCAATCTGAAAAGTGTGGTGCGCATTTGCATTGAGTTACTTGTATTACTAGTGTTAACTCGTGTGCAATTTGATTTAATTTTAGATATATAAATGCTGTGAATGCTTCAGAAGCATTCAAGTGTGGTGTGTTCAGAAGGAACACACCACACTTGAAGGGGATACGGCTGTGGAGAAAAAAGGTGGAAAAAGAAAATGGAAAGGATCGGAATTAGTGAGGCACAAATGCAAGTCTACAAAGTCACAAACATTTACCTAGACAGAAAGATTGAGAAAATGAAGCCTTCACCAGAAAAGTAGCCAGGGGGAACATTTAACTCTGTAGAAGCTGGAGAGAGCCATATCACTGATGGGAGAATCTGTGGATGGTACAGTTTAAAATGTACTCCATAAATTTGTCCATTTTTCAAATAGGAAGCTAGGTTGTTATATTCTTGAAAGTAAGCAGCAATAATTTTCCTTTGACAGTCATGTTGGAGACACTGCAAATTTGTGAAATTCGGCAATTCAGTCAAATGAGACCAAATGAAGCTTTTGGTCAACATGCAAAATGCTATGTGAATCTGTAGTATCTTTAAAAACCGTCATTACCATGGAGATGACGTGTTTCTTTCATGAAACAGGCCAGTGGCATGACGATACTATTGGGATGTTTTTGTTCAGAAGGAATAGAGAAGCTGGGCAGAGCTGATGGGAAGCTCGACTCGACTCGAGCTAAGAGTCGAGTCCGACTCTTAGCTCGAGTCGGACTCGAGCTAAGACGCTCGAGTCCGACGGAGCTAATCACAGGCAAATCTGGGAAGAAAACCTTACTTTTTAACCCTTCACATACCACCAGAACTACAATAGGAACATAAGATCAAAGCATATTCACTGGTTACAATGGTGGAGACTTTGAGAAAGTGTGGCATTACTTGAAAAGTGCTGGTCACACACTCCCTTAATCCAAACTGGCTGCAAAACAAAATGGGCAAATATTTCAATCTCTAATTATTGAATTGTTGTAGACATAAAGGTGTTTCTGCAAGGTATTGACTCAGGGGGTTAAAAACAAATCCGCACCGCACTCTTAAGATTTTACTTATATTAAAAAACATGGAAGAGTCAAATATGGGCTATGTTTTGTTTGTTTAGCGCATAAAACCCTCTGAGTATCCTCCACTTTATTAAAACACTGTAGCCTGATGTGGCATTCACTCTTCGCTCGTTCTGTATTTGAGTCATGATGTGTTTCCTGAGGATGAACTCGATTTGGTGACTGCTGCATTATTTTCCATTTGCTTTCCTTTTTTTTTTGTAGTGGGAACCCACTAACAGGCTATTTCAGGTCTGTTTTTGTAAACATGGCAGGAATCACACTAACACCGCAAGTCAAACCATTCTGTTTGTAAAACCTGATTGGTATTCTGGTCATTCCCCAACTGAGCCATCTGGTGGCGGTCTTCGCACTATCCCCATGGAGCATTACTCTTAGTAATCTTGTTGCCCTATCACTTGCTACCTCATTAAAATGAGTGATGATAATAAATCCCGCAAGCCACGTGAAATGAAATCATATTGATCTGCAAATGCACATATTTTCCTCCCATCTGTGCATACATACGAGTCTGACAACCGAGCTCCCCGTGCAGAAACGGTTCAGACCAGAACACAATTAAAATATTTTATTTCAAATCCCTCTTTCCACAGTTCTTTGCCTTTGTAGGTGCTCTGTATCGAAACACTATAGAGACATGGGAGAAGGCTCGCTTTTGGGAACGCAGACCAGAGAGGAATATATAAACAGCCAAGGTCACTACGCGTTTCCATGCACGGCTGTTGACGGAGGTTCTGGGAGAACAGAGGGAAAGTTTCTCATCTGTATTCTCTTCAGATGGCTTGCGTTAGTCGGATCATGCAGATATGGGATTTTTCTCGCAGAATTAAAACCCAGATGTCATGCTAACAGACACACACACCCCTTTTACCGCGGTAAAATATTATTTGTGGCTCCGCAGCCAGCATAGCTAATGCTCATACTCAGCAGCCAGTCACTGTGAACAATGTAAAATCTGTCTTTTTGGGTTTGAACTTGCTGGCAATAATCCAGTTCATGTCTGTGCCCTCCTAACTCTGATCACACACACTTGCACTTGAATGTTAAACATTAAAAGTCATTCCACAAAAAACATCAGTTCAAGAGCGAATTAAATAAAAAAAAAAAATAAAAAAAGAAAAAAAAACTGAGTGCAGAGAGTTTTACAGCATGCTGTCAGGCTGGTTCTTCAACAAAAGCTTTAGAGATCATATAATCCTTTATTGTAATGTTGGGTGAATGGAGAGAACTCTGCCTTTTTGCATTTCAATGACTAATGCAGTGTACAAAAAAAGAAACACATGAATAATAACTGGTGTCAATCAATAATTTCATACTGCTGCGCAAAATAAAATCTTCAATCCATATTATATGTGCAGCTTTTTCAATTTACAGTAGGATGCGGACCCGTAATCTTTTCTTACAAATAGAATTTTAATGTCTTTCCTTGTTATTTAATGTAATATTATTATGAATTCATATTTGCACAGCACTACTGTGTCTGCACATTTATTTGACAATGCAGTGTGTTCCCTAATTTCATCATGTGGCAAGAAATTTCACTTCAATACTGAAGTGGCAACTGACTGAGCTGCAGCTGTCAAGAACTTTCTGCTATTTTGCATAAAAGTCAGCCTTTTCCTATAGATTGTGCACCGATAGCTGTGTTTTCAGCGGAGATGGTGGCACATCAGGGGTGCTATCAGTTTCACAATGCGACAACAGTGTTTGAGCATGCTGATGTACCAGACAAATAAGTCATCAAAGATTATGCTAATACATCTGTTCTTTTACATTGAGACTTTCTGCTGGCAAAAGTGCACACTGTTTGTGTTAGTTTATTTTGCTTTGACAGAATTAATGAAAACATAGCGTTTTTTTTTTTTTTTTTATCTTGTAATCTAAGCATAACTTAAAACCACTGCAGGATCATAAAATGAGCTGGAGTGTGTTCATTCTGCCTATTCTGCCTTACAAAGCAAGAGAGAAACACTGAAGTTGGGGATAAAAGCTTGCATACATTTTAATAACTTCCTTTGAACCTTCACAATGGAACAAGAATCAAAATCCGATACAATGTAACTAATGAGCAGTTTTGTTCTTTGAGAGAAAAAAACATATACTTCATTGAAAAGCTAAATTAGGTGTGGTTTGATGCCAGCTTCTCTCTGCACATTTTGAAGTGCTTTTGGACAAGACAATGAAACTCAGAACAGCATGTGAACTAATTTATGTGAGAGTCTGTGAATTCGACTTATGGCATTAAAGCTCTTTGGACTATAAAACTGAAGAAAACACGTCTTCAGTTCAGCCATCTTATCTGGGATAAGATAAGATGGCAGGGATAAGATAAGATTCAATGACAAATGAAATCATTTGTCATTCGCATACATGCATTATATAAACAAAGTCGTGTTGCTTCTTCTATGTTATCAATCAAGTAATGTCTTCTTTAAAGGGGTAGTATTGTCAACTTTTTAGATCTCTACATCATATTATGTTATTCTCTCATCAAAAACATACCTGAAGTATTGCATTGATTCTTTTATGCATATTTGAGAGATATCCACAGCAATCTCCACAGCAACCATTCAGCTGTACAAAATGTCTGAGTGAACCGAGTGTCGCCGTTGAGGTGTAGCTCCTCCTCAGAGTTGCAGTTTCCAAACTTCTGAGCTTCTGCCTCTCACAGCGCGACTGACTGGCTAGTCTTAAAGAGCATGACTCCCTGTGTAAGAGTCCTGCTCAAGACTGTCCTCCTCATCACAAAATTAAAGGCTGTCCTTGCCTTTTAAAGACTCTGGACTGCGATGGATCTGCTCCAGCTTAAAATCTAGACTTTTCATTATGTTATAATTTCATCCTGCCCCAAAGAGCACTCCTCTCCCAATGTTTTCTCTGCACAGCTCATTCAAACTATAGCTCAAGAGCAAATAGCAATTGGCAAACACCTGCTGAAACTACTCGTCTGCTGTACATACTACGTCTTTGTCCAACACTCCAAAGAATGGTTGTGAATGGCATAACGAGAAATGTTGTGATGATGTGGGAGAGTCTGAAAGACTAGGAGCTTCTTAAAGAGACAGAGGCCAACTTCAGGGGGTCAAACTGCAAAGTCAAGTTTCTTTTAAGTTATGTTGGATATATACAGCACTTTCATAACAAGTGAAGGTAAGATAAGTAGCCTGACTGGCACTATGTACCCACTTTAAAAATTAATAAACAATTACGTACAAAATCTCTCAGTTCAATGAATTTCTTCCTTTAGCAGTAATAATGAACTACTATATATTTTTTTTTAAACTAAAGCACATATCCCTGAGGATTCTGTGAGTGAAACCTTTCCGACTCCAAGTCCCCATTCTTGCATCATGTCGGTGTAACTCTACACAATGGAAAAGCACTGTGGGCCTGTGGGCCAGTGGCGGCCGCCTCTACTTAGAGCAGAAATCATCAAACAGAGACATACCTGAAGTGACACAAAGTTGGCAGAGCTAAAATAGTTTCCAGATAGTTAATTAACCTCAGCGACTGACGCAGCCGTCCTGCATGGCTGGGCAGTTGCAGCATACGCATGGATGAATACAACCAGTCATGTTGTCATGTCAAAGTTCATATATGTCATTTATGTATCGCCAGCCTTTACACTCTGTTTGGGGCCAAGTTCAGCAGGTATTTTCATCAAGGAGGGAAGAATCTACAGAGACGTGATGTTATGAAAACATGTCATGGATCTGTCTCTCTCTAATTAACCAAGGTATGTATAAGGTTTGTATAACTGTGCTTGTGTCAACTAATGATAGAAACCATTTTGGGGATAATTTTAACAATTACATATTATTAAAAAAAAAAAAAATCGTTATTTTTAACAGGAAAAAAGTCACTTTCGTTTTTCCTTAGCAGCAAGTCTGCAAATTAAGGACAATATTCTACTGCACCAGATGGACACTAAAAATACATTCATTAAGTTGCTGCAGAAAATCCATGGACAGGATCCATATAGTATGTGCATTTGATTTATCATATTACAAGTTGGTTGCTTTTTTATATATCCTATGCCATTGCCTGGGGTAATGGCATAATGAAATAATATAGATAAAAAAATAACCTAAAAATTGGTCATGGTTCTGTATCCCTGCATGACAATGACACCAAACACACATCAAAGCTACTTTTGAAATGCATACAGCTGACTAAAATAACCTTTTGGAATGGTGTCAACCACACCCTATTGAAAATGTATGAAGTTTGCCAAGAAGATAACTTATTTAAATGAGCACTACCATTTTTGTTGCTTTAGGACACTACTAGAGATTATTCTCTGTCATTTTTTTTTTTTATAAACTTACAAAAAAACATTGGTGTGAACATACCAGTTATTCCACTCCCTTTTTTGACATTCCAAGCACATTTACACATACTGATGGGGAACTAAATCAGTCAAACACTTTCTATTCCTGCCAGGAGCACCTACTGTCTTTGTTGCATCAACTCAAAGTCATGTCAGATTGTGCTTTTTATAATGGAGAATACATTTTATTAAACAGTCACTGAACGGGGAGGACAGATTCTTTTTAAGCTTTAAAAGTGTAAAAAAAAAAAAAAAAAAGGATTGCACAAAAATCTTACAACAGTACCTGATTACAAAATCAGAATCAACTGTAATGGCTAAGTTTGTGTGCACAAACAAGGAATTTGTCTTCAATTCCACTTTACTCTCAGCTTTTAAATATAAATAAAAAATTTTGGAGGGAAATACATATTATAAATATTTACTGAGAAAGAAAAATGTGTATGTAAACATTATTTTCACAAAAACAAACATACAAGCTTGATTTAGTGCAAAAATGTGTGGTGTCGATTCCCAGCAGAGTAGCAGGGAACTCTGCTAAATGTTGCAAATGTTACATAAACGCAGCAGCTTTTAATCTTCTCTGAAAATTTTACTTAAAATCCAATCTTCAGCATGGAGCCTTTGAGAATAGTTATTCAATGGGGAAAAATACTGTATACTTTAATCAAAATTTTGCAAAACCCAGAATACTAATCTATGACTTCCTTTTTCCTATGAATATAATATTCGTCGAGTGCCATCTTGCTACTTTAGTGAAACCTTATTTCAAGACTGTTTATGCATTTTACTAGGTATGCCTGTGAATGCTGCGGGTGGTGTATGCTTTCACTAAACTCTTTGTCACCTTAAGAACAAATAATTTTACATAAGCAATGTTTGAATAATTTTACTTCTATTCACAGAGGTTTCTGGGCATTTGTTTCTGCACAGCTTTAACACAGTTCTGACGCAGCATTTTTAACAGGGAGGATTCTTTTCAGCTTTGACGGGGGTGTCGCATCATCTCAGTTCTTCTCCTTTTCGAACCGTCTGCTTCATATTAGTTGCACAACTTTTTTCAGCTCAGCTTTTTTTCAGACAAATGCCACCCTGACTTTGAAACACTTTCGTATACAGTGGAATTCAAGAGGTTGATGGCTGCAAGGTGCCCATTTTTGTGGCTGCAAAACAAGCCCAAGTCATCATCTCCCGACCACCGGGTTTGATTGCTGAAATGCCATGTTTGCCAGTGCCTTTATGGTCAAACATCTTCACTTTGATCTCATCTGTTCAATGGACGCTGCTCCAGATGTCTTGTGGTTCATTCTGATCCAGCTTTGCAAACCAAAGTCATGCATTTTTAGACAGAATAAGCTTCAAGCTGGCTTCCTTCCAAAGAAGTTCATCTTTTTTTAGTTATACTGCAATGCTCTTTCACATTTAACATTAGTCTCATAGCATGTGAGCTCTTGTGTTTTTTTTTTCTCTTGTATTTTCCTCAAGCACTGCACACTCTGAACTTGCTGTGATTCCTGTTCCTGGTTTTCTTTTTGGAAAAGGAAAACAGTAAAGACAGTACATGGATCAGGGGTTGTTGGCAGACATCCAAAACAGATTTTTGAGGCCCAGGGACACAGTGATCGTGTTCCTGTAATTCCAAAGACTCTCTAAATATTGGTTCTCTTCACACAAGTCAAATTAGCAAAGTATTTTTGTGCCAACAAAACAACTAAGAATTATACACAGGCATAGTCACCAACAACAAGGAAGTCAACAAAATAAAATAAACTACTTTCAAACAACTAGGATTTTTGTGTGTGTTCAGCTCTGTGGATGTTTGCCATTTTCACAAGACCTTATCAAGTGGACATTACTTTAATATAAGGTCACATTTCATTTTTTTTTTAATGGGACTGTTTTCCTTGATTAACCTCTCTCTTTTGTGATTAAAATTAAAAATTATGCATGGTCTTACCTTAATTTTTATATGAAGTTCTTACACCTGTCTTTTTTCACAAATGTCTCTGTGAGTCTGTTGTAAAAGTGTCCTTGTTTGGCTGTCATTCTCCTTTCATTTTTGAAAATCTGGCATCAAAGAGGAGCGTGGCCTCGAACACTTCTGTTCCGACTGTATTTGTATATTTCTCTGACAGTTTTGAGTCTTTTCAATGCGTAGAAGAAGCGCACCTGCTTTCAGTTGTGCCTATGGAGTTCAGCACTGCCCTCTATCGGTGAAGCATTCTGGCTCACGCTGTTCATTTTCACGGGGCATTTGTTGCTGATCAGACAGACTAATTATGTCACTCAGACTTGTTAAATATATTAGACATACTGTATAATTAAGCAAGTATATTAGCGATATAAAAAAGAGACAGCAAATGGTAAGCGCCAACTGCCAGTTTCATTCACTCTGTGTGACACAGCGCCACAAGTGGTGAGGCACAGCACTGCACTTCCTCACTTCGGACTTCTATCATGTATTTGAACAGGCAATGCGTAAATGCGACAATTATGACCATAAAAATGTTGATATTACCGAATAAAAATTATACAAAAGTAAAGTGGACAAATTTATTTTTTCTCACCATTGTTAGAATCAATTTTACTTCTCATGTACCTATTTTACTTTCCAGGATTATAGGAGAGACACTGCTTCACCTGCCTCCCCTGACCACCCATCACTGCTCTTTCTGTAAGATGTTCATTGTTTGAGTTTTTTTTTTTTAACTGAACCCTAATTTAAACTTCTCCACAACTTTATCTACAGCCTGCCTGCTGTGTTCTTTGAGCTCCGTGGTGCTGTTTGTTGACGAATGTGGTCAAACAAAGGCCTTCACACAGCATCTATGTTTAAACTCAAATTAAATCACACAAAAATGCACTCTATTTGCTAATTAAAAAGACTTCTGATGACAACTGGTTACAATGGAGTTTATATAGCAGAATTAGAGTAGAGTGAATATAAAGGTGTCAAGTATTTTCCACTATGCATTGGCATATCATAAAATAAAATACATTCGTTGAAGTCTGTTGAAAAGTGACATGTAGAAAAGTTCAAGGGGTATGACAACTTTTGCAGTGCTCTTAAATAATTTGTGGCATGCACACAGTTTTCCATTTTTCCTGCGCAACGTTTATGAGTAACAGACTCAAGTCGCCTTGCTGTGATTTTATGGGGAGAAAATGTCAGACTTGAGGTGGCATCCCAAAGTAACTATTAACATTTATTGGATAGCTCATTCAGATTTTAATACTTCCATATTTCTTACCTCCGTCGCACACACGCACTAGCTAAATTTTAGATGAGTCTTGAAAAGGCTTTCATTCTAATCAAAACTTCTCTGAATAAAAGTGAGCATAAAACATCTGGTAAGTAACACCTCACAGCTTCTGGAGCATTTGTTGAAAGAGATTGTATCTGTCAGGAAAACTGACATAAAGTTGGTGGATTGAACCTCGAACTGAAACGGGGAGCGGAACGATGACACATGCGTGGCTGTGATTACGCAAAAGAATGGAAAACATGTGGAGTCTGCATGCACCCACCCACCTGGGACAATCCTCGTATAGGTTTTAAGCGTTTTCTCAGCAATCTTTTTGTGAGGATGATCTTCCTTTTTGATTCTCATTTGTTTTCTTTGCCCAGAGCTTCCACATGGGCTGTCTAGAACATAACATTTTCACATGTCAGACTGATTTTCTTAGTTCAAAAGCTGCGTTTTGGGACTTTTCTAGGAAGACTTTGAGCATGGACTCTTATGTTAGAAGAAAGTTCAGCTCGCAAGACTTTTTATCCTTAAAATTAAATTAGCTCCTTATGCAAATCCAGTAAGTTGATATCAGAGCAGAATATTACCATCGCTGATTTGCAGGATAGACCAGATTTCTTCATCCTGTAAAAGCTCCACATATGTCATGCCCATACGTTTATTCCCTGATGTGTCAAATCGTACCCTGATATTATGTTTTAACAGAGCTGAGGTGATTTAAGAAACCCTAACAGAAGAAGACATGCGGTTTGGATTCCCATGGCTGTCTCAGCTTAAATGTCTCCATGTTTTTTATGGAATGAATTGTAGGGAGTGATTTGCTGACTTTTTTTTTTTTTTACATAGAAAAGGCTTTGCAGTCTCCCTTTTGGCAAGAACATCAGGATTTTGGAATTTTTTGGCAGTGATCTACATCTGGATTTCTACACTAGAGGGTGCCCCACCCCCTGACTGCCTCCTCACAGAGGTACAAGAAAAGATTTCTCTCTCTTTCACTCTGATTTTATCCTGCAGGTCACGCAATTTTGAATGCATCCCGTCAGGGTTGTCTATCACACCTATCACACTCTAGTAGTGTCCTAAAGCAACACTTCCTGACTGTATTTTTGCTGCTAATGTGAAGAAAAGGCAGAAGAGACAAACTACATTCTTTGGGTTTCTATTGGCGCTGCTGTGTAGCATGTGGAGCTTGTCTGCTTTTTATCTTGAGGCCCATACTGACTGGAACACAATGGATTGTGATGCAGGCCCTTTGACTTTTAACTCACTCTGCAGATTTTGTGTTACACCGCCAGTCCAGCCAATCTGTAGCCCAGTAAGTCCCTTGATGTGTACACCAAAGCAGCTTTGAATTGAATCAGAAGGCCATACGCTCCCTCATAACATACATCTACAGCAGGGAAAAGAAGCATTGAACCCCTCAGCGTTTTTCTCTGTAAATGTATTTCTAATGAGGCTTTTGACATGAAATTCACACCAGATGTGGGTAGTCCATGGATACAAAGGAAGCCGAATAAATTAGTCTGTAAATTAAGCTAGGTGTCATAAAGTGCAATTTCGCACATCAAGGAAAAGATCCAAAACCATAGCAAAACAAAAAACAAACAAACAAATTAAAATCAGAAGAAATCTGTCAGTATTTCCAAAGCAACTCTGTCTCCTTTTGTGCTAATTGATATTGGCTTCGTTTGGTCATAATCGTTGCCTATTAAAAAGAAACTCTCATTCTCAAAGTATTGCACAGAAAGCATGTGTTGTTGGGTTAAAGCAAATAGGTCTCTCAAGCTCTTCTTAAACTCTTTGTTTCAAAACAACATACATGCTTTGTTGATGCACACTTGCTGCGCAAGACTCCACTGCTGAGGATAAAACATGATTATAGATTACATCACAAGGTTTGAAGAAGCTAACAAAATACTTATTGATTATGGTTTTGTTCTACGTGACCACAACTGAACTCTTGATGTTATTGCACACTCCATTTTGATAAAGCGAAAGTACTGCACATCACACCAAAAAACACCATACCAAGAGTTAGATTTTGAGGTGGGAACATCATGGTGTGCAGTGACTTTTAAGCATATGACACTGGCAGACTTCATTTAACTCAAGAAAGGATAAATGGAGAAAATGAGGACAAATAAGGGGGTGGATTTTTCCAGAAAGACAAGAATATCCCTAATAACTCTCAATGGGAGCTAGAGAAAGAAAAAAAAAAGATTATTTGAATTATCTGGTCTATCATTGACTGGAATCGAGTTGAAAATTAATGCCAAAAACTGAAGGTCATAGTTTACAGACCAAAGTTTAAAGATATAGGAAGACAGTTTGTGTGGGTCAAAATTCCAGCTAAGTCGTGGGTGCAAATATTTTGGAATAAATTTTATTAACCATGTTAAATACTTATTTCATCTGTCATTCCACTTTATTATACAAACCTTAACTTATAGACTAATTTGTTTTGATTTCTTTCTATGTGTGGATTGCAAGGTTATTTCCGACATCTGGTATGAATTTTCTTTAAAAAGCCTTTGCAGATATGTGTTTACTGAGAAAAACATTGACTTGTTCGATACTTATTTTCTCGGCTCTATGTTTTCATCACTGAGATGCAGAGGGGCTTGGGTTTATACAATATGAAAAAGAAAGATTCATTTTAGTCGGAAATTTTATCTTCTGCAATAGTTTAGCAAACCTTTTCAGCATTCAATCAGTGAGCTCTGTGCTGTGTTTCTCCCAGTGTAAAACATAGAGAAAAATCTCATTGTTTTGTCAGTTGTTGAAAATAACGTAATTTTAATATACAGTCAAATATAGTGGTGGACACTTTTCCCAGTGTGTGCAATCAAATCTATATTTGTCTTTGTTACTTCCAGTCTGTTATTGAAGCATGGCTTTTCATGAGAGAACAAAAATGGACACTTTAATTAAAGAAAGCTGTAGGAATGAGTGAATGTCAGCCCTTTGAAAGCCCAGTTGTTCATTTGTCAAACTTTGAACCACCGCTCTCCAGACTTCAGTGTCTCCGCAGTGGGTTTTGAATGATTTTTCTTGTTGTAGCCACCGCACAAACAAAGGCACCCCTGTAGATTTATGCCTCATCCCTCTCTCTCATATTGGACTCTGAGGGCTTTAAGGCTGTAATTAAATTCCAATCCCCACTCTCACTTCTCCACCGACTGTCCCCGTCTCTGTGGGAGGCTGAGAAGCTGGGTTTTACCGCCTGTTGTGGTTTGTCTGAGAGATCCAGAGATCTCTGGAAACCCCAGCCACTGCGATAGAATTCACACATGTGGTGCCGACAGAGAGAGAGAGAGAGAGACAGAGAGAGAGAGAGAGACACAGAGAGAGAGAGAGAGGACGAGTATGCGCTTGTGCAAAAACGGGGAACTAGTGTGACATCCGGTCTGATCCTATGGTTGAAACACTTTAACATGTGAGCATTATTTTTACCCGGCCAGGATGTGTGCATTCTCTTGTCAGTCAGAAGTTACAAGTGTGATGTTTCATGCACGTGATCGTGTTTTTGAGGTGTAAAGATGCCTGTATGAATAAGTCTATCATTGCACCTCTCGGAGCTTTTTTCCCCCCCACTAGACGCCCTCCCACTGCCAGAGCACAGATTGCTGGCATTAGCCCATAGCAGGGCCAACAAACTGGAATCAGCTGCAGCAGCAGGCTGTCAGTTGGGACTCCTGACAGCGATATGAGGGACTGTAGACGGAGCGAGTCCAGTCCGGAGGGGACCAGCGGGAGAGGAAAGATGAGTTCTGCACCAGTGATCCAGAGTGACAGTGATGGACAGGTTCAGAGAGGAGAGTTGATGGCCAAGGTTTTTCTCCTGTCTGGACAGTGTTTGAAAAGATGGACATGACGGTCGCAAGGCTTCAAAGTCCAATAGGGCATGTGTGCCTGACTGTGTGTGTGTGTGTGTGTGTGTGTGCGGAGGAGGGGGAGAAAGGGGGACAGCATGCATTTGCATGAGTGCCCCTTTTCAGGGTATTGATGTGGATGCACAGGTGTGTCAAACTGTCAAGCAGAGCAGCAAATGTGAAAGTGACACTGAGATCCTGGATCATAAACTTGCTGATGTGCAACTTTTATTTAATTTCAGATGAGAGTGTGAGGCTGAAATTCAGCAAAACCTATTTTTATCTAGTCCTGTTTTTAATTCTGTCAATGAGGGGTTTTTTTTTTATGTTTGCTCTATTTTTTTTTTTAATTTGGCTTATAATGGCTGAAGCTCTTACCATTTCTATGTCATTATTTTTTTATTTCCATTTTTGTTTTAAGTAATTCACCTAATTGCATTTAGTTTAGTTCCTCCTTTGATTAACACCTATGATTATATGTTTTTTTTATCTTTATTCAAGTTTATTTAGACTAAGTAGTTCTATGTAGTTTGACTGACTGATATTATTATTATGACTTATGTGAAAGATCTGAATACAGTTTGAAAGAGTAAATGTGGGCACAAAAAATAGATAAATAGAGGAAAAGTATAATTTTCATAAATATATGCATGTTTTAGATATTTTTGCAATTTTTCCAAAAATCTTTAAAAAATAATTTTATTAATAAACAAAACAACTTCATTATTGTGTAAAAATACATAGATATTTATTAAAATGATAAAACAGCCAATATATCATAGAATTTCCATGTACTCTTTATTTCTAATTTGGTTATTTTTAGTTGACTTAGGTCAGTCATTTATAATGTTTTCATTCAAGGAATTTTGAATGAAAACACATATTCTTATTTGTGATAAAAGGTTTCAAAATAGCATATAATACTTTTTTAAATGTATAAAATTCACCACCCAATTAAAGAAAGATAGAAAAAGAAAGTTTCTAACAAGTCTATAAAAACAACATTTATTTTTTAAAACGTCTTAATTGTTTGGTTGAAAAGACAGACAATAAAAACAATAACCAAAAATTGTGCTTGATTATCTATTTTAACCTCAAGGACAAATTTATTAAGATGAACAATAAACTTTTATCTATTAAAAAAAGGAAATTAAAATAGAAATAAATGACAAAAATTCACAGATGAAATGTCAGAAAGAGGAATGAATTAATAATGCAATAGAACAAAAACCCATCTACAGTTTGATAAGGGGCTATAAATAAGTTTTCAGTGAATTGGAAAATGTCAAAACTCTCTAACATTCTCAGCGACCCTCAGATTCTCAGAAAGGCCGTTCTGCAATAAGAACATGACTCCCAGCCACAAGTTTCAGTTTTTACTTTGGATGCTAATAAAAGACCATTTTCAGAAAACCCCAGAGCCTGGCAAGCCCAAGGTGTAGGGAAACTTTCCCATTGATTCAGGCCCTGGCTCAAGAATCCATGTTAACAAATGTCACAGTAATACCTACACAAAGGTAAACATTTTTTTTTTCTTCAAAACTACACAGAACTCATTGTTCAAAACTCTTTGAGGTTAGACCTCAAAGAAAACTGAAAATTGGCTCTAGACAGGAAATGCCAGATTGATTTGTTTCCACTGTTTCTTTGAAGAACGAGGAGAAGGTCAAGCAAAAAAGAATCCTGTTTAATTCTTTTTATATCAAGTTGTACTTTGAACTAATAAAAACATTCTAGAGATTAAGCAGTGAGAAATACATTTTAATGTTTTTTTAACAAGTGTTATTTATGTGATCAATATTGAGAACTCACAAATATAATGTTTTGGATTTTAATATCATTTTTCCTACTTCATGTTGTCAGGCAGGTTAGTGATGTCTTGGTTCTGTAGATCTGACACTTATCGGGCCTGAGTGTGTGGGTGGTGAAGTTGTACTCTGCCGTTCAGAAAATGTATTTAATCACAGTTAATTTATGATTTTACTGTTTAACACATGGCCTGGTTGAGTTGGATAGTTTTCATTTACTATATATATATATATATATATATATATATATATATATATATATATATATATATATATATATATATGTCCAGCTGTCTTTATCTGATGTTAGGTTTTTTTTTTGTTTTGTTTTGTTTTTTCAGTTTTGCCCAAAAACCAAGATCAGAAGAAATCTGTGAATGGGGATTATGGCCCCAAAAATTAAACAGATGTGGGTCTCATTTAATGAGGGTCTGGAGAACTTGTGAGGTAAAAGAAAATTAAATTAACTGGATGGACTAAGACTTTTAAGAGCTACTATTAAAGACTAATAAAAACACTTTAAATTGATTTCTAAAACACACATGTGATCTGAACTTTCTTTCCAGTCCTTGTCAAAATTTTGTATCTGATTTTTGTAGAAACTGTAACATAGCTGTGTGTGTCTGTTTTTTTTTTTTTTAGGAATACCAGACTAGCATCATCAGAGGATTAAATTTGCCAAATTTGTTCTCCCTGCTGCTGCTAATCAACTCCGTCTTGTTAAAAACTTGAATTATTTGTCACCAAACACTCTGCTAAGCTGCTTGTGTTTCTGCGGGAGTCAGCGCTCTCTCTGACAAGCCGTTGCGTCAAGAACAAACGCTCCCAAAGGCAGCAATTAATACTGAACTCATAACACAGAATGATGCCCCAGGGCACTGGATCTAATATGAACGTTGGCACCTCTTGTAGTGCATTTGCCCAATTGTCTGCTCGCTCAGATGACTCATATACTTGCACACTTCCTCTCATTAAGTTGTGTGTGCCTGTTTCAGTCACTCATACAATGTTTCTGCTCTGTCCTCTATTCTGTGAGCCGATGTGCCAGAGACAAACTGTGCGTTCTTCATACCCAAGGACGACTAATAGAAATCGTATTTTTCCCCAAAGTGCACAGATTATTTTAGCACACACAGTGGTGCACTTGAAGGATGCAGCTGTGTTAGACATTTATGTTATGATGAAATGAATCTTCCTCGACTCGGACTTCCCCTCAAGATTTGCACTTCGTTGTGAAAATATATGCTCGGTACATCCCTCTCGAAATAAACTACAGTGCAAGCCTCCCTACTTCTCCGGGATGACTTCAAGGTCTCCGCTATATCTCATCCGAATCACCTCCAAATTTGAATTATGCTCTTAGCAAAAAAATGCATTCTTGGCCACAAGATGTTTTTAAAATGATTATTTGATAGGCTCTATGAGAGAAACGAAAGTGAAGTGTCCACTGGCATTGTGCAATGCAGAAGACTGACATTCAGCTTTTTGGAGTCTGGGGGTTTAGAGGACAGCTCCCTCTTTTTGTGGAGGCGCTCAGGAACCGCTCTCAGGGTTTAGGCTTTAGGGCTTTGTGGGGTTGTTTAAAAATTGTTCCTGTTCACTTTTCCAGCTGTAGCCTTTTAACGATGCATTAACGACAGTGAGCCCCCCCACTAGAAATCCACCAGGGAAAGCCAAAAAATCTTGTCTGAAAATCAAGGGAGGGGGAAAAATATAATCCTCTGGCACTATGGATGTGCCCAGAGAAAAAACAGATACACTTTTAAGGCCACTTTAGATAGAAAAAAGAAAAAAGAAAGAAAGATTATTGTGACCCCAAAAGTAATATAAAACCCCATCTGAGAAGCAAAATCACTTGCACTTAGGGCATGGGGAATATCTTTAGGTAATGTTTGGTGTTTGTTAGCAGATATAACCTTCATGAGGACAGATTTTATAGATTTACACATGCACTTGATTGTTATTAATTGCAAACAAGATGCTTTTTTTAAAAAAAGTATACTCCATAGAACTGATTTATTTCTAACTACATTTTTTATCTTTGCACATAAATTATTTCCTGCCACATTGTAAAACCTCATTCATTAATTTTATATTTACTTTTACATCTCTAAGCTCATTTGCTCTTGCGTTGTAAACGTTTCCTTTCGTGCCACTGCTCCAATATTAAACGTACAACAGCATCTGGTTACCATACATGCACATTGCTATTTAAATTGAATGCCTAACTAAATGTTTGTCTCTTACTGCAATAAAAATACATTACTATGTGGTTTTGATTTTAAATCAAACAAAAAACAACAACAAAAAAAAAATTAAAAACTAAACGACAACTATTAATCTGTACAGGGAAAGTAAATTTTTCATCTTTTAGGATGTATGAATCGCCTTTTTGTCTTTTATGCCGTAAGTGAAACACAGCAGAACAAATGTTAGCTTTTGAAGTTGTTTCAAAAGAAGACGACAGAGACTAAAGAACATTAAAGGCAAACACAACAGAGAGCAGACTAAACACTGAAACCCAAAGTGTAACAAACCTTTGAGAAGAAAAAGCATTCAGACATAAAAATGACTTTGAGCAGGGCCTGAATAATTACTTGTAATCTACTCATAAAGCTAATTAAGGACTTGATCTCAAAAGCGATTTATACATAGTTAAGATAACTATGGATAAAAAGAACATTTTATATATTAATAATAAACAATAAAAGCCTGAATATACATACATATCTGTATAAAGAAATAAATCTCTGGAGCAGGAGAAGTTACTGCAAACCTGCAGCTGAGTATTTCAACCATTATAATATGACAGGTCTAAAAACTTTATATGTTTAAGTAGAATCCCGTTAGGTTTAATCCGTTGCTTTAAATTAAACTTACTCAACTTTATCACATATAAATAGCCTTTAAGATGTTTAATAAAATACATTAGGCCAAAATACCCTCACCCCACCCCCAACAACAACAACAACAACAACAACAAAAAGACATGGAAGTGAATGTAAAAGCTTGTGAAAACAGGAAACTGACAAGTGTCTTCACATATATTTTCTAAGATGTGAATTACTGTTTTTTTCTCTTAATTAAATTTATATTTAATAAAGTTATAAATCTTGCAAGCCATAATGCAGTAAAAAAAAAAAAAAAAAAAAGAACAAGCTGAATTTATGGTTGCCTGTAAAGGGAACCACACAGGATTACCAGTCAGACAGGATTTATTTTCAGGGGACATTTCAGCTGCATGTAGACCTGGGGTCCTTAACTCCAGTCCTCCAGGGACAGTGTCCTACACCTTTTAGACGTTTCACTGGTTCAACAAAATTGAATCAAATGGCTGAATTATCTCCTCAATAATGTTGTCAAGTTCTCCGGAATCCTTCTAACGACCTGATTGGTTGATTCAGGTGTGTTGAAGTTGATCTTTTTAGCTATGGCACTGCCCTGTCATTGTTTCCCAACAATTTTCTGTGCACTTATGTTTGTTACATTACTATAGGTTGAAGTATAAAAGAGAAAAACCTTCTTTCTTATTCCTCGGTTCCCTTTTTACCCTGGGTGCATTTCCATCAGTACGATTATCGTAATAGGCAAGTTACTTTGGAAAACACAAAGTAAAACAGAGCAGTGCTTGTTTTATAATTATAATCTTAACCTTGCTTCATTTGAGGTTTTATGTTTTCAAAAGGGACAAATAATACATGTGTTTTTTTTGTTGTTGTTGTTGTTTTTTTTATTAGAATAAAGAAGAAAAAAACGTTCAGGTTTCATTGGGGAACATTCTCCCTCTCAGGGGTCTCAAGTTGAGGCGTTTCTCTGATTTTTAAAACAGGATGGGCAGAGGTCACACACAGGGCAGGAGTCTTGCTGATATTTCTTCCCCCCCCCCTTCTTGACGTATATGTTCAACTGAAATAGATGTGAACTCTTGAAACGGAATAATTTAAAATGCAAGTCCTCAATAAAATTTATATTGGAGTAAAAAGAGTGATGTAACGGAGGAGGGAGCTGGTATTGTGTTGTACTCTCTCCATGGAGATGTTGAAAACATGTGGAAATGTCAGTTCAGAAGTTCGAAATATTCATGTGATGTATTTGATATATGCTTTAAGATGTGTGCCAGGCCCCGCCTCTCGCCCGGAACGTGAGCTGGAGATAGGCTCCAGCACCCCTCCCGACCCCACTGAGGGACAAGGGTGAAGGAAAATGGATGGATGGATGGATGTGTGCCAGGTTTTAAGACCGCTTCATTAATAACGAAGCGTGGCAAATGTGCGCCGGTGCTCTTGGGATCTTTCTAGCAGGCGGCGATTCTGTCATGACCTTGGTTTTATTATGTTGGATGTTTGTGGTGTTGTTCTGATTTGAATACAAAATTGTTTCTGGTCTTATATTTTGAAATTACCTTTCTTTCTACTTCCCACACACCAGGGTTCAGCTTACTAAGTGGTTAACTATCTCAACTTGCTTTTGTCATTGTGTGTTTCTCACTTCTGCTGTAAATGGAAAAAAAAAAAAAGTTTCCCCGTCATTACTTCACATTTGCGATGATATTTCATGACTTTGCCGCTGCAGTGCCTTTTGTTAGCCAGATGAAAGCTTAGAAAATTTTACTGAGATAAAATAGAAAGTATTTACAGAATGCAGTTCATTGGACAACTATTTTAAAGAGAACTGTGACAAACTCCACAGACTGGGACAGAAGAAAAGATCTCACTAAAAAGTAAAAGAAAAAAAAGTCATTTTCTGTTTTGTTCTTTATCAATAGAATTTTACATTTATTCTTAATTTTTTTTTAAAAATGACCTAACAGTTATTATTGTTAAGAATTTATTTGCTTGGTTAGAAGGTGAAAAGTAGAATCCATAATAAATTATTACAGAGTTGACATTTTGAAGTGTCTTGACTGTTACGTGGACAAAAAAAAGTCAGCTTATGTATCTGTAAACGGTGCCTTCTGTGTGTATTTGACAGAGAAACGATCCCAACTTTAAGACTTGCAAAAAGTTTCTCTACGTTTTCAAATCTAGCATTTCCTATGACAGTCAGAGGGTGAAAGCTCAAAAGGAGAACCTGCGCAACTTTGCTGTACGGGCTATCTTCCTGTTATCTTCTGAAAGTCTGTCTCTCTCACACAGTCTGAAAGTATCGTAGTTATATTTTTCTTTTAAATAGCTTCTAGCATCTCTGCGCTTTCCTCTGACTTCATTTCACGCGCCTCTCACTGATGCCGAAAATCCCAACTTTGAGTCTTCTTTACCCAGCTGCAGTGTCAATAAGAAGAGTGTTGCTGTCAGCGCAACACAGTTAGGCTCTTGTGTGCTCTTGATTTGTTGACTGGATTCACTGACATGATGTTTTAGTACCGCTAAGACTTCATACAAGCAGTTTCCTTTCATGTATGGTAAAAGGGAGGCTAACGTTTGTGTCGCTTGTCAAGTTCTCTTAAATAACTCTCAACCTTGACTTGGAAAATACAGAGTAAAGGTTTTTACTGAGGTCGCAAACAAGATTATGGTGATGTCATTTTTTCCCTTACTTTTATATGTATATCTATTTTTTTAATGCTTTCTTAGCACACATAAGTTTTCCCTTCTTTTTTTGATTCTTTGTCCCTCTCTTTTTCTTTTTCCTTTCGCTTTTGTTTTCTCTTTCTTGTTTCCGTTCCTTCTTATTTCTTTGGCTCTGTTCTGCCATCTTTGCATTCATTCACTTTCTTTTGATTATCAGCGAAGGGGTCACAGAGGCAACCCATTCTTCGTCCCAGCAGTACTCCTCTGCCCCTCGGGGAAAATCGCAAGCTGGTTTCTAGGTAGAGAAAAATACAAAGTCGCTCTGTTGAGTCCTGGGTCTTCTACTTTGAATTATTCATTTTTCCACTTAAACCTTCCACTGAGTCATTAAAATTTATTCCACTGTTTATGTCAGAGTAATTTCAAATTGAAGATATTTGTTTTTACAAACATACTCTGTGATTTGACCTAGTTTGGAATTGCTTATTTACAGTAGCTTCCGATTTTCATATGCAGTACATTCATTTAGAGCAACTTTAAATGCTTGGATGAAACTGAACCTTGAAACTCTACTGTAATTTGATTGTTTTTCTTTGTGGAAAATGTGTAAATATTAGTTCACAATCTTAGTGTATAAGATGTTTTTTCTATTCACCTCTGTCCAGTTTTTGATCCATCTTTTAGCTTTTTTTTTGGCAGATTCTGCCCCTCATGCTCGGAAATAACTGTGTCTAATCAATGGTTAGTAGTAGGAGCATGGCTTTCATATTTTCCAGCAGAAAAGAAAGAAATTCTGTGCACATATTTGGACCCACTGTGGGATTTCCTGACATGAGATACACAGCTAAACCTTGCTGCAGGGCATATTTAATTGTTAACTGAGTTACCAAAAGGCCTTTCCTCTGAAATCTGATCTCTAAAAAAATTGTTTCGGTTTTTTTTTCACTCTTCTCTCCTCACTCTGCCACAAAGTTTACATTTTCAAAGCGATATGTCATTCTTAACTATTTTTGTTACTCTAAAATAATTTCCATTTATTTAGAAATATTTAATGATGGCTTGGCATTTGTCTGTCTTTAGTCCTGAACTAAATATTTTGCTGAAGTATAAACTATGATGATGTACATGTAATACTTAGTAAAGGTCACTTTAGTCTCTTAAAAAGAAAGCATTAATAAAGCATTTCATAGCTACACACTCCATTAGGTTTCAGCAGTTCCAAAGCAGAAGCTGAACCCTCCCCTCCCCCTTTCGAACCCGTCACTTTGATTTTCAAACCAATGGCTCAAGAAAACATTGCTTTGGGCGTCTTTTGACTGCAACTTCAAGCATGACATTGATTATCTTAGCTTCATAATTATCTCCACATGTTACTGTACCACTGTGTTTCACATTCAGATGAGACAGACAACATCCTGGCTGGATGATTATACCAAACTGTAAGTAAATTAGCTGTGAATAACAGCCTTTTAAATAAGGGCACCCTGCAGTTTAATACTACAAATCGTCTCGGTTATCCAACAGTGAAGTTGGGGGCAACAAAAGCACAGCGCACACAGTCTGAAAGCGATTAATGCACAACTTTTGCCTCCAACTCTACAACCAGGAGCACCCTTATTTCATGTTCTGTCTCTTATTGCATTTTTTTTGTGTGTGTGTGATAAATTACAAATGTAAAACAAATCTAGATACACAGTGCCTTCCAAATGTGTCGACAGCAGTTAAACTTTTCCACATTTTGTCACATCAACAATAAACTGACCTCATATATATATATATATATATATATATATATATATATATATATATATATATATATATATATATATATATATATATATATATATATATTTTTTAATTGATCTCAATTGCTTTTAATTGCTTTTCTGTTATTTTTTTCTCAAGGGTCTATTGTTTCGGGATGCTAAATTAAGTAGTTATAATAGCATAGTGCAAGTTTATTTAAAATAAGCAAAATTTGAAATAAATGGGCATCAATCTAGATGAAACTGCAACCACAATTTGAATTTAGTTCATGTCAATACGTTAGAAGAGCCTTGCATGTTTTCTTCCTTGATCGCCGTCAGCTTACCTAAGACCAGCTTCCTATCAGGACTTCTTAACTTCTTTGCCCCTGCTGAAGAAAAGCATCCCCACATCCTGATGTTCCGACCATCATGCTTCACGGCAATACCATGGTGAGTGTTGCCATTTTTCCACACAAAGCCACATGTTAGTTTCAGATACTTATTTGTAAAAAAAAAAAAAAAAAAGGGAAAAAAAAATCTTAAAATTATGTATTATCTTTTTCCTAACATTATACACTCCTTTTGTTGACATAGCACAGCAAGTCTTAATTATATACTTGTACAGAACTTTATCAGGTAAGAGAACCCCAAAGTGCTTCCCACGACATCCAGTCATTTTCCCATTCACACACACCTTAACACGCTGATGGTGGCATGCTAGAGGATTGCAGCTACAACTGGCAGTCTGACAGAGGCGAGGCTGCAGTGCACCGGCGCCACCGGGCCCTCTAACCATTAAAGTTTAGGAGTGTAACCCAAGAAAATGTGGAAAGGTTGAAGGGGCGTAAATACTTTTGCAAATCACAGGATTTGCCTTTATTTTCATGTGATAAATAAAAGGCTCTTTCAAGTAATAAAAATGATTACATTTATTGTTGCACATGTTCTTCCCACACCTGAATTGCATTTTTTTTTCCACTTGAGTCGCATGTTTAAAAAAATTACAATCATTACATTTTTGTCTCAAATGGCTTAAAAAAAAAAAAAAACTGTGGGAGCAATTGCTTAAATATGGAAAAATTCCTCTGTAAAGTGTTTGACTAATAGCAGCCGTATGTTATGTTTGCGTCTCCTGGGGTTGTATTGCTATTATTTTAACAGAGACAACCCAGCAAAAAACACAGGCCTCTGCGGAGTGTTTACGGTGTAATGGGTGGGACAGGCTACCTTAGCCCAGCTCTGAGGTCAGTGCTGGTGTTTCCTACGAGGTATGACAGTTTTACAGCTGCCGGGCTCAGACTCGGATAGTTTCTGACATGTTAGGCTGCTGCTCACCGTCTGTCTCACGACGCGCGCTCTCCCTCCCCCCCTGCACCTCCTGCTTCCTCCCCATCTGCCTTTCTGGGGTTCTGTGAGAAACAATCGCTTTCTTTTATTCCTCAAAAACACAAGCGGGTAAGAAATTATTTCAAGCCCTCCCAGACTGACTGCAAAAGGGCTCCTGAGCATATTTTAGTCTGACGTCTAAATTTCTCACAATAGGCTTCATTCTTAAAGATGAACCAAGCCCATATTTCTTTTGAGGCAGCTCTCCGTTGGATGTGGTTTCAATTTTTTTTAGTTTTCAATCAACAGAGAGAGTTGGCAGCAGGAAATTTACTGCGTAGTTAATTACATTGTAAGTTGAAGAGAAATATTTGGTACTTGCTTCATTGTATGAACCCTTCTTTTTCAGCAAACAGTCCTTTAAAGATTACATGGCCTTCCAAAAGTGTCAATGCTGCTTGAATTTCTTCTCATTTCTTCACATTGCAGCCACATGCTTCATTGAAATTTATTGAGATATTATGGGACTAAGTGATACAAAGTACAGGATGATGTGTTATATGAAAATTCGTGACACAAACCTTCTTATAAAATATTTTCTTTCAAGACTTTCCTGTATTTAACTCTATTCAGCTTCTCAATAACTTCCAACCAGTTTCACTGTCACAGCATGGCCACCATGCTTCTACTCTGGGAGGGTGTGTTCACCATACTGTACAGTTTCATGGTTACACCATCTGCATGTTTTTCCATTGATGCCAAAAAGTTCAGTTTTGGTTCTTTTACAAGCTTACTGCGTCCTCTACATGGCATGGGGAAAGCTAAAAACAGGACTTCCTATAGCTGGTACTCTTCCATAAAACCCAGATCTGTAGAATGCACAACTAATAGCTGTCTTACCAACAGATACTCATAATTAAGATTGATTTTTCTGCACCTCCTGCAAAGCTACCATATGCTCACCACATGTTTTTCATTTTCTTCTTGTAAAACATTTTTGAAAACAATGAATATATATTTTTACTTTTTGTTAGTGTATCACATACAATCCATTCACTTTGTTAAAATTGGAAAATGTTTGAAGAGTGTGGCCCTGTTTCTTCTGGAAGATTCAGCAGAACTATGCCTGTTGCAAACACGAGTACCGGGCCTTTCCTGGAGCTCAAAACACCGTGAGCCTTCTCAGTGCTCTGCTGTTTGGTGAGATGACGGCAGCAGAGCAGGAATGATTCAGATGTTCTTTATCTTCATGCTGCCGAGAGAAAGGTAGAGGAATGTAAGCTGAGGCCCTCGGGATATCTAATACTCCTCCCGCATTATGGTTTTGATAATGTAATTATGCATAGGTCCGGTACAAGCTGAAGAAAAGATCACTATCCAAGAAAGTAAACATTTTCTGCAAGGCTGCCTCATAGTTTTAATAATACTGTTATGTTTTCCAAAGCAAGACCTCGCCAGAGCGGGCTTAAAAAAAAAAGCTGATTCTGTAAACATAATAATCATTTCAGTAAGTTCAGGAGATTTCATGAGGAAAAAAAACAAAAAAACAAAACTATGGGTAAATTTCAGAGCACTGCAGTGCACATACAGTACAGAGCACCCACATGCAGACACAAATAAAGCACATTCTGGACCAGCCTGTGATCTGATTTTGAATGAAGCATCTTGTTTGATGTCTTTTTTGATGATGGACATGAAATAATGTCCAAATCACCAGGGGCTGGAGCCGGGAAACATCAAACGGCTCCAAATGAAAACACGGTAATGTTTTCTCGAACCGGGCCTTATTTATTGCATCGTCATTTGCCCGCTGCCCCATGAATGCCGGGGCTTTGACTGCACCAAGATAAAAGATGAGTTGATAAATGAAGCACTTTCATCTCTGGGAAACTTCTGCGAAACTTCTTCATTTGCACTGCAAACACTGCATGGTTAATATGGTGCATCATAATATCATCAGATAAGGACAGATGGTAATGTCAGCGAGGCAACGAGAAGTCAGAGGTGTAAGGAGTGTCTTTGAAGAGGATGAATGGCTGGAAACCGTCACAGCGGGATGAGGAGAGCCTGAGAAATGCTGATCTTTGTGTCTGGAACCCCTCTCCTATCAACACTTTACTCCCTCTGCGTTATTTGGAGAAAAGTATGGGATCATCTATACATTGTTCAATCTCAGAATCCAATGTTCTTTAAAATAATAATGCGGTGAGAAAGCTAACACAGAGCACAGGTGACTTAGTGATAATGAACCAATATATATGCATCATGCAAAACTGATCCTTGCGCTCGGAAAAGGGAGCTCAGTGCATTCATTTATCAAAATTTTGTCTTTTATAAAGCAGACAGGAGGAAACTCATCACGCACCCCTGAGAAAAAAAAAAAGAAAAAAAAAAGTCCTAGCTGTGACATCACACAGGTCCTGAAGTGTTTGTCTCTCGGTGGGGCCTGTGTAGCTGAAGAGGAAGCTTTCACCAACGATGCCTGTCCGTTCTCCAGTGAACTGCTAGCAGGTCATCAAGCTCTGCGTTTAATTTAATTTATAACTGAAGGGAAGCCAGAAGTCTGTATGAAATACAGATGGGGTTGTTGTCTCTGGGGGATTTTTGGAGGGCTCTGTGTAAACCGAGCACTTTATATTCAGAAAACAATGCTGAGAGCCATACTGCACCCAGACCTTTGCTTTGGCCTCCACGTCAGTTTCCTGACAGCAAACTGGCAACCAACTTCCACTTAATAAACTGCACCACAAAGATCCTGAAGCAACTGCTTCAGCTTTGTGACTGGCGAATGTGTGTGTGTGTGTGTGTGTGTGTGTGTGGCCAGCTAAGCTGGAAAATTCCTAGAAACGTACATATGAAAGACATTTCCATTTTTGCTAAATCTTTGAAATCTACCATGGGAGCTTTGCCTGATGATGCACAATAAACAGCACTCAGTGCCTCATGAAAGCATTTATGCGCCTTGAATCTATTTGACAGTTTGTCTTGTTAAAATAAGCCATTTTAGGACAGTTAATTGGTAAAGTAATGCTTTGTGGAGCCACGTCTTGTTGTAATTAAGTCCTGTGCTACGTCTCAACCGGCTTCACGCACGTGACTGAAAACCTTTGTCCATTCTTCTCTGTAACACACCTTAAGCTTGTTCAAACTGATTGGAGGGTGTCAATGAACATCATTTTTCAAAATCTTGTGTCTAATTCTCAATTTCATTTAGGCGTGGATTTGAGTAGGCCATACTAGCACATGAAAATGCTTTCCAGCTTAGCTTCATATTTAGGGCTGTGGTCCTGCAGGAAGTTGGACCTCTGCCCTTGTTTGAAGTCTTTTGCGACCTCTAACAGGTTTTCTTGAAATATTTTCCCGGCTGGCAATAAGCCTCCCCACAGCCTGACGCTGCCACTACCACATTGGTCTTTCTGCTATATTTGTTGGTCTTCACAATATTGTTGGTGCACTGATGTTCTCTAACAAACCTCTAAGGCTTTCGCAGAACAGCTGGATTAACACTGAAATAAGATAACACGTAGGTGAACTCTATTGAATGAGTAATCACCAGCCATTTAGACTGAATTTTATTAAGAAAATTCAATAAAACTTAGGGAACAGAATATGTTATAGATGCGTGCCTCACTTTTTTTCTTTCTCAATTTTAGCTATAACTGCAGCTATGCACTGCATAGTGTTGTTCTGTCCCCTACAAACTTTGCCTACGTTAAAGTTTGTGGTTGGAGCATGACAAAGGGTGAAAAAGTCGCAAGGGTATGAAGACTTTTGCAAGGCAATACGTTTTACAGTGACATTTTAGAGTCAAACAGTGTGTCCAATTATATTACTTCCTTGTCAAAGCCAAACAACAATCAGCTGATCTTCTGATAATCTATTAAGTTAGACCAAGAAGGTTAAACAACTTGATTTACTCGTTTGCACGGGCCGCGACGCACCCAAGCATTTCTCAGTTCCTTTGGCGTGATCGTCAAATGAGAATCGCATGTGTGAATGAATCACCCTGGAACCTACAGTTCATTTTCTCGCCACACTTCACCCCGAATGTACAAATATCCCAGTGATGGATTGCAAAATAGTATCTGTTTGTCATTATGGATTAAACTCTTCCATAATGATAGCGTCATATACATCCCCTAGCAGCATTTCTGATGCAAAAAAATGCTCACATGCAACCTATTTGAGCCAAATGCCACCACTTTCAGACGCACAACGCTGGCTTTTGATCATGGCCTGTGGGGAGAAATTAATCCAAGCGCATACTGCACATTTTTTCTCGGGGAACTGACACACAGTTTGTGCCAGTAAGTACTTGGACGTACAAAGGACCAAAGAGATGAAGCATATATTATAAGGTTTTACAGTTGGATAGTCTGAAAAGTGCCTTTTTTTTATTTGGGTTGGTCATTCAAGATACAAGCAGCAGTGGGACAATCAAAAAGCAGCAAAATTGGTTCAACTTTACTACATATGTCCTTTATTAGCTTACGTGTCTCACTCAGATATGAAAAGTTTGAAATGATTGGTTTTGCCAGCCATACTTAGGGTGGGGTTAGGGTTGGCAGTGCCTTAATGCCTTAATACTTTATTGTTTCAACTTAAAAAGCCTTCTTTTATGTATGCAAAGTACACCCAGAGGGTAGAAATCCAAAAAAACTAGGCCTTAAAATAATAATAGTTCCATTATCCAGACATTATACCATCATGTGAGGTGCCATAGCAGATGGAACGAAATATCAGTCAAAACGAGAACTCCTTCACCTTAAGAATCACACGTGGGTTTAAAGACCAGCAGCTCAAGCCGACCCTCAAATCCACAATACTAAAAAAAATTATTCTTATCAAGTCCCACTGATATGACCAGAAGTGCGCCGATTGCTCCTACGCTGCAGAATTTGTGTCCGACCCATCTTCTGTGACGGCTGAGAAAGACCTCAGGTTTTTTCATCTGTTAACCGCAAAAAGATGGAATAGAAAGCTGATGGATGAATGGACATTTAAATATTCGCTAAAAGACCCCCCGACGCTTCAAAGGGTGCATCTTCGTCTGATATTTTAGATGTTCTCCAATCTGTCAGTGTCACCAAGCATCACTCGGTACCGTTCAACATCAGCTTCCTCTAAACTCAAACTCTGAGAAAGAATCTAATTGGATGCCAAGTTTGGCCCCTGATTTAAATTAAATCGATTTGCATTTTATGTATTGTTTCTCTTTATCATAAATAAACATGAACATTTGAGATATTTTATAAATGGAATTTTATAAATGGAAAGATTCCACACTGGCTTACAAACAAAATGTGATTCTGAAATGTTTCATCGTACGGTGCCTTGGCAAAATTACTTACATCTCCCAAACCCCCAAATTTAGTCATCTTGCAGCGACAAACATGAATAGATGACGCAAAAAGGTTTATGATTGTGACAGGATCGTGGGTCATGATCGTAGGAGAATGTTTTCTTTAGCAGGGAGAAGGGAAGCTAGTCAGAGTTAATATGAATATGGATGGAGCTGCAAAAGACTGGAGACGGGGGCAGATGTTCACCTTCTGCCAGGACAAAACTAAACACACAGCAAGAGCTACAACGAGACAGTTGGATCATTGCAGAATGGACTGGCTAAAGTACAGATCTTAGTCCTATTGATGTTCGGTTTGGAGACTTGGAAGCTGATCAGAATGGGCAGAAATTTTAGCATCCAGATGTACAAATACGTACATCTGGACGCTTAAACAGACTGCAAGTTAAAAACACTTGCAGCTGTAATTGCAACAAAATATGGCTCTAAGTAACAAATCTAGAAGGGCCTGAATACTGACTTTCAGATTTTTATTTGGGAGGAAAGAATTTCAATGTAGAATTATGTTTCCACTGAAGTGGTCTTCAAACTTCTTTGTGATGGTCTGTCACATAAACCACCAATTAAACAGACTGTAAGTTGTGTTTGTAACATGAATGAAATGAACCAAAAGTTAAAGGAGTCTGTACTTTTTTTTTCTTACTTAAAAAAAAAAAAAAATCACATGGAATACTTATAATAAATTTACAATGTAAAATTCCTGACTTTATAACTGACTGGGGAAAAAAAAAGAAGTGGTTTCACATGATTGAAAGCAACCAGATTTACAGTCTCACATTAACAATAAAAACTATGTTTTTCAAGACAAACACTGATTTTGTGGAATCTTGCATAAGAATAAGAAATATGCAATAAAGGGCAGTCCAAAACTGCTGCACCATTCTGATGGTTTCTCGCATAAGATCACTTGATTTATGGGCATAAAGTAGCACAAATATAAGCTCTTGTGTTTTTTTTTTTGTTTGTTTTTTTTTTTACAAAAATATTTAGAAATCAATTCGAGACTCGTTGTCTGTGGATTCTAACAGAATGATATTTTAAGGCTTCAGTTTAGCAAATTAGGATTTTTATGGTTTACAGATAATGAAGCCTTAAATCTGAAAATTAAGTTGAGATCAATAAATAGTAAAAAAAAAATTAATTAATACAGAAATATCTAATGAAATGATGCCTAATAAAAACTATGTCAAGATATAAACCTCTTCTACTTGTGTCAGGAAAATAAGTCTGTGTTCAACAAGCTTCTTTAGCTGTTCTAACTTTTTTTTTTAATGAAAGTCTTCTCGTGATTGTGCATGCCACAACATGGCATAAACATGGTACTTATGTGTCAAATATGAGTTTTGTCTTATATAATAAAGACTTAAAATGTGCATAACGTATCTACAAGTTTCACTATTTAACTGAATTAGTGAAAAAGCAACTTTTCAGTGATATCCAAATTCCTTGAGATGAACCTGTACATTCATCAAACCCCCAAAAACAAAACTCACAATTCCACAATTTACAGATAAATTTTCTGAAAAGTTTCAGAAAACAAAACTTAAAGAATATTTATGCTGTTTTTTGTTGTTGTTTTTTTTAAAGAACAGCATAAATGGGCCTATTTTTTCCAGTACCATCTGTTTCCTTCTTATCCACTCCATTAGTCCAGCATTATAAAAACTGGGTATCTGTTAACTCTTAAATACTGCACAGTTTATCGCATGCTGTAAAGAAAAATCAAGACTCCATGTGCAACTCGTCAGCTGCCATTTCTAAAAAACCCATTTCCACCACAGGGGGGAGGATACAAATACACCGCTGTTACTGGACATAAAACGGACAGACTTTACAGACGGACAACAGATGTCTCATACAGAAGAGAGGGAAAGCACAGAGGGAATGAGACAGAATGGGAGCAGGGAGAAACTGTTGCCGTGAGAACAGCATGGGCTTTTTTTTGTTTTGTTTGTGTGTTGCATTGAAAGGTCAATTCAGATGAAATGCTGGTCCTTGATAGATGGTAATATTTACAAAGCTGAACACAAGTGGATTTAATGCACATATTCGTTTGTAGAGAACAGATACATATTTGCATGAAGAGAGAGCATTTCCTTTTTTTAGCCATAAAAACAAATGGAAAAAAAAAAGATAAGAAAGAGCAGCCAGATTTCTGCGAACGAGAAAAAGTTTCACATTTATTTAATATCAAACAGGAGTTGAATTAAATACCAGTTGATGATGGGCTCTTACAAAAGAAATAAAATTAACCTAATCAGTGCGGCATTGTCTTTTCACACTTCCCCAACCATGATCTTTTTTTTTAATTACTTAATAAATTAATTAGTGTCAAAGGATGAAACATTTTTGCAAAAGAATAAAAAAGAAGACCTGCAAAATCTGCAAAGGCATGGAAGGAAAGGAGTCAAAACTGAAAGTTTCTCTCAAGTCAAATAAATTACACGGGGATCCAATTCGTTCGTGCTAACGTTAAGTCTTTGCATGGCCCGGTGTCAACAAATATACTACAGGCGAAAAGCCCATCATTCATAAAAAGCAAAAAACACTTCACAAGCAGAGATGTGAACATGGTTTCATATGAACTGATGTCTCAAAACTTCTTTTTTTTTCTTTTTTTTTAATATTCAAACATTCTACAACAAGTCAAGTGTGAGAGGAAAAAAAAAAGCACATTTCCAACAGTTTGATTAACCTTGTCTGAAGAATTTTAACATTGAAAGGGCATAACTACTGAATTCTTGCCGTTTCTTTTTTCTTCATCTTTTTTTCACTTTGTCTTTTTGTTTTTACTTTTTACACTAGTGGTACAGCAAAATATATAAAATTTTTTCAGCTGTTACATGTACAACAGTTAATTGTGCAATAGAGAAAAATATAAGGCCTGAGTCTGAATTAGTGGTTTCTTAACTTTACAGTCCTGATGGTGTAAGTGGAGCCTCACTAGTTCTTGTTCTGCACTTCTTGACTTAAAAAGGACCCTGGTTCCGCAAAGTCTCCCAGGAATATGCCAAGAGCTTCATGGTTCTTTGCTTGGAGGTTTAATTTTTTTTTTTTTTTAATCCCTTACTCTTCGATTTTTCTCTCAGTACGACAGAAACACCAGACTTATCTTTGAAACTGCGGCCTCTGTGTTATCCTCTGCACCTCATTAGTCCTGCAGCAGAGCAGCCGCACCACATTTGTCTGGCCTCAGTTGGGTGTGTCTTGTGTGTAAATGAGATCTCTGTGCAAAAAAAAAAAAAAAAAAAAAGTCTTTCATTCCTATTCCCAATCCGGGGACTTTTCACTTCCTGTCCGAACAGGAATGGCATGTGCGGAGCCAGGCCCACTAGGCTCTCTTGACATCACCAGAAAGCACCCAGCTGTTCAAACCTGTGCGACAGAGGTGCCCAAACCCTGCACCCCCTCTCAGAGGCTGGTGATCAGTTGCATTTGTCCATCGCTCGGGGCGTCTCCGTCCTGCTCACAGTCCTCAGTGCTGGGCGAGACGATGCACCCATCGCTGGTGCCTCGGTTTATGTGGTAGTAGGACAGCGGCTGCGGAGCGTCGCCGAGCTCCGGCATGCTCTTGTGATACGCATCCTCGCCTTCGCTGTGAGGCGAGGGAGAGAGCTCCTCCTCTTCCTCCCCCTCCTCCGGCGGGAACGGCGAAGCTGACGGCGACGGAGAGTCTCTCAGGTTTGGCATGCTGGTATACAGAGAGTCTCTATTGTTGCTGGGTGACTGGGAGCCCATGTCCTCCACTGCGGTAACAGTCTCGGAGCCATGGCTGCTGTGGCCCTCCAGGCGCCTGGGAGCCTTCTGGGCGCTGTAGAGTAGAGAGTGAGTCCTTTGGGGAAGTAGGGGGGCCTCCAGCACCTCCTTGTGGTGGGGGTGCAGGAGCAGCTCCAGGGTGGTGTGGCCTCCTCTTCCACCACCTCTCTGCGGGGATGAGGCCTCCGTGTGGTCTGCCACGATGGCATCATCCTCGCTCCCGCTCCCTCCCCGTCCTTGGTCCACAGTCACCCTGGTGTGGGGAGGCGGCGCGCGGTCCCTCTCTCTTGGGGTGCTGCGAGCCTTAGGGGCCCCGCGGGGCCTGAGGTTGTTGTGGACAATCTCGGATATGATCATTTTCTCAAATGCGGCGTCATCCAGGTTGAGGCCCCCCAGGTCACCAGGGGCTCGAACACCCACGGCTTCGTAGTCATCGTCGCGCAGGGAGTAGCTGTTGTTGAAATTGCCGTTGAGGGGGAGGGTGTCCATGGCGCTGATGTCCCTGCTGTTGCTGAGGGAGTGCTGTCCTAGAACGAAAGGCGGAAAAGCAGGTAAGATATAATTTCTCTCATGTCAAGAAAGAAAACCACCACACCATCCACATATGAAGGGTCTTGCAAACATATTCATAGCCCCTGAACTTGTTTGCATGTTGTTGAGTAGAGGCACAATCAATCAGTCTTATGGTATTTTACATGATAGACCAACACAATGTGGAGAATTGAAGCTGCAAGGCTTTGTCTGTATCCAGTTTGGTAAATCTGGATGGAAATTTTTTTGTCGATTTCTTCATGTGACGTATCAGAACGTGCATTTTCACGTCTTTTCACAGGTTCCTAATTGGATTTAGATCTGGACTTTACTTCACAAATACACCACAGCATGATGTTACCACCACCATGTTTCACTAACGTAATGATGTATTCAGAGAGCTGTGCAACGTCAGGGTTCTGCATATGCATGGAGGTCGTAAAGTTAAATTTTGATCCCTGTTGACCAGAGCATGTTTGCTAACCCTAAAGGCCAGGATGCACAAATAACATTTTTTCCTGCTCACATATTTTCCACCAGAGCTGTTGATCTCAGCAGCTTCTCCACGGTAACCACTGGCCTCCTGGTTGCTTCTCTGATTAATGCTCTCCTTGCCTTGCCTGTCAGTATGTCTAGGTGTGTTTGCAGTTGAAACATACTCTCTATCTTCAGATGATGGACTGAACAGAGCGCCGTGAGACGCTCGCAGCTTGAGATTTTGTTCTATAACCCAACTCTGGTTTAAGATTCGCTACGATTTTATCCCTAACCTTCCTGATGTGTTCCTTCGTATCTAATTCTTTGCGCTGGATTTTATTAAATAAAATCAAAGTAAAGGTACAAGTAAAAAATGTGCTACTTAGTTAAAAAGCTGTCTAATTTTCTTCAGCTTCACAGTTATGAGCTACTTTGTGTTGGTCTAGCATATAAAATCCCAATATGCATTGGGATTTATAATTAGGACATGACAAAATTTTTTTTAAAAGTTCAAGAGGTGTTAATATTTTTGCAAAGCACTCCAGCTGATACTGATCAGGACACTTTAAACTTTTGCCTTTTGATCTGAAGTTGGATTTTAATTTCATGTAAGTGCGACAACATGAAATTCAAAGGGGAACCAATTATCTTCCCACCATGCTCGTCCTCATTAGAGACGACGTTCTCGGGCCAATATAAGAAATTATCCTGAACAATATTGGAAGAATGAGACCAAAGAATGAGTTAAAACTTAAAAAAAAAAATACATACAAAGTAGCTCATGACCAGGTAACATCACAGCAGCAAAAACGGCTGAAAAATAAGTGATGTGCATAACCCAAGTAGATGAAAACGAGGGGATGAGAAAATGTGTCATCCACAATGAATAAAACATTCCACCTGGTAAAAGAAGGCAAGACTAGAGTGTAATGTCAAACACAGATGGCCAGCCACCTCTTTTACGCCGGGGGCCCCATGAGAACAGCGGCAGGCCCCCCACACACCATGAAACACAGACACCGTGCAATGACTCACTTTGCCACCACTCACATCAAGTGTGTCTGCTCAGGCTATCAGGCCTAAGAACAGCTGATTTGCAAACAACAACAACAACAACAAAAAAGGAAAACAGATGCTCTTTCAATTGCAGCAGAAATAACAAAATTAGTGAAATAAGACAAAAGTGGAAGCTTGTAACATTCAGCCTGGATTCAGCTGTGTCCTTCAAACCGCAAGTTGATTTTTCTGTGAAGTGTTTAAGTTGAATGGAAAAATGCATGTATTTGTTCGCCAGATTGAGAAGGAAAAGCCTGAAAAAAAACAACTGAATCCAGGGACTCTGCAGGTGAAAAGATTCAGCGGCAAGCATATATACAGCCTGTGTCAGAACTTTACGTACACTTATCACCGGCATGAATTTTAAATTCATTTTGGGGCTTTTAATGACGTGATTAAAAAACATTTTTTTGGGGGACAAGAATGAATATAGAAGAAACAACTTCAGGGAATAAAAAAAATAAAATAAAATGTTTGAAATTTATTATGGACTATGGAATGCACACAGGCTCAAAATTGCACATATCCAGGTTCAAATGCGTACAGACACCCCTACTGATGTTCAAACTAATGTCCCTTAGGAAGTTGCAGAGAAACCACACAGTTTTTTTGTAGCCACCAGCAAGCTCCTGGCATAATTCTGACTGGATGTTTGAACAAGGCTCTTAGCAGAGTTGGTAGAGCTAATTTAAAGTGGTTAGTTTCCTGGCACACAGCGAGCTTTAAAGCACAAGACCATACATTTTCAACAGGGTTGAGTTTGGGGGAATTCCAGAAGACAAACATTAGAATGGTTATCCTTCCTAAACATCAAATCATGTTTTGATGCTTTGATGCATCAAAACATGCATCAAAGCCAGTTTTGATGCATGTTTGGGGTCGCTGACCAGATGGAAGATATAACTGAGACCAAGTTTTCACTTTTGACCAGAACTATTATCTCTGACGAAAGAAACAGAGTGCAAGAGCAAGCCAGAACTCAATTGAAACCCGTTATAACAGGATGCTGATGGAACACCAGTGCCCAACTTCCTGTGACTGGTAATTTGAAATATTTAGCCTCAATGAGAAAAAGGATGTTTTGAGGCTTTCTAGTCTAAGACAACTGTGCCAACTGTCAGGTGTGCAGTTTGTTATGCTCCCTGTGGTACTTGGACTCTTGCAAAATGGGTGGAAAATAGGAAGAAAAGGACTTCCTACAAACTTTTCCACAAGAAGATGATTCCAAAAACGAATAAAAATGGTTTTGGAATATATAAAGCAGGTAAATATCAGCCTTTTGGAATAGTCTGTACTGCAACTCCATTGAAAATTTGAGTTCCAAGGCAGAAAGAAAACGTACCCATTTAAATCAGCTGTACTGTATTTAACAGTCCCACCGTCTTAAGAGATGGGGTCATTTAGATCCCACAAGGTTTTTATGTGTGCTTTAGGAAACCGACGGTCTGGTGGCAGAACCCCTCTTTCCCAGCTGTCTGACCGTGACATTTCTAATGCCCCTCCTGAGCGTTTAGATAAGATCTGGGTGGGTTAAAAAGAAGCGCTGACAATATTCAACCAATAGCTATGCCACAAGCTTGCTGAAGACTACATTTAACCGAATGTAGGTAGAGATGTAGGGATATATTTGAGTCTGTATGAATATTTTTTGACCCTGTGTAAGTTACAGAAAAAAAACAACAACAATATTTTAATCGTTTTCAAAACTCACTGAAGTTATTTGTCATATAAACACTAAACCCTGAAAAAAAATTTGTTAAATGCAAAAGCCCAAAAATATTATTCAGGTTGATGATATTTGGGCTCCGTATTAAAAAAAAAAAAAAAAAACATCAACAAGAGACTTCTTAGATAAAACCGAGTTTGTCCCACTTTTATACGAACAATGTAGAACACATACAAATTACCAAAAACTACTGTGGTTTTCCACAGGCTGCATCTGAATTATAGTGTAAGTGTTAAAGATTTAAGTGGAAGTGCCTCGTTCGCTTTTAGGAGGACTTAATGTGATTGAAGTGTTGGGTTTTTATCATTTCAGGCGAACAAAAGGACAGCGTGTCAATGTCAAGTCTCAACTGAACTAGTCAGAAAATGAATTAAAATAACCAAAAATAAGTTAAAAAGCAAAAAGTATTTTATGGAAAGTGCCAAAAAAGTACAGAGAGCAATGAGTAAGGTGACTGTGGACCAGCCCTTATTAACTTTAATGGGGGGGTTGTCCGAGATCTCAAATTATACCCATCGCTTTCAGATTAGGCTGCTCTATTTTGAGGTTGTGGCTTGAGGGTGCAGCTGTAAATTTTATGTACTGTTCATTGGACATTGCACAGTTTAACCATGAGACATTTCTGGAATATCACTCACTTGATCAGCTGGGCGTCAGTAGCAGATTTTGATTGAGCAACAAAAGGCAGTTGCCCAGGGCAGCACCAGAAGGGATCATACGAGCAGCGAGAAAGTGGAGTGCTGATAAAGGTTCTCAGCCAGGCCTGCATTCATGTAAGAACTTATCCGGAGCAGCTCAATAAAAGTAGTTAAAATAACCTAAATATATTAACTTGTGAGGATACTGAACTAGTTTCAAGGCATTTTGTTGCTGATTTAGTTAATCGTCTGGATTCAAGATAGTTTATTGCGAGTTGAATATATTTTGTTCCTGGCAAACAAAAGACAAAAATGGTAAGAGCTGGGATTTAAACAAGCATGTCAAAAAAATACACAAAGGAAGTATATATATATATATATATATTCTAGAATGAGTAAAAAAATTAAGTGCAAAGAGCAAGATGCAATTCAAGGTCGAGGTGCTGATGGGTGTGGGGGGTTTAGATTTTGCTTCAAAATGTACATTTATCTTTGCATGCAACCTGGACTTTTATTTATTTATTTATTTATTTATTTATTTTTTACTGCAGACAGGTATTGTCTATCGGGAAAGGGAGGGAAATGATGTGAACAGAATTCAACTGGACATGGCGACAGCTGCACTCTGGGAAACGTTCCAGCAGAGATTCATTCAATATGCTCTCTCTTTCCAGTTTTTACTGCATCAGACGAACATCTGCAGAATATTACTTTGTATTAATACACTTATAATGGAGGACAGGCTCATCCTTTTCCAGGAGCTAAGTGTAATGACTATAGCAGGCAAACTTAGTACACGCCTGTGTTGAGCTTGACAGCTTCTCTCTATGCGTATTTCATTTTTGGCTGGTGATCTTCGCGCCAGGTTTTGACATTTGTGTGTCACGCCGCTGCAGCTCCCTTAACGTTATTTTCCATATGTTAAATCCTTGACTTCCCCCCAACCCCCGTTTATAAGCATGTGAACTATTTCTTTTGTTTTGCCTGTGTGTTTGAACACAAATAACAACAGAGGATAGCCTCAGGAGGAGAGGAAAAAAAAAAAAGTGTGTAAGGCAAGGATTTATGATCACACACTGAGAATTACCCGGTAATTAAATATTCCCTCTTTTTATCTGTCTCCTGTGCGCCAGAGTTAAAATGCAATTATTCTACACAGATTAGGCAGGTAAACATTTTAGGGATAGAAAACAGCAGCTAAGTTATGCACCTGAGCTGCTTGGCTGCAGAGGAACTCACCTCAATAAAAACTGAATTAATCAATTTAGAAAAAAACAAACAAAAAAATGTAATCAAAAAGTGCATCTGGTTTTCAGTAGTTCAGCAGTAGCTCGGTCCAAGCACTGCTTCATTAGTTCTAAGCATGAGGTGCGCATTGTGCTGCCAGCCGGCTCGCAGCACAGAACAACAGAGACTGGAGCAGGTTAATCGGCACAGTCGCTCCGTACACACTTTTGCCATTCTACCGCCTTGTGTATTCCCTTTTTATCATCAAGTGCCTGTGAAATAACAGAGGCCTGTAACTCTGCCCGCATTGCGTCACAGGCTTCTGTTTTTTTTTCCTCCTCTGATTGGGCTTCTTTCACTCTGCAAGAGAAGAAGTAGGTCACAATGCACAGCGCTGTTCCAAATCAGGTTTTATCTTCGGAAAAAATGTCGAGATTTCAATAAGTTGTCACTGTGTGACGACGCCCAATGCTCCATACATGAAATATCCACGTCGGTGGACAATAAAAGGTTTATGATGGAGAACTCAGTGGATGCCTGAATGTTAGCTGGGTGGATGGAGGCCAACAGATGGGTGGGTGGATAATGGACAAACCAATGGATGGGTGGATGAATTATGGATGGATGAATGGGAACTGAATGATGGGCAAACAAATCGTCACTAATCTAATCCCATTTTTTTTTTCCAGACTGCCCTCGGATATTTTACTTGTCAGGTGGTGATAACAACATATATGTATATAAGCATATATAAATAATCTGGACTAATATGCTGCAGCTGTGTTCACCAAAAAGAAATTCCCACAAGACTTCTAAGTAGACCAGATAAGACGAATACTCTGATGTTGATCTCATTATAAAAAAGGGAAAACTAGGTAACGATAAATAAAACACTTAGAAGATGCGAGACATGAAGGACGAAAGGTAGAGTCTGTATAATTAGTTTGAACGTTTTCAGTTATGCCATGTCACAGTCTCAGTCTCCACTGCTGTCACTTATAAAAAAAAATAAAAAATAAAAAATTCCAACATACTTCATGGAACAGTTTGGCATTTTGAGAAGGATTTGTTTTCTGGCAGGGAGACAGATGAGAAAAGTGACATCACTCTCAAGATTCGTCTGTTGAATATGAAGCTGCAGTGACTAAAATAGCATACAGAATAAAGGCTGTTAACCAGGCAACACGGCCCAGCTGCAGCCACCTTTAGTGCTCCCTAATTAACACTTGATATCAGGATCATTTATTAATTGCACAAGTATGTGCAATGTATAAAAAAGACAACTTCCTGCTGGAATATTTCCTCTGGCAAAGGCCGTTAACTTTCTTTTCTCCCTCTCTCTCTCTCTCTCTCTCTTGCTCTCTCTCTCTTAGTTGGTTGCCTGGGAACAGCTCCGCTCCAAGACTGGCAGATAACCCACCCCAAAATGGCAAATTGTTGTTTTCCAATGGCTTAAACAAATGAGATATAAAGTGTTAATTAGTGCGCTTTTAAGGTCCTGATAGGCTGATTTTGTTATTGAGGCTGCTTCGCCTGATGTTCCAGCTCGCTGTTAAACCCTAACAACCTGTTGTTTTTACACAAATAGGATAAAACATGTTAATTATTGAGCCTCGGAAGTGCTGGTAGGTGTACTTTGAAACCGGAGCCAGGTTTTCGCTCTTCACGCTTAAAAAATAAAGAGCTGGCTGTAGCTTTAACAGACTCGACATGAAAGTGGTTGCAATCTGTCTCTCTTTTTCCAGAAAGGGGAACACTTGTCAAAATGCCGCATATGTGCTTTTGAAACAACCACAAAATCTGTGCAAAGACAAAGAAAGAGAAGAAGTGAGGTGGCAGGGGTAGAGGATGTGCACCTGGGGAGTGAAAGGCCGGCGGAGAGGGGGTGTTGCACACCACCGTTTCAGCCAGGAGGTTGTTATAGGGGTTAGTGTCGTGGGTTCGGAGGAGGGGGTTAGTTAGGAGGTAGTTGCCAGTCATCCCTGCAATAAACGGAAAGAAGAGACAGAAGAAAAGGGGAAAGAATTAAGAGGCGAAAACAGTAGAGGAAGTGAGCTCAAGGTTGCATGTTCTTAGGGTTTTTGCGGCAACGCGTCGGGTAGATTCCATAAACAAACACTGATACTCGCTGTGCGGAACCTGTCGCCACAGAAGATTTACGGCCTCTGCTCCGTCTGTGCCGCGGACGGAGCAGCCGCGGAAACGCTGGTCAAGGCGTGCCGTTACTCAAACAGCTCGCCGATGCAGCTGACAAACAGCATTACAGGGACAAGTGTTGACCAAAGCCTGGCAACATAATCAGCTGCAATGTTTATGCGAGGCAGATTCATCCAAACAAACTCATCCATTCGAGACAGCAGACGAAACATATCCATGCGGCCTACCACAAATAACACAGTATCCTCATCAACCATCATGCGCTTTTCTAAGCTCTCGGGAATGCAACAACACATCCAAAGTTATTAGAATGAATCGCTGAGAAACTCTGTACTGGCAAGGATCGCTTTTTAAAAAAAAAAAAAAAAAAAAGGCCCGAGCTGAAGCCAAATCTGTATTGGCAGATTCCGGTTCCTGGGTTTCATGATGCTGGAATAATTCCCAAAGCTTGCTCTGACCCCCATTCGACTTTGCTCCTCTCTGTCCTCTTCTTCTACCTTCAAAGTCACTTTGGGATGGCAGTATCTTTAGTCCTGATCTATAACATGATAAACTTCACAACAGTGCTTTGCAAGCGATAAACCGCTTTCCTACAATTCGTCCTGTTGCAACTTGGAACAAAATAGTTTTTTTCGTTAAACTGTAGTTATGCATCTGCATTCGGCTGTAGCTGCAGCGATGCTGTAAGTCTTGACTAGCTTTGCAAATTTAGAGACTGAATTCATCCATCTTCCTATTAGCTCTGCTTAATAAATGCATCCCCACATTATGATGCTGCCACCACCATGTTTCACACTGACGGCGCTCTCCTATCTGTGCGTTTCCTACAACCACAGATTTTCCATGAGGGCAGGAAAGGTACATTTGACCAGATCACCTTATTCCACATGCTGAATGTGTGGGCTACATGGCTTTTCTTCATCAGTGGAGTTTGTCTTGCTCCTCTTTTGGTCCAAACAACTAATATCTGTCCTGTTGGTGTATTCTCCCACTCAGAAAGTGGGTCTCTGCAGGTCCTCCAGAGTTACCAGAGTTACCATTAGCATTTTGGATGCTTTTCTGATTAAATTCTTCCTTGCCCTTGGTATGTTTTCACTTCTACCTATTTAGTTTTTCCCTTTTTGTGCTGTTTTGTAACCTAACCCTACCTTGAACCTCTCCACATCTTTATCCCTCAAACAAAGCTTTAAAGGGCAGAACAACCTCATTCACACTAGGACTGTACTATATACAAATTATACAGTGGATGTTTAGGAAAAAATGCATGCAACACTTTTCAGAGTTTTATTTGAAAAGAAAATTGTATCATTTTCTTTCCGCTTCACAATTTTGCCCAACTTTGGCTTGGTCTATCTCCTAACAACACATTAATACATACACACACGCACACACACGCACACACACACACTTGAAGTTGTAATGTGACAAAACGTAAAAGGGGTTCCAGGAGGGGAGGCGCTGCAAATATATTATTATTTGTCTGTTTCTTTCCATTTATTTAGTCCAAGCGAGCAGAGACAAGTGAGAAAATGCTGCAAAGCTTTGAGCGTTTAATGCATCTGATTGTTCGTTTGGAGAAAAGCGGCATGAAATCGGGCCTTATCTCCCTCTCCCCTCAGTCGGCACGGAGCGATGCAGGCTGCATCCATTGAAGTGTTTACTGTTAATTCAGAGCTTCATCACAAAGAGAACAGAGCTCGCGTCTCGTCTGGTGATGACGGAGGCAGCAGTTGCTTACCCTGGTTGAGCGTGGAGGTGCTGTTTATGTCGCCTGAGATGAAGGAGGACTCCGACTGCTTTCTCACAGTGTCGTTCCACATCCGCCTGATGCGGCTCTGCGTTGAGAAAAAAAAGAAAAAAAAGAAAAAGAAAAAGCAGCCGCTGATTAGTGCTCAACATGGCGCTGTTATGTTTCAAGGCTTCTGGTCCCCAGGCCTGAGTGGCTGTGTGGTTTTATGATTCAGACCATACTCTCTATAAATTAGGATCTAATTGACGCGCTAGCTGATGACATGTTTGTGTATCACAAAGCTCCACAACATGCTATTGATTCGACTGCTCCCTAAAATTGGAGCGACTGAGAATCTTACGGTTTGTAATTTGACTCTGAGCTGCTCTCTTCTGCTCCGAGCAGCGAGAGCAGACGCAGCCACCGAATTCCCAGCGGCGCTCCCTAAATGAGACCTCACAAAGTCTTTGGAGCAGATATCATAAGTGGGATAAGCAGCAATTCTTTCCCACAGGGTGCCCATGTTCTAAGTTCAGAGCAGATGCTTTTCAGGAAATTATAAACTTAAAAATTAATATAAGGTTGAAGAAACCAAGCGAAATTGCCACAGTTTAAAACCCGCTTTGTTGCGTGTTGTATTCATTAACGTTGGGGGAGTTATTCACAATTTTCATAACCTTCAATTTTTTTTTAGTTGTACTTTGCTTTTTAGGTTAATCAGCGAATCTAAAAAAAAAACAAAACAACAAAAAAACAAAACAAAAAAAAACAGAGAGCCAAACATCTTTCAGCCACTCTTTAAAGTAGGAAACGAGGACGCATAACATAAAAGCATAAAGGACTTTATGCGTTTATGTTGCTACACATCTCACTAAGAAGAATGGTTAGGGAGGGGGTGGAAGACCTGCAAAGATTATGGAGTAAGCAGAATCCAGTGTAGAAGCTTTAGGTGCCATCTACATATTAAATGATTGATGTCAAAAAAACGGCCATAGGTCTCACATGAAACGCCATTTTTAGAAAAGCGCTTGATGCCCAGTGCACAACATGGTGGGAGATCAGTCATGCTGTGGGTCTGTATCTTACCCAAAGCATCTGAGATTCTTAGTACGCCTAAAGATCTCAGATATTTTAGACCTTAGTACCACCGCAGTTTTTGAACAACATTTGGTCAAATCAATACATAAGCTCACACAAGAGACCTTGTGTGCCGACCTCAGTCCGCAGACTTTAACCAAGTAGAAAAGTTGTTGGGGGAGCTGAAAGGAAGAGAACAAAAGGCCTTAAGGCCTTTTAAACAGCTTTAACAGAGGTTCCAGTCAGTGTGGAGGGAGCTTTACTCTGGTTCAATATTTGTAAAACAAGCTAATTGATCCAAATGTGAGAGATTTTCCTAATGCTAAATATAATCTATGGCTCAACGATCAGAAAGGAGATGTAATTATATTAATAAGTATTGGCTTCATGAATGAAACTGAGCTGCATGCTTTGTTGTTCACATAACAAATCAAAGTCTAAAAATGACAAACGGGTTTACCTATCTATACAATTCTGACATATGTATTTCTTGCTTGATCTGACTTGTGTAACGAAATAAACCATCTTAAATGTTTTGTACAGCATCATAACAGTCGTGGCTGTAATTTATTTCCGAATATCTCTACTCCGCGTCATTATTTTGACAAGCTCGGCTGACAGACGATGCCGACTGCTTTCTGAAAGTGTGTAAATCTTTCACTCATTATCTGGCTGAGAGGCATTTCCTTCTGTCAGACTCTGATCGTAAAAAATGCCTCACCTTCACGAGGACTTCAAAAGATATTAGATTTAGAAAATAACCAAGAGCATTTTTTTATTACTTTTTAAACATATCTTTGTTGTGTCCTAAATGGGTTTTCTCAATAATCACAATAAATACTACTATACGTTTTTTTCTGTATTAAATTTCTTCAACTAGATGAGAGATACAAAAGCGTTAAAAGAACATAAATATTAAAGAGGAAAGCAAACACGATGCTGGCAGAAGCTGGGAAGAGAGTTGTTATGAAAATGTAAGTATTTGAAGTATTTCACTAAAATTGAGTTGTTTGGCTACAATGACCATTGCTACATCTGGAGAAAAAACAGGGATGCTTGCAAGACTAAAATTATCCTTCAAAGCGTAAAGCATTGGGAAAAACAGGTCACAGAATATAGTTTACACTTATCTGTATAGGAATAGAAGTGTATTGCAATTTCAAACATGCAAAGAACTGTTGGAACAAACCATTTTTATTTAGGTATCATGCATGCAGGTTGCTCAACACATGGTACCCAAGCAGTACATTTGGTGACACTTGTTGAATGCAGGATAACAAAGTTTTAGAAGGCGAAAGTCAGTCATAATTGGAAGGTTATTTATGTTGGCAAAAGCAGAAATATCACTGTTGAGTTAAATATTTCACTATTTAGTCAAATCATATTGTTACCATGACATTCATCAATAATATCACAGAATAAATGGCATCATCAGGAAAGAACATTTTGTGGAAAATACGGAAGCAACATATACCTGGAAGACATAACTAATACGTCATAACAGTCATCTTCAGAAAAGAACAACCAAATTAATTAGAAAGTGACTTAAAGAGAATGACCTGTTTGCAGTACAGTAAAAAGCTCACTAAGTTCTACCAGTTCTGTCAGGAGGAATGGGCCAAAATGCCAGCAAACTATTGAGAGAAAGCTTGTAGAGGGAAATCCAGAATGTTTCTAACCCAATTCATACAGCTTAAAAGGCAATCCTATCAAATATTAAAGTCATGTATGACATCTTCTGAATTTGGAGGTTTGGTTTTTTACCAAAAAAACTAACTGACATAAAATAGGAAACGTTTAGCTGGTGAGGAAAAAAAAAGTTTGTCTTTTTTATACGGCGTATGTAACCATGCACTTTCAACTGAAATCACACGTGGGAAAAAAAGGTCTCAACACTTGACACTTGCTTGCTTCCCGTTGGCCTACCTGTGTAGCAGAGGAGTAGCGGGCTGTGGATCGAGACGTGGCAGCCTTGGCCGAGCTGTGGGAACTCTCAGAAGGCAGAGCGCCACAGCACTGGGACTGATGGAAACATTTGCTGTACTCCTTCCGGACCTGCAGAGCAGCAAAAAGATTAGGACAAACTGAACACGCGGACATAGAGTTTGACACATCCGCCTCTCCTCGGGGAGAGGTGCAAATCCCAAATCTTTATCTACTGGCAGCCAGCCGACAGCAGTTTAAATGCCAAACCTTCAAGAACTGGGATGACAGGAAACCTGTAACACGCTACAAATTACAGCCTCCCCTCGAATATCTGTTTTGCTTAAGTAGGAAAAATATTTGTGAAAATATAAATTATCCACATGCTTAGCATTGGAGAATGACTGTGTTGGGCTTAAATTAAATGAAATTTGGAGTTAAATGGGAAAACATGTAATCTGTTACTTATCTGCAAGCTATGACTTGACCCACTTAAAATTCCTTCTCGTAAAATAAAATTTATATGCAGCCAATACATTTTTTTTAACTACTAAAATTCTGAACAATTGTGACATTAGCATTTATTTGCATGAAGTTCTCTTTAGTTTGATACGTTTAATAAAATTGTGTGTAACCTACTGCGGCCAGATGTGACTGGGTAGATGTAACTACTCAGTAACTCTGGATATCCGCAACTGAGGTGGAAAACAAGACTTATGTCAATCCACAAATCTGTCAAGAAAAAGCTGTTGTTGAAGCAAAGCCGTAAGGAATCAGACCTACAGTTGTGTAAAGGTGGAAAAACAACAGTTGAGACCAAGAAACACGACTCAAGCAATATTACTGCATAACAATATACTGGTAAAAAATGACAAACAGTTGTGATTTGCATTTTCTTCCCTCCTGTCTTGAGCTGTACGTCAAGGTCTCTTTGTACTTTCATATGAGAGGAGTGGGCATCTACTACAGAGACCATCAAATAGGCTTCATTTTATACGTATGCGCAATTGAGCTGTGTGAGTGTGTGTTAGTTGTGAACTAGTGCATTCCAGACGTTCCTTTGTGGTCCTAATACAGCACACACTCATACTGTGATGATGATGAAGATAATGTGTGATGTACTGTGGGGTTAACGGGAAGAAGGATGGAACGTAATACATGGCAACCCTGGAAGAAACTCTGTTTGAGGATGTAAAAGACAAACATCCAGAGTCACAGTGGAGTGAGTTAGATCAAAGGATACTTATCTATTCAAATGGCCCAGTCAAAGGCTGGACATAAATCAAATTGAGAATCTGAGGCAAAACTTGAAAACAGATGTTCTCTATCCTGTCTGAGTTCTGGAAAACGGAACTACAGACTGAGGTGTTATTGTCTTTTCAATTAAATACAAAGTATGTGTTCTTCACATCCAAAGCGACGTAAATCCCACTGAAAAACTTTTGACCTTTGCAAAAGCTGGAAAAGTGTGAGGGGTATTAATACATTTACAATGCATACTGTATGGCAACTTTACAGATAAACGAGTTCCTCTCGGCTGTTTTTTCACCCCTGCACGAGACCCAAAAGGCAGTTTCTTACTTTTTTCTGAAGCAGACAGTGAAAGATGAAGATAAACATCCCTTGCAGAGTGTTGAAAATGGTGAAGAGGTAAGCCATCACGATGGACGACTCGTTGAGGAAGAACAAGCCGAAGGACCACGTGAGTCCCAAAAGACAAAGCAGAGCAAAAGCTCCCAACACCCATGACCTGCAAAAAATAAACAAAAAACAAAAAAAACAGGAAGAAAAGTGATGATGAACAACTGAGAAAGGAAAATTGTGCTTCATTTCAAAACTTCTGAACTGCACTTTACATATATTTTTGGGGTTACTTTTCCTGCTCTGGAAATGTTGCAGAAATCGGACAGATAGATATAAATTTAGCTCCTTGGTCTGCGTCAGAGTTTGGTAGCTGAAAAGACGGCACAAATAGCAGGCTTCAATCAGCGCCTTCTGAGGAAAGTCTGAAGGATACAAGATAGCCTAACAGTCAGTTTCAGTGACAAAAATAAGCAACAGAAAGAGGGGAGTCCTCCCCCCCACCCATTTCTGAGAAAGATCTAGCGAGTGTGGACACAAGGGGAGAAACAGACCATCAACATGTCACTTGAAAAGAAATCAGAATAATAATCATGGCTTATTAGACATGCTGCAGACTTGTTTGTGCTTCTTCTGCAGGGATATAATTTTGTTTTGGGTCTGGAGAAAAAAAAAAAAAGCCCGACAACTTTTTAACAAGTTCCAATATACACAACACAAAATCTCTATACGCCATAGCGGAAGACCTTAATTAATGACAGTTAATGGGTTTTGACTGCTAGTTATGGTTACACAAAATGCAGCATCCACAAATGTGTCATGTATGTGAGCTAAAACAAGCACGAAAGCCAATTAAGATGTTTTATTTTGTTCAGTTTTTTTTTTTTCCGATTTTTTTTTTTTGGTTTGGACCCAAATCTGAGTTGCTGCCTAAAAATCAAACGCCTACATAACATATGCTGGCATGCCGTCAAACATATTGTTGAACAAGGCTCCAAGCAGAGAAATGGTCAGGGATTTGCTGTTTTATCAACCCAAAGCAGCCCACTGGAAGCAGGGAGATGGAAGAAAGCCCCCACCCCTAAAACCCACTTCATATAATTATTTCCCCCCGTTTTACACATCTTGAAATCAACGAGACATATGGTTGGGATCTATCTTCCAAATGCGCCTATAAACTATGCGAGAACACAGGAGCAAAGAGACGCCAAAAGGTCAGAAATGCACTTATGAAGAAATAAAACAGGCAATATACCCATGAGTAGCGCAAATACTGAAATCATAAAAGTGAGCTAAAAAAGCACCACCAACAGACTGAGAAGGAAAATAAAATATGAAAGGGAAAACCGTGGGTCTGGCTGGAAGTAAAATCAAATAAAATGTGTAGGTCAAATACAGCTTTTGAAATTATAGCAGCAAGGCAGAAGCGGCGACGGCGCGTATTATTTTCCTCCTCGCATATAAACCACCATCCCTCCCCCCTCATGCCCTTTCTCAGTACGCACACACAAACACAAACACACGCACACACGCACGCACAGTCACAAAACAAGCAACGACACACCCGGCCTCTTAATCTCCTGGAGTGACACTCCTCACCTGATACCCCCCAGCCTGGTTGAGTCAGGTTTCATGGAGGTGGAATGCTTCACCATCTTGTACATCGTCACCACCAGGAAGATGACATTGACCTGTCAAAACAGATGTGCATCAGGGTTAATAGACTGCACTAAGGAAGGCATCCGGTTCCACGTGCTCGCAGTGCAGGCTCGGGTCCTGTCAGTAGAGATGTAGTCAGACCCGTTCCTCACAGAGAAGTGCTGTGACGCACTCCAGATATTCTAATGAGTTAAAACCCATGTATTTAAACACTGCTTGCATTTAAATATTCAGTTCTGTATTAAGAAATTCTCAGACACTGATGTTGAATCACAGCTTCTGTCTCAGGAACAGAAAGAAATTTAACTGAATTTAAAAAAAAAATCTGTTTTACTTGTTAAACAGAGAGTACAAACAAAAAAATATTTTCTAGCAGAAAAAAAGCATTAGGACCCCTCTACTCTCCAATACCTAGACTTATCGTCTTTGGCTGAAATAACTTCGGTGTCTCTGGTATCAGTCTGTGGAAAGGATACTGTACTTCTCACTTCCAACTGAGAGATGCTGAAGGGGTTACTGCTTGTAGAGCTCATTTTAGTCTTCAAACTAAAATTGGCTCTGCATGACATCATTTTAGGAAAATTTGTAAAATTTTGTAGAAATTCTCAGATTTTTCCTTGAATTTTCACGTAGCATCTTAGGCCTTATGAGAGTTCCTAATGTGACACAACTTCAGGAACAGTGATGAGGACTGTTCTTAAGCCTTCATTATGGTGGAAATATCAACAGAAAACAGATACTAAAATGGATAGAGCTCTGCCAAGAACAGGCTCTGCTCTGGTTTTGGTGTCCTTTTTGTGTTTTGTGTTGATCGTTTAGCCAGATAAAACAACTTGATACAAGCAGGCAATGAGTGTCCACACACCATCACTAAATAGATGGTGTAGTAAATTAACCAGCACGGCTAGAAGCCTGTAAATGTGTGTAAATGTGCGATGCTTCCAATTTGCATAGATTCATCACCATGACACTTCTAAATCCAGATCACTTATACTGGGGGGACATTTTTTATGGTTTATGTATAAACCAATTACAGTAAAGACAGTGTCTTTATGTCAAAACATTTTTATGGACCCATGTAAAAATAACTGAAGGATCAATGTTAAGACTCTGGTGTAAAATAAGTGTGCTTCAAATAAGTACCTACTGCAACAGGGTCAACCACGCCACCTCAGTAAGGTAGAACTTTCTGTCGCTGTTAGAAGCAAACTAAGTCACTCTGTTTTTTTGGGGGGTTTTTTTGGCTCTCGTGGTCTTTATTTGAAAGTGCTACGACAGGAAAGTAGGGTAATGAGAAAGAGGGAAGACATGCGGCAAGGGGCTCACCAGGCCGGGAACCGAACCTGCGACGGCTGCATCGAGGACTAAGGCCTCTTTAGGTGAGCTGGTGCTTAACCCCTGCAGGAGTTTTTAGAATAAAGTGGGAGCTCTCTGAGTGGAGTCAGAGAATCTTTGAGAACCCGGGTCTTGGTCTTTTTCCATGTTCTTTCTGGCAACTTCACTTTGGTCTACATGCTTCCTTAGAAAAGCACAGAGTGGTGGAATTTATTTACTTGGGACGGTTTTCCTTTTGAAGTTGAAAGTGTAAAATGAAGAGAAACCTTTTCTCTTTGGCATCGTTGAAAGTTGTAAACAACAATAAATAGCAAATTTCCTTTTTTAGCGAATTGCAACTGCACTCTTAACTCGGCTGTGACTTCATTCCTAACTCTAAGCTCCAACTTCTGGAAAAAAAAAAAAAAATCGACTGCAGCATTAATCCGGGACAATTTAGGAGAAAAAGCTGCAGGAGGGAAGTTGACCTTAAAGCAGGACTTCCACACTAAGAGCCACAAAAGAAATGTTTAGATCAAAGAATATCCATGTGTTAAAATGGCCCAGTCGAAAAAGTCCCACAGAGATTCTTGGATAAGATGAGAAAATTGTTGTTCAGAGATGCTCTCCATTTACTCTGATTGAACTTGAGCCATTCTGCAAAGAATAGGGTGAACATTTAAGTCTTTAGCTGTGCAAAGCTGGTAAAAGACATTCTTAGAAAAACTAGCAGCTGCAATTGCAATTGACTATTGACTCTTGAAGCTGAATACAAAAGCATGCCGCACTTTTGATGTCTTTGTTTGAGAAATACTTCGAGAGCCACGTATTATTTTTGTCCAGTCCTAAAATACGCGTTACTTTGTCTTGGCCAATCCCATGAAATCCCTCTAAACGAGGTTCGCGGTCGAATCGTGACAAAATGTGAAAAAAAGATTCAAGGGGTAATAATATTCCTGAAAGACACTGTAGAGAGAAACCAATATGGTCTGAAAAGAAACACTACATCTTTTATTGTGTTGGCTTGAAAGCAAGCAGCACACCTTCAGTGAGAGGTCTATGAAAATTTTATACTGATCATAAGGCCTCCTGACTTTCACAGAGAAAATCAACAGCGAGAGGTTATCACTTTGGTCTTCCTCAGGCGGCTCGGGGCTTTGACGCGAGCTGCGTTCGCTGTTTGTCTTCCTTTCTCGTGTTCGTCATTACAGACGACGCCAAACACGGAGCGCAATTACACGAGAAGAGGACGCACGCGTGGCAAAGCCCAAACAAATCTTAACAAGTCATGGCTGAAAGCCATGACGTGGAATCTTTCGGAGAGAAAGGTGGGGGGTGGGAGCAACGGGAGCTGAATGCCATATTTTAGAGGCAGTTTCTACCAAGGCCAGGAAAAACATTTAAGTGATTCAAGCCATACATCCAGAAAAGGTTTCCATGCTCTCAGGATGTCTCTTTCTGTAAGCACCGCAGGGCCTGCGGCCACAAAAAGGAAGGGAGGGGATGAGCTTTGATTTGGTCTGATACCACATTTAACTGTTCAAATGTGCTGCACTGAAGATTCCATGAAAAACAACAGGGGTGATGTGGAACCTTTTAATCCTCCATCAGGAACTTCAGGTCGACTTTTTTTTTTTAAAAAAGCTTAAAAATCTTTAAATGTAGAAAAAAAAAGCTGAAGTTTACTAGAAAGCAAACTATAATTATAAACATTTTTGAAGTTTTTGTTCTCCTGCAGGAAGAAAGAATCCCAATTATCCGACCATATGGATGCAGTCTAAAAAAAAAAAAAAAAAATGACAAGATGACAGAAAATAGTCTTGGAAGGGAAACAGCAGCAGCATGTGAGGGGCAGGCATATGTAACCGAACAGCGGCGGGGAGAAAGATGGAAGAAGTAGGAGCGGCTGCGAAGACAGAAAGAGGCTTTTAGATCACAGAGTTTTGTCTCCCAGCCACTGGGGCCAATTTACGTCCACATGAGCCGAGAGGCTGGAGATACATTTAACACAGCCGTAAGTGATGACACAGATACGGTGAGACGGACAGACGGACGGACGGATGGCGAGTAGAGAAGCTGGGAGGCACTCTGCAAAAAGCTGCATATGGACCCCCTCCCCAAAAAAACACCTCCTCCCCTACATGCTTGGTCTCTAAGGAGCCATCCTCCACAGTTTTCAGGTCTCTTACTTCTCTGCCAAATAAAGCACATTAAACCAGTGCAGGAGTCCGTGCAGCTCCTCTCATGGTTTTGCATGTTTATACAACCGTTGGACTCGTTTACATACGTGTTCCTGCGTGGACATTTGCCGTGTGTTTGTTCTCACCTCTCCTGCACGTGTGTTGTGAGTTTGCGGCGAACTCGGTGTACTCTACATGAAATATTAAGAAGTGAAGATGGAGATGTCCGTGTGCCGGGATTGGCTGGGGATGTGTCATGATCCTCAGCAGGGCAGTGCACTCTGGTAATGGTTGTCTGGCCCACCCACTCATTACTTCCATGTTGCCCCCCCCCACCTCGCCCCTCAGCGTCATCCCCCTTGTTTTCCCACTGAGCAAATGACCTTCATGCCTGAAACGATTTCTCCTCCTGATTGCAGGAAGGGGAGTATTCTCTAGTTGAGACGAGAGGACCGAAAAGCTCAGCGTTGTTACTGCTCAACAATTCTGATTTCATAGGATTTCATAGCTGAGTGGACACTGATGTCCTCGTGTCAGCTATAATGGGACCACTTTCCTTTCATGCAAATTGATCTGAGAAAGCAGAGCTAAGAGGCTGCCAGCACACATGGAGAGAAAATCTATAAACTGTTTCCAAAGCTTCTCTGCGATTAAAAAAAAAAACGATCCTATGCTTGCACAAATTTTAAAACTTACCACTATTATGAAGGTCACTGGTCCAATGAAGCTCCATATGAAATGGTTATCCACTCTCAACCAGCATCTGGAACACGTAAAGAGGAACATTTAGTTCATCAAGTCGTTTCAGTGCCAAAACACTGCTCAGTCGTATTGATTAGTGCACAGAGGAGCTGGTTAGATGATAGGCCATGGCAACAGAGCGGCAACTCTTCTGACCACAGTGAAGAAAACTCGACCTCGAAAGGGTGTTGGAACTGTGCCACGAGGTGCTGCAGAGTAAAAAGCAATTCTTATCGCGCTTGTGTTTTCCATTTATATGTCTCAGTGTTTTGCAAATGTGCTGCTCTGAGATTGCACAGAAAGGAGGTGATGATAGCAACCTGTGACTTATTATTATTATTTTAATTTTATTTCTTAAGCGGTTCCTTTTTTTTTTTTTACTGTTCCTACTACTTTTGCTTGTCCTGGTTTATGGCTCACCGCTCTGCCGAGTGTTACTGGGCGTGGTGATTCTGGGGGTCATTTCACCTGGTGAACATTAAAGGGTAAAGAATCGAGGGATAGGTGGTTGCGGCAGTTTGGCTGGTTTTTTCATATTTGTCATTGTTGTCACTGGTGCTGTCATTTTCCTTTGCTGACCACTTAAAAGTCATGCTTCATAGTAATTTCAAAGTCTGTGTTTAGCAGACAATGTATTGCTGGAAGTTTAAAAAAAAAAGCAATATCCTTTGGTCTTTATTTTTCAGAATGCATAAATGAAGTGAGGATTGCTGCAAGAAATTGGGAGAGTGAAAAATGACATACACTTTCATTCTTCAAATTAGAAGATTAAAGGCTTCCAAGTCCTAAGTTTACTGGTTGGATAAAGACCAGTCCAGAAGCGCAGACTTCTTACTGATAAGGGCAGTAATTATCAATTTGCAAAGAATAAAAAGAAAAAAAAAAAAATAAATAAGAGGAACTGGCAAGCCAGTCAGCCCGCATATTCATTAATGCTTTTCCTATGCTTACAGCCTCCTCTTTCTGCAGTGACAGGCTGTAAATTCGCCATGGGCCGGAGGTGGACAACTCCCTGTGATATTACTGTCATTAGCACAGAGCTCCATATGCATGCTGTGTGGGTGTGTCTAAGTAGAGAAGTTCATGATTTTTTTTTTTTGTTTTGTTTTCATATCTTCTCTGTGCAAAGCCAGCAGAAACGATTCGCCGAAGGCGGAGCACTTACGCCCGCTGCGTTCCGTAGCTCCTGTAGTCGATGGCTGCAGAGATGCCAACGACGACCGCAGGGACGAGGTAGCCAGAGAGGTAATAATACTTTCTGCGTGAGAACTCGCTCTCGAAGACCTCGACCAGCATGAGGTACAGCTGCACGCCCTCCAAGCACATCCAGGTGAACGCAGCCAGAAAACAAAAGTGGAGGACTCCGGCAATGATGGAGCACACCAGCTGAAAAGGAAACACACAAAGGAGTTGCACGCAAGAGGATTTAATATCTTTTGAAATAAAAAAGAAGCAGAATTTTTAATAAGATTATTGCATGTTTTTGTCATGGTATAAAACCACAATGCCCTATTGCGCTTTGTTCACTCAATCTGAGTTTATTTGTTCATCTGAAGTATTCATTTTCTGGTCTTCAGCTGCTTTCATTAAGTGTCTTTAATAAACTTCACCATGTCCTGTCTGTCTACAAAAGGTCTACTGGTTTGTGTTTAGCCTTCAAATGTTCATATAGTTCTAATTAGTGAACTATTTGAAAGCAAAGAGGACAGCAAATATTGAACCTGCATTCACCAAAGATGCCGACGTCAATACAGCAAATCGATGCCTGTGTTGCTTTGCAAACCGTTTCTTAAAATTACAAACAGTTCTTCTTCAATGCATTTTGTGGGGATTTTATATCATCGACCAGCACAAAGTAGTGCTACATGTTTTCAACCACTATGGATCTGCACATAAAAATCTGAAAAGTGTGGCAAGAATTTGGATTACTGGGCACCCGAGTCAAACTTTGTCTCTAGCAGCTTTACACATGAAAATACTATCATCTGTGAACAGCAGGTTTTAGGCCTTGGCACATATTTCCAAATTGATCTAGATCTTTCAGTCAGCTCTCACCAGGTTCCCTTTCCCTGTGGAAGGAACTCATCATTACCTCTACCATTTATCAACGTAAGGATGTGTTCTGGGTGGTGTCTAGATTTAGTTTTCCAGGACACAGATTTGCATGTTTTATTGTACCACAACTTTTCTGTATTCCATACATGGCAAAATGTAAACTGAACTTCTTACGACTTTCTTTCAGCAATGTCTTTCCTCCACCCAATCTTCCATAAATTCCATAGTTTTCATGCTGTCGTTAATGGGCCATCACTATGTTAGTTGAAAACGTTCTCACAACGGCGACATTATTGTTTATCACAAAGATTTCTGGGACAATTTACTGCCTAGCAAAAGTTGCTACCGTGACAGGCCTATTAAAGACACGGTAAATGGTGCCGTCTGCCATTCCAAGTAGGCTTTTAATTTTACTCAAATTTTACTCAAAGCTATTTTTCCTTTCTTTTTGGTGCAACATTTAAAAAGACAAATCAGAAGTGAAATTTAGGTTAGTGAAGGTTAATTGCTCAAGTTGAGACAATTAAAATCAAGAGCCACTGCAGCATAATGTCCCCCTGTACCTTTGGCTCCGTCATGTGGATGCCCACGAGAAAGAGAAGCTCTCCAATGAAGAGGTTGAGACAGAGGTTTTTGTGGATGGTGTTGCGGTCGCTTTGCAGGCCTCTGAAGAAGCAGAACGTGAAGAGGCTGATGGCCAGGCACACCAGAGACACGGCGATACCCATCCTGGTGATGACGGTGAGGAGGACCTCGTGCATGCCCCCGTCTCTCTGCAGGAACGCACGCGGAAAGCACAGACTCAGTTTCGCTCCTGCACTACTCATCATAATAGCTGGCATTTGCGATTCTCTGAGATTAAAGTCCAGTCTGGTGGAAACATTCATCCATGTAAAGAAAATGGAAAATCATGAGGTGTTCCGTTTAGTTTTATAAGAGTCATATTCATGCAGCACTCTGCAAATTTACTGGCACACCTACTAAAGATGAGTAAAAGCCATTAATATGCAATAAAATTTTACTGCAGTAACTTGCTCCTGTACTGAAAGAGTAAATTTTATTTAAATCCATTTATTCAGAGAACAAAAAGAAAAGAATAATTAAAAAAAAAAAAAAAAAAACACAGAATTGCCACCACTCAAAAGTCACCGAATACTTTATAAGTAATCAGAGGGTTGATGGATGTTTAAGAGACATTAGTAATTCCTCACATCCCTCTTTCCTATATGAAATAAACTCGATTCGATTCACCGCTCTTCAAGGTGGGACGAACAAAAGATTGTGACTTTCAAATAAGGGGCAGCGGTATCGACTGTGATGGGAAGTGTATACAAGAAAAGTAGCAGCTTTCTTATATCAATATGCCAAAAACTTTAAGGCAAAACTTTAAGACATTCATTGATTTTATTAACAAAAGGACACAGTTGAAAACAACTAAGAAAACATTATGTCAATAAAGCAGCTGTGACAGGGAAATCATTCTTTCAGGGGCACACAAGAAAGGAGAATGTTCGGCATTAATTTCCTTCCAACAGTGCTACATCAGATTAGTTCATAAACAAGAACAAATGAAAGACAGGGGTTGTAAAAATAATAAATAATAATAAAAGTAATGTTTCTCAAAAAATAAAAGGGTCAACGAAAGAAGTAATAAATGTACCAATTCAGCACTAAGCTACAGGTGATTTAAAGCCTCCTTTGGGAAGCCTGGGCTCAATCAAGACTTTCTGAAGCCAAAAAAGTATAAATCAATAAATTCAGAATGCCTCAATGGTTTTGGAGGCTCTAAAAATCTCGTGAACTCTACCTGCAAACTAAAAATGGATAATAATCTAAAACAGATGTCCAAAATGAGTTTCGAAATGATTCACAAGACATCGATGAATCAACCTTATTTAATTGGCATCCCAAGTCCCCAGACCTTAATCCTATTAAAAACCTGTACGGCGAAATGAAGAGTAGAGCACATAAGGAAAACCCAGGACTCAGAGGTACCTAGAGATATCATGCAAAGAGAAATAGTCAAAGATTCCTCTATGTGCACACGCCAACCTTGTGAATATTTATAGGGAAAGTGCTGTTCTTTTCGTAACGGGGGATGTGCAAAGTATTAACAGCAGGAGGTGCCAATAATTGTGGCACTGGTGAGAATCATTTCTTACAATGGAATATGTTCTTAGAATGAATACATGCACTAAAATTAAATGTTGGATATGTACACATTTTTTGAAAGAGAGATTATGCTGCTGCAGTGAAAGATTAATACAGTTTATTTCTTTTCATATGAGGGTGAATTTGATTTTAAGGGTTCTCTTTTCCGTTTTTTTTTTTTTTTTTCCCCAAAATGCAGCAGCTGTTAGAGATATATGAATTCTCAGCGGTTATATGTTCAACTTGACATCAGAGCCAGAAGTGCTTCGGCGCTCATTTGGGTGTTTGACTGATCAACAAGAGACAGGCTTGACAAACTGCAAAGCCCTAATTTAACCCGATCGAGCCTGACGTCATTTGGCAAACGAACTGAATGCGATCCGTCATCCTTTTTTTATGCCGCGCGCGTTGCAGAAAGCAACATCAGAAGGAAGGGAAGGGGGGAAAAAATTGCCTCAAAGAGCAGCGGCCGTGTGCGGCTGATTCATGCAGCGTTTCAGAAGATCTAAAACTGAGTGGGCAACCGGCCAGGCTGCAAAGAAGAAGAAGAAAAAATAAAAAATAGGAAAGCAGCCCTGACCATAAGAAATATCACTCAAACTCATGGTGGCCTGAAAGTGAGGCAATTCCTTCTGTGATATTTGTAATTACATTGAGGTCAGGAGTTACTGTTGAGGTGATATGTATGGGGACTGGTGTGAGGCTGAGCCCAGCCTCTGGGCTCTGGTTTCAAGATGTGGTTAAGGTTGAGGTTAAGACAGATGAGAGGCACCAAGTTCAGGAGTTGGAACGAACTATTAAACAAACCACATACTTATCCTCTACATTTATTACTGGCTAGGTCTCTGCTACACATGCTATTTTTCATGTAATTGGATTGTAATTGCATTTTGTAGCTGAATGGATTCTGGACCACTTCAAGAAGGGTGGCAAATGTAAGTAAAAACCCAAGGTTCTGCTGTTTCCCATGACACTCGGGGTACGCAGCCACGGAGAATACATATTAGACACGGACCACAGGTGAAACATAATTACTTCTGATAACGTCGTGCCACTTCCTATCCTGATCCGCAGCGTCGCTCTTTTAAAATGACAGCCCCACTCTCTCTTCCCCCCCAACCCATTCTGCTTATGTGCTCACCTTCTACTCCGGCTCTAATCTAATTATCGCCGCCGAGATGCCACTCTTGCACTTGCTACGTGTGCACAAATCATTCAGTAGGACAGGGGACAGAAGGACTAATTGAGAAAGAAAAATAGCAGGCGAGAACAGCGAGGTTGGGGCCACTTACCACATTTCCCCGATGAGCCATGAGGATAGCGAAGTTGGTCAAGTGACTGCAGGAGCAAGTGGTGTGACTCTTATTGGTTTCCAGCAGCTTGCAGCCCTGAGTGGACCAGTATCCCATCATGCTTCGCTCCGAGTAATTCCAGAAGGAGCAGTTAGGGTTGTAATAATGCTCCTTCTGCAAAGTAACAAACACACAGAAGAACCTAAATCAGACAAAAAATAAATAAATAAATAAAAAATAACTGAATAAACTCTTTATGTGTATACATGTATACATGTACAGTGCCTTGTAAAAATATTTATCAGCCCTACCGCTGATTCTCAATTGGATTCGGGTCTGGACTTTGACTGGCCAATTCTCACACATGAGTTTTGTTTTGATCCAAACCGATCTACTTTGGGATTGGCTGGATGTTTTGGCTGCTGGAAGGGGAACCTCCGCCTTAGTCTCAAGTCTCTTTCAGCCTCTGAAAGGCTTTCTTTTAGATTTACCCTTTATTTGGTCAAAGAAAAAAGACATTCCTTACAACATGATGGCTCCTTTATAAACCTCTCGGGCCTTTTACAAAAAAAAAACAAAACAAAACATGTATTTATAGTGGATGATTATATATCCAACAAGTGGATTCTATTTACAAATTAGCTAAATATCTAAAGACTGGGGATGATTTTATTTAGAGGAAAAGAGGTGTGGGAGGGTGGGGCTAGTGCAATTTTCAGATTTGATACATTAAAGGTTACAATGTGACTAAATGTGAAAAGCATAGGAACCAATAACAACACCTGCAGACAACCTAACACCTTCAAATAGGCTAATAATTATTCCTAAATAAATGAATCCAACTGACAAAGCAAACTATATTATTGGTAACAGGATCTCGTTTCTTGGAGATTAAAGATTTCTTTTAGAGTTTTATGCCTTTGAATGATCAAAAATAGCCTCCATATTTATTCATACACGCAACCTCTCCTTACTCAACATTGCCAGAGCTGATCTGAGAATTGCATTGGTACAATGCCAAACAATTTGGCCCCATGATAACCCCCTCAATGTCTTTTGTCAAAGTTCATGGTATAACTTCAGTATCCGTCAGAGTTTAGCGCTATTAGGTGGTCCGGTCAAATCGCAGGAGGAGGCTTACATCCAGGTGCTCCAGAGTGAAGACCACCGGGTCGGCCACAAACACACGGCTGGACTCCTTTGTGATGGAAGCTGACAGGATGTGGGAGTTGACAGTGAGGGAGAGGTTGTGTTTGTTCAGATCCCCCATTCCCCTCAGTGTGGCGTTCTCTGTGCTGAGGAACTGGCCCAGGTGCTTGTAGAGCACAAACACCAGCTTGGCCACACCTGCGACGAGACAATTAGAAAATGTAGTAGTTTGCAGAAATTCACAATAGCGTATTTAGTTAAAGCAAACGTGCAGAAATTAGGTATCATTTTAAATGACAAGTATTGGAGGGTTCATTGTTTGGATGAACAGAACCCTAAACATATACAGGCACGGCTGGTAAACGTGTAAAAAAAAACAAAAAAAAACTGATATTTTGATTCCAGTAATATAATTTAACATCCAAAGTTTTAGAAAAATCTAAGCTTTTTTTTTATATCATTTCTTTTTTCCATTAAAATTAGTCTTGGGATTTTTTAGGTTTTGACATAACAGTTCTTTCGTTGTTTCCACCTTTCAAAATGGGAAAGACAAGAAAGCCAGATGTCTACTGATATTCCCAAGGTAGAAGATGGCTACAAGAAAATATACCCACCTAAACATGTCCATATCTGCGCTTTAAAGTTTAAACCAATCGTGACAAACCAGGCAAGACAAAGTCCAGCATGCAACTCTGGGTTCCATCCTTCGTAAGCAGTAGGGTAAGGAATCTCCTTTTTCACATGATATAGAGCTATTGCAATAAAAGTTGAATTTATCTGAACTATTTTACATGTTTAAATATGTTGAATCCTGTACAGTAAGCAAAGAACAAAAGAGTATGTTTAGGTCCATGCACAGTAGATAGATGAGACGGAAACTTTAACTATTAAACAGGCTATGTTCCATCCAGTTAAAGCATAAAAATCAGATTTAAAAAAAAAAAATAATAATAATAATCTAATAACATCATCTGACGTTTCATGGACGAATCATTATCATCGTACCACAGGGGCAGCTGTTTCATATCCTACATGCCCCTATCTTGATTTAATTATTCTTCAGGATATCAAGATAAGAAAAACCCTTAGAGTTTTCAGCCAAAATCGCCAAAGTAACTCATCAATCTGGAGATGTCGTTTTCTTTTAGAGACGACACTAAAAGAAAACCATGGAGATTATAACAGATGTTTATTATATCTAGACGTGTGACGTGTTTTATATTGTTTTTTTTTTGCATAAGTTTTAGTTTCTATTGAAAAAGAATTTATATAATCCATTCATCTATCCATCACACTAACTGTTATATTCTGTTAAATGATCTGTTTTCTTGATCAAATGAATACAATGTTACTTTCCACTTTTAAGTCTGAGGATTTTTATCTAAACTTATGGATGTTCATGGCTTTGGAAATAAACAAGGAACTTGAATTGAAGGTCCATTTGCGATTGATTAAAACTTGGTTTGAGTAGATCACGCTACACTTGGCACAACATGTAAAGAAATTTGAGCTTGGTTGATTATTTCTTTGCTTCTTAGTATCTTAGAAAGGCTGTTTCCCTTTAAATAGTGGAATCTTTGGTGTCGTTCACTGGATTTATTGGATGATCAAAGTTTGAAGAAACAAGGCATATTGGTAATTTTAATTTTTAATCAATTATCAGACAGAACCCTAAGTAGAGTACAGCCATAATACCCTCCCCCATTCTCCTCATGCTGGTCACCAGCATGGTCATGCACTGCTGTGGGATTCCTCACAGCAATTGTTTGACCTCAGCCAACAGTAAATTTTTAATTTCCACGACTGATAAGAATGCTTTTTTCTCTCTGATTTTTATTATTTTTTCTCACCATTTTTGCTGTTGACTTTCACCGTGTTGGAGGATAGCTGAAGAGTCGCTCCACCCTTGCTCGTCTGTGGAAACCTGAAGTCTTGCACATGGCCGTCGGTGCTTATTACATACACATCCAACACTAAGAAATGGATGAAGGTAGAAAGGAGGAGGTTAGCGGGGAAAAAAACAAAAAAAAAAACAGGGAGATGCATAACTCAAAGACGACATTTTAAAAGCTTTGCTGTGTTCAATAGAGTTCTACCATCAAGGCCCAGTGGTGCATCTGTAAAAGACTCAGCGTTCATTGTAACGGTAACAGAGTCGAGCCTTTTTGGCAAAATCCCGTAGGGTGTCATTTACTTAAAAAACCCATGTCACTGAGCTGTTTCCTGGCATTGTGAAAGCCTCAGAGGCAAGAGCAAAGAGAAAAAAAAAAAAATAACGACAAGGGCTGCGGTGGAGGATGAGTAAACGCCAGCGCACAGCCTGCTGCAGCATGAATGTCAAATATTCATAGGATCAAACATATCATTGTGCTTTTACTTTTACTTTTTCTTCCCCCCGTGGGCTCAGATAACTCGGGGCTGGATGAGCAAATCTCTGAAAATCCTCCAAATTCCTGCAGTCCCCCCCTTCTCTCTCTCTCTCTCTCTTGCTCGCTCTCCGGCATGCCAGCTGCAGGGTGGTGTTCCCTTTGATGTGTGAAATTACTAAAGGGTCAGAAGGATACACGTATCTGCCCCCCTCCCATCACCAACAGCCACACTTCAGCAGATAGGTGTTTCTGACGGACAAAGATGAAGAACTGGTCACCCTTCCGCTCCATCTCACTTTCCTTTTCCTTTTCTCATCTTGTGCTTAGATTTTACCCGGAGAACTAATGTGGCCTTCTAAAATACCTTATTAGGGGAAAAAAAACAATAAATTTCTGCTTTTTGTTGTACCTTTGCCAGGAGATCAAGTAAACTGTTCTCCTTTCTCCTCGTGGGTGTATCTTTGCTCCCACACTGAAATATTATCTTCATTGCTGCAGATAAGCGACAGCTCAACAGCCTCATGAGGGCAGCCAGAAAGCAGTGATTAAATAGTCAATATACGGCATACTACACAAATGTATTAATCAGTGCTTTTGGTAAAGACAGAACTTGTCGTTATCAGCGCTGCTAACTACCCCTTAATGGGAAAGGCTCGGAGAAAGCAGATAGAGAAGCCGTCTGAATGGAGTGGTGCCATTCAATTGGTTTCTTTTGTTTCCCACCAAAGAGGTCGGGACAGTTCATCTTGCAGCACACGTTCAAATGAGGTGACTTCACAAAGAAAGATTAAAAACCAATGAGACATAAGACAAAAAAAAAAGATGGGGTGAGTGAGGAACCATAACCATAGCAACAAAGAGCTACGAGCAGAAACATGACAGTTTGCACGTTCGGAAAAGACCAAAATGAATGAGACTGCTTCACTAATGAACCTCTTTTTTTTATTTTTGTCCTGTTACGTCAAGTCAAATATGATGTGATGTGAACATTTCACATTTCAAGTCAAACCGGTTTTCCAATGAGAATAGCTGCCAATCACTAAATAGAAAATAATTTAAAAAAATCAATTTCAGCTCAATCAACTGAAAAAAAACAACAACAAACAAAACAAACAAACAAAAAAACACCAGCAGCACAAATTGAGCCAGACGTGCTGTGAAAAAACCCTTTGCAAAAGTATTCACAACTTTTGAACTTTTTGCTGTACAATGTGTATTTTACAAAATGTTTGGCTGCTTTTTCTGGCAGAAAACTAACACTGCGCATCACTCTGAAACATCTTCACTGCGAGGCATGGCGATGGCAGCATCATGCTTTGGGCATCCTGCTGCTCAACGAGGACATTGAAGCTGATCAGAGTTAGGATGGGAAGATGGATGGAGCTAAATGCAGAAAGAAAATCTATTTGAGCGGCAAAATGCCAAAAACCTGAACTAGAGCTGCAGAAGATAAAGTCAGACGAGCGTATTTTTATGTGTTGGAATTGATCAGTCAAATTAATAGGCGACCTCAAATTTTACTTCATTTTAATTAATTCTACTTTGTACTGGTCTACCACCAATACATCCAAATAAATTACCTCGAAGTGTGTTGTTAACAGTATAAAAAAGTTAAAGAGATGTAAATACTTTTGCTAAGATATCATATCTATGTTTTCAATGGACTCACCAATATTCTCTGCGGGCACTTTCACGATCGCCGGCTCTATCAGGTTTTCCGCCAGCACGAATGCGCCCTCCTCCAGGGTGTCTAGGAGCATGGTGGCGGCGTGCGTTTGTTCCGTGGAATTCATGTCCTTCCAGGATTTCAGTGCTTCCGGCCTCAGGAGGTTGTCAACGGTGTCCACAATCGCCTGCATCCATAGAGACGAGAGGAAGGAAAAAAGAAAAACGTCAGTTTGCCATCCCTCGCTTTCCTGTAACAACTCCAGTTTAACAGCAAAGCACCAAGGGACTGGGAAGCAAATGCTTGAAGCGAACATGAATGAGAAACAGTCAATGTGATAAAAAACTGGAACTGAAATATCAAGATTGTTCCAACAGAAAACACAAGGGGTTCTCAAGGACAACTAAAATAATAATGATGAAAAAAAAAAAAAAGATAGTAGGCATTGTATAATATTCTGTTTATTAAAAAAAAAAAAACTTTAAAAAACCAAAAAGCTTTAATTATTAAAGCTGCCTCTAATGTTTGGGTTTCAGAATTCCAGCTTTCCTAACGAACAATTGCTATTCCTGAATTTGCTGATGCCGTTTTCCTGTAGGAAAGGGGGCATTATCATAAAATCCTCATCCAGAGGAGTAGTCAAAACGGGGGCAATAGGGTATACGGTTTGCTTGTTTTCAGTTTCAATCCTTTAATTTCCTGCTTTCTGATAAGCCCTAAGTAAGCAAAACATTCCAGCAAACCCTACACAAGTATCATATGTCGATAAAACAAGAGTTTCCTTTGACGCTGGATGGCTGAGTTCATGACTCAGGATGGGCAAAAATTAAGAAACAACACGACTAGCTTTGAGAATTTCAGCAGAAATAAAAACAACAGTGGCAGAGTGATCTCAGACTACTTTTTTTAAGTGTGATAATTCAGAGTGACAATTTAACCATAGGTGTCATTACCCACAGCAAGAGCCACCGCAATAATGGTAATTAACCGCAACAGGACCCTGTTCACGGCACCAATTAGTCATGCCTGTGATTTTCCAAAATACTAATTGACCAATGACAGGATCCTCCACATGCCTGGACTAAAAACAAAGTAGGACCCGGGTCCGTGCCGAAATTTGATCAACCGCAACATTTAACCACAAAGCTCCTGGTAACCACAACAATGATGACTGTTTCCAGACACCAGGCTGTTAGTGCTCCTTTATGTCTGGGAGTTTGAGCGCAAAAAAATCAATCTTTACGGCCCTGACCTTCCAGGCAGCGGAAAGATTGTCGCTTTGTGTGCTTGATGAGCATGTAACAGAGCAATCCAGACACTAAATGTATCTTCACCCACCCTGAGGTAAGCCAAAAGGGAAAAAAAAAAAAAAAGTTGTTGAAAACAAAAAAAAAGAGAGAGAGAAGGGAAAAACCTGTCTGTCTCTAATTTATGTTAGCGCAGAAAGAACCTGTCTTCTGACTGAATGCTCTTTAAATCTCGCCTGGGTTGGAGGTCAGTTTACAAATCACAGGGGTTCAGTCAGGGGAGCCTTTAGGGAGACATATGGTGAGAGCTTATTGAACAGGACAGTCAACATTCAAGCGGCCTTAAAACCCTTCTTTGGAGCTGCAGCAATTTATTTATTCTTAAGTCTGGATTTGATTTATTTGTAGATATGCAATGACTCTTCTTCTCTGCAACTAAAAAAAAATACTCTTGAAAATAAAGTGATCTTTAGAGCACTGCAAAAATGATGTAGTAAAAATTTATTACACTTCAAAGAGAAACTGGTAATATTTACTGTTAACTTAGTTAATAGTTAACTATAAACTCCTGTTGTTAAACAGAAACTGTATTGAAAATAAAAATCTGAAGAAAAAAAAAAGTGCAGTTCAGTTATTCTGTTATGTAAATCTTATGGTAGCTGTGGTTTTGTTTAGGGTTGCTGTTTGGAAAGTGACATTTTTCTCCAGGATTGCTCTGTTTTTAGCTCTATATTCATCTTTGCGTCCCTGCAGCATGACGCTGCCACCACCATGTATCAAGGAGGGAGCAGTGTTTCAGCGCAATATGCTCCTGTACAAGCGTTACGTTACACCAACAACAGGGCTTTGCATGTTATCCAAAATTTTTAATCTTGGTCTCATCTTACTAGGGAACAATCTTCCAAATCTTTGTTATGACTCCTACATTTGCTTACAGTAGTCAGCAAACGGATTTCTTAACTTTTCAAACAGCAGTCTTAACTTTTCTTGCGACTCTTTCACAAAGGCCAGAGCTGTCCTGTCAAGCGATTCTCCCACCAAACCGTGAAGCCTTTTACTCTTTTGTGATTAATGCTCTGCTGCCCAGTAAGGTGGATGGACATGCCCTGGCAAATCTGCAGCCGCGTCACTCTATTTCGATTTTCCGATGACAATTTGAACCTTTCATTGCACTGGATATTTTAGGGTGCTCAGAAAAATAAATATGCTAATTTAAATAAAATGTACTAATGTGTGTTGGTGTGTCTTAAAAAATTTTGAAAATAAATGAATTCACCTTTTCAAAATTCCTGGTTGTGTCATCGGTCTATATAAGACCAACGATGAGCAAACCACTACTAGTAGAACAGTTGGTCCCATCCAGCTGGTAGGAGTGCAAATAAATGTTTTCCATGATAAAAAGCCTGCACCAGCAGTATTTGCTCTCCAAAATACTCTCCAGTTATGCAGGAATTGATGCGACAAGCTGCTAAGCTAACATCGTTGTCGCATCTAAACCTCCCTCGCCGCTGTCGATGCAGGAACACCGTCTGGCTGAACCCTCCACGCTTTGGCAACTAAAGCCCACTTTGAAGCCTGAAAGAATGAATTCTCTCATTACTGCGATGTTGCAAAAATGTCACCTTGTGGGTTCCGGCCTTACAAAAAAGATGTGCTTTAAAAAGTGCATGATGCAAAACATAGGGCCACAAAAAAACAAAAAAAAAGCCATTATCATGCAGCCTCTGGGTGCTATAAATATATGTGCTGTGCATTTTTTTGTCAATTCATTTAGCAGATGTTGAGTGGATGACCAGAGGACCCACGCCACCTTTAGTTGGGCTGCTAGTGTGGCTAAAACAACATTTCCAAATAAGTGCAAGGAAATACATGGCATTTTTCCCTCTGTAAAACGAGATATCAAGCAAAAAAAACAACAACATAGCAACTGAGTAAACCATAATATGATCATTTGTTTTAGTCTGTGCAATGAATCTTGTCCCCCCCGAGTTTATATCACGGTCTTATCGTTCAGCAGAGCCCACCTGAGAAAATAAACTCCAAAGCAGCAGAGGAGAAGTAAAAATCGGAGCGAAATACAAACAAATCAACGGGCTCAGAAATTAATCCCTCAGATAAAACACAATCACAGTTGGAGAAAAGTTTTTTGTTTTTTTTTCCCTTGCTGTGGGGACAAGGGAGGGTAGAGATTTTACCATGTAAGCAAGTGACAACTGAGCACCAAGGCACTTTGATCACACTTCTGCCTGACAGGGAGATGCAATTACAACCGTGGGAAGGCAATTATTCACAGAACGTGCAAAAAGCCAATAAGACTGATGGAGAGGGTGAAAAGTGGGAGGAGGGAAAGGGGGAAAAAAATGAGGCGAAGACGTGTAAGTGATTGGACTTTAAGGAGGGGAGAATGAGACACAAACGGAATGATATTGACAGGGACATCCTCAAAGGGACCGACGGCAGAGCAGAGACAGACAGAGTCGCTGTATTTTCGTATAAGCTGGGTCACCTGGCACAGAGACAACCAAAGATAAAGGCGCATGCAAGAGAGTCAGACGTCAGGGGCCGGAGGTAGAAACAGCAATGTGAAGGGGGGGAAAAAAAAAAAAAAAGCCTGGCAGTTATACCTTCATGTACGCTCGGCATGTCTTCTCTCTTTTTTGAAGCTTTTCCGCACAACAAGAGGATCAAGCATAAGAGACAGATTGTAAAGAGAGAAAGGGGAGAGAAGGTGGTGAGAGAAAAGGAAGCGTTAAACCATGCAACTTACTATCAATTACAGTATTAATGAAAAGAAGGAAAGGCATAGGTCTGTGAACTATCACCTTGAAATAATGAGACAGATCTAAAAGCTTCCCAGGGGAAGTTAAGGGGCAACTCCTTGCTATGAATATGGATCACATACGAGTGAGGAGAAGAGATAAGAAACACACAGACGGCGGGAAGGAGTAAGTAGAGAGACTAGATTCTGCTGCTCCCCATTAGCAGCATGCTGAAATACACAGAGAGGATAAACAATCTGAGGATAAAATCTTTGCATTCCACTCGATGGAGAAAACAATTAAATGCTAGTTATTTTTATAACCCTCGGTTAATCTCTTAGCGTTAAGTAAGTGGCCGTGTCATTGGAAGTAAGTCGCACCATAGAAAATCAAACACTGCTGCTCCTTCCACTGCAGCACGGGGGCTTTTATCCAGGCCACGGCATTCAAAACACCTAAGGATATGCACAAAACTTTTGCAGACTGTGACTTTGATTTGAGTTGTTAGTTTGCAGGGAAGGGGCTGCATGGAACCTAAAGGGGCACACAATGGTTTAGTGGTTTCATCCTGCTGGAAACAAATGTACGAATAAACATTTCCAAAAACTCCACGCCCATAGCTGCTCAGATGTACACTGTTTTCCTCTTTTTGTTTGTTTGCAGAGCATGCAAATTGACAAGCCAACTCCAAGAACTGGCGCGACTTTATCTTCACTTGTGTTTACATTTACACAGGGATAAATTTGCAGGCTGCTTTCTGAGGATATCAGATGCCGTAAATGAAATACAGTGTCCGTAGTCGGAGCGGCCATGAGGTGCAAAACACAAGATAAAAAACAAAACAAACAAAAAAAAAAAAAACAAACAGCAAAAACCAGAAAAGGAAACACCACAGCGGAGAAGTAAAATGTGCATTTGTAAATCATTGTTTTGAGAAATGTGTGTTTTTTTTGTTTTGTTTCTTTGCTCTTCCATAAAAGCATGATTTCCTGATTGAGGGGAGGTTTGTTGACGGAGTATGTAGTACATCTCAAAATTGTGCAACACCTGCAACTGTTAATGAGGCATCCTGCACAACCCAACTGAAAAGATTACTGCGGGATAAAATATAAAACTTATAGCAGCAAAAATCTGGCTGCATACGTGTGCATTTCCTTAAACCAATGCTTCGTTAGTGCACCTTTTCATTCACTTTCTGCGTTTAGTCTTCTTAAGGAGACCACTTGCATCATTAGTGAATTTTACTAACCTAAATAATAGTCCAGGTATCCAAGGAGGATTTTTCCTGAAATTTGCTCATTTGCATAATCATCTATTTGCTCAAAGGTATCAGTCAGGAGACGGGAACAAGTGGCTCACAGCAGCACTGAAGAAGCTCATGGAATTTCCACCAAGCACTGGTTGTGTTCGGTGTAGGACAACCACTTCTCCATGTTTCTGGACGAAAATTTAAGGTTTCAACAAAACAAAAACAAAAAAAAGCCTGGCTGAAATCTCCCAAAACCTCGTGGGGAAAATGAGCTGAAGCAAGGTTGAACTGTGTGCACCACTTCTAAAAGGTACCGCCGAAAGAACATCGGATCCACAATCACATCATGATCGTGGCGGCATCATGATGTCTGGTTACTTCTTTCATTGTCAAGGTAGACTGAACTATAAACAGATGCAAATTACATCAATATGAGTGATTCTTCCTTAATAACACTTTTGGGATGACGGGACTCTAATTTTACACTAAAATCTGAGAGAAAAATCTAAGTTACCCTGCAGAGGTCTGTGGACAAGAGTTGTCCTCCTAATGTGACAGATTTGCTAAACGTTTGCCTGGCAGAGCAGACAATCATTGTCAAGTCAAAATCTTTTTTTTTTTCTTTTAAACTAATTGTTTCGATTTCTTTTTCAGTTGAATTGTACAGGATATGTGTCAGAATAAAATGGCGCAAAATAACAGATGTGTGTATGCTTTTCGAAAGGCATTGTACATTATACATAAAGTACAATGCCTACATTATATATAGTGCACATGTACAGGACAAGGTGCTTACGACGAGCTAATTTTTACAAAGCTGAGACAAGCTCAACAGAACTGAATTCCCAAAGGGAAACGACCTGCTTCAGGAGTAACGTCATATCGGCCTGTAAGGACAGAAAACTCTTGTGTACATGTGCAGCTGTAATAACAAAGCGCATCAATGTCACCGAGTACACCTTCACATCACTGCAGAGAGGTTAAATCCCTGAAGTTTTCAGTTACACTGTGCCCTTTTTGTGACATTTCAAAGCAGCACTGCAGGAAACCTTCATAAAAACTCCCCCTTTATGAACAGACTAGCTGTCTGTAATCTCAGCGATAGTTATGTTGCCGTCTGAACATATGGACACAAGCTGCAGTTGTCATTTCGGCAAAATATCACATTGTTTACCAAGCAACAGCAGTCTGCAGTGTCTGAATAATAATGCAATTTTTCAAGCTGTCACTCATCTCTCCGCTGTACCTCCGGCGGCTGAGAGAAGCAGCCGTGTCTCGGACCCGCTCTCTTTTCAAAAGGCGTCCGCCGAGGCTCCGAAGGACAGCAGTCCTGCACTTGTCAGCAATGAAGAGTTATTCTCTGTGGGGGTGGAAGGGCAGCCGTGGTGGTGGGTCGGGGGGGCTCGTAGCCATTAGCTCGGATAAGGTGGAACTGCCAGGTGAGCTAGTTTTTCCAAAAGCCCTTAATTACCCAGGAGCTGTAAAGGAATGAGGTTCCCCCTCAGGGCAGAGGCCTGGCCCCTTAGCGTCATTCACCTAAGACTTGACTGTGATACGTATGTGTGCGTGAGCTCGTGTGTGTGTGTGTGTGTGTGTGTGTGTGTGTGTGTGGGTGGGTGAGAGGGAGAGTGCACGGGCTAGACTGTGTGTTATCCGTAAGCATCCTGCTAATGAATGTCTTGAGTTATGCTGACTCTGAGTGAGGAGCAAAGGAGGGAACAAAGTGTAATGAGAGGTTACAACAGGCCAGACCTTGTTGAAGCTGCGTCCGGCGGAGTCCTTCTCATTGGGCCGGAGCTCCTGCAGCTGCGCGTCCAGGATGTCCACGAGCTGCTCCATCAGCCGCACGGAGGAGCTGACGTCCCCTGCAAACACGGGGCCCTGCGTGTGCCTGGCCAGCTCATTGGCTAAATTAGCCGCACTTTCGCCACTTCGGATCTAAAAACAGCAGACGAGAGAGGGAGGGGCGTGGGTGTCAAGGAAATGTGGGTGATGAAGGCCTGAGATGATGGTTATATAACGCCGGCTTGAATAATTTATTTCACATACATCTCAGAGTCCTAATCCACTGCAACACGGCTCGTTTACAAAAAAAAATGAGGTTTTAGTCACCCGCGAGAGCATTAGAGGAGTATAGAAAAATACACCAGCATAACAATTATAAGCTGTCCTCTGTGATTAGTGTAACATAGTATTTATTATTAGACCCAATCTCAGCTCTGCAGTGACTCATGGTCGTAGTACGTACGCTGACTACATCTATACTAATTCGCATGGTGGGATTGTTCTGTAGTGAGTGATGAATCAATTTGTGCAGGAGGAAGCAATACATGTACAGACACAGGGAGCACATTTTCATTCGGTCCGTCTGAGATTTAATTTAAATCTACAGGAAAGGTGATGAGACTGTATAAAAACATGCTACTTGAACAGTTAGAAGACCAGCACTATTATAGTCGTAAATCCATCAATATTAGAGGGCGGGCCTAAATAAAGTGTGTTAAAGCTGATAAATCAGGTGGCTATATTTTGATTGGTTCCAGGTTACATTTTATTAAATAAAACGGATAACTTGTGCAAATCATCATTAAAAACATAGGCTGTAAAAGAGAGTGCAGAATTGAGCTGGTGGCTAATTTTCAATTTGATCGACCCAAAGCAGCAAGCAGCTCTGAAACTCAACATTATGTTTATTTATTTATTTTTTTTGTTTGTTTTGGTTTTTTTTTCCCCTTTTCTTTTCTGATCTGTAAAACGTAGCATTCCAAAGAGCTATTATGTTCTGGTAACAACAAGACCATTTGGTGTGGATGCTGTTATTAAAAGGAAGAAGACTCAAGGTTAGCTACTCTTAATATCAGTGAGCCGTTTAAAAACGAAGTCAAAGGAAGCGCAGAAATTTAAGAACCTGTTTAAAAAACATTCTTTCCCATAAAATATAATGTCTGTGGAACATTCGAGGTATGAGACAGCAAGAGTAAGCAACATTTTCAGTAGATAATAGGGAAGTTGAACAGAGTACAGCAGAGTTTCTCTGTTTTATCCTTTTGATCCTTCAAGCTCTGTCATGTATATAACATTTTCCATTTGAAAAGCCTTTTAGAGATCTCAGAGTTAAGGTAGAGATTACGGCTGAAAATATATTGTAAAGTTATCATCACAACATTACTGCACTTATGGATATTCACACAGAACTACTTGGACTGTAACAAAGCGTAAGCTAATTATTTAGCATGCATTCAGAACTTGGATGCCTCTGTCACAGTCAGTGATGGGACTTGTTGCTTAATGCAGCATAAAAAGGTTTAGAAGGTGAAGAAGTAGGCAAAGTGTTTAAGTCATTAAGAAATTACAACAAAGCTTTTGAGAAGCAGCTTTTTTCATTAAAGCCATGATGCTCAGATGGGGAGAACGCATTTCAGTTTTAATACTGTTACTGGATAGACTGTTCTTTATGAGGCGTTTATGTTTGCAATGGACCCAAAGCAGACAGATGTCCATACTTTATAAGTTTTTTTATTTATCATAAACCGTACTGGTATTGAAACATTTGTCAATATCCTCACACGTAGAATGTTTTCCTAATATAGGTCAGCCCTTGTGGAGGTGCATGCTCTCTGGATTTTGTTCGCAGTTAGCTGTTTTTGGAATACATGCTGTGATAATTGCTAATATGAGATGCTAAAGATAGAAATCTGTAATGATTTTGTATCTGGCTCACGGCTTGAAGGCTAGAAACAAACGCCGTTAATGTTGTTTTCATTTCCTCAATTATAGCTCAATATGAGAGATCATCATTGGCTAAAATCAGTAGTCAAAGCTTTGCAAAAATTAGCTACTGGAAACGTTGGACATTAAATGCTGATCAGTCTCTCTCTTCTTATAACCAATGTGAGAATAATTGCAACATGCTAGGTTTCCCTGCGGTTTTGTATGGATGCAGTTTACTGAAATGGCAAAAAAAAACCAAAAAAAAAAAAACCTTGTGTTTATGCATTTATCTGTTTATTCATTTTGCTTTCTTTGTTCTTTGCAGATTACATTTAGGGAAAATATGGAATAATATGGCAAAAAAATAAAAAAAATAGTGCTGAAACAGTACAAAAAGTATCCAAGGTGATTCGCTGTGCATCAGAGTTGTTTTTTTTAAAAATCATACTAATTCTGTTTCTATCACATAAAGTGCTCGAAATCAGGGCACAGCTCTTTAGATGCATATGCACTACCACTCGCCTCCCCACCCCAGGAGCCCTGCCTGAACCTGCTGCATTCATTTCTGCTTTTTCGAACAGAGAGGACAAAAATCTCTCTCTCAGAATGCAGCGTGTTCCTGTTTTATTATAGTGCATTCAGGCTACTGAAGCTCTTATCTGCACATCTACAGCTCTACCTGCAAAACATCAAAGAACAGAAGCACTGACGAAAGAGACCCTGGTTCTTTGATTCTCCGTAGCACGTTGCAGCTCTTGGCATTTATGCCTGATTTTTTTGGAGAGAGAGAGAGAGAGCATTTCTTTTTTCTGCCACATGACTTTGGCTCTCCTTGCATTAAAAAAAGAAAGAGTTTCAATGATGAGTACACTTGACCTGTTCAGAAAATAAACCAAGCAAGGAAAGGGGTCACCCATTGCACACAGTGTAGATGTTTGATTTCTATACTTGATCGTTGCTATGTTTTGTAATGGGCAAACTCTCCGTTTTACCTTTTGTGCCACCTGAGTCACCCAGTGGGAGGTGCAGTTGCTGAGGTCCGGCCCCTTGGAGCACCAAGTCCCCATCATGGTGCAGAGAAAAGTAGCTGTGCCTGCAGCAGCACAGAGAAAAAGAAGAAGAAAAAAAAAAACACACAACAGTTGGAGGGTAGCCAAAACCTTGTTCGGATACAATGTCTCCTGCTGATCGCTCATTTATACAGACTCTCCTGTGAAGGATACTAAATGTTCCGCAGCAGCAGGAATTTTTCAAATGATCTGAAAGGCTGAGAGGAATTTTAATGTCTGCTTTGAGAAAAAAAAAAAAAAAAGCATGTTTGGAAAGGTTTAGTAAAAAGCTGTCAAGGTCCGTGTAGCTTGAGATAGAAAGGGGGGAAAGAACTGACAGAGCAAAGTGGCATTTGTTTACAGTTAAAGATCAACACATTTCACAGCTTTCAGCATCTCGCATGCTGCCTCATCTTTCAAAATCACGATTATTTCCAATTAATTCCTGCCACACTGACGAGACAAAAACCGACGCTACGTCCTTTTGAAACATTATCTCACTCTTATTTTTGTACTTGTATCTGCTGCCTCTGTTTTTATTCTGACAGTACTTCCAGATTCTGATATTTGCTCCGAATGTAGTCTCAGCGCGATTACTGCGGCGATGTTGTTGTCAGACGATCACACATAACTACAGCAGAAAAACTGCTTCCCTAACTGCTGACTTCATCTGCTTCCAGCAGAGATTTTAACTGCGCTAAGTAAACTGTAAGTGCATTATTTAAATTTACCTACAGTGGAAGAGATGCCGTTTCACATAATTTCCAAATGTAATTTCAGCGCGATTACAGTCCGTCACATTTATTTGTTTGTCTTTGAGCATTTGGAAACAGGCAACAGTTTCCCCCCTGCTATTTGTACACTTTTATGCCAGAGTTTCGAAATAGCACGAAAGCACCAAGAAGGTACATAATGATTTTCTTTCCTCTCCCTCCTTGATGTAGGAAGGAAAAAAGCTCTAATCATGCAACACTTTGGTTTTAAAACTGACATGCTGCCTCGCCGCTGAAATGTGGCGGAGTTGGTGCATGTAAATAGAGGTGGAAATAACACTACGCTGAGCACACATATAGGGATCATTTTAAGAGATTCTGTCAGATTCTTCGGATCTTGCTTTTCGCTCATTTTTTTATTTTATTTTTTTTTATTTTAAACGTCAGTGGCAGAAGTGACTTTTCCAATTGCGACTGTCATCGTACCAAATGAGAACAAACCCAAGCCTCCTGAAACAAATAAAAAGCACGGACACGTTTTGTTTTATGTCTTTGTTCAGAAAGTGTCTCAGACAAACAGTGATTCAGATCAACAATGTGGCCGTTTTAAATTGTATAGATTGTGCTGTGCTGCATTAGCATTGGGTTGCATCATAATGAGAAATAGGTTTAATTCTATTACATTTTATTTTGTAAAGGTGTGTTTTGGTTGGAAGCTTGGGAATGTTTTTCCTACTGTGACACTATGAAGCAGCAAAAGAGTAAAAAGTGAACAATTTCACATGTTTCTGCTGCTGGTAAGAAGACGAACTAAACGAGGCCTCAGAGTAAAACATCAGAAAAGTTCCTTATTTTAGCAATTTCTCTCAAAAGTGAAACCTATATAGTTTCAATACACATAGCTATATATTTTATGAATTTATTGTTGCTATTTTAATCAATCCGGCTTGATGCTATAATCGAAAGCACAATTTCTAGGAAAAAATTAAATATTTTGAACCAACAAATAATATTTTAGAAATACAGTACACATCAATTACTTCGCCAAAAAAAAACCAAAAAAAAAAAACCAGTAGCCTCTTTTACAAAGAGCTTCAGGGTGGGCTTAAAGCACCTTTTAGCCATCTCCATTGTAAAAAGCCCAATAAGGTGATTGAGGTAGAAACCAGTCTGTTTTTTTTTTGTTGTTTTTTTTAACTCCTCTAGAACACGGACAAAGCTGAAACGTAGTCCGAGGGAAGAGTGGAGAAATTCAATGTGCTCGAGGTCCTCTGAGAAGTTTTAATTGTCTGTGATGATTTTAATGAGTCATGTCATCTGCTGGTGTTAGTCCACCATGTTTTATTAAGTCCAAAGTCAGGCCACACTGCTAAGTGTTAGCAAACGTGCCAATACCTGATTGGACTGTGGTATTACCGTGGTAGGTGGCACAGCAAACCGGGAGTCTGTGGGGTATTGTCAAAGGAAAGGTAAGAGACGCCTGGGCCCAACACCACAGATGAGCTGAACGTTGCTAGTAAAGCAGCCTGGCTTTCATTTTAAAGTACATGTAGATACTTGTCAGTAGGCAGACATTTAAGAATCCAGATTATTTTTTGTTTACTGTTTTTATGCAATATTCAACATTTCAGAAAAGAAAAATGCTAGCTTTGCATTAGCTACTACAAGTCATAATTATTTAAATAATTAAATACATCACTTTGTGTAAGGAATCCATACAAGCTTAACTTTGTCTTTTATACTAGTGAAATGTACTTTTTCATGATGTTCAGAATTAGAGAAATGCAAAAGAAGATTTAGCATGCAGAACACATCTGTTTATACCCTTAAGGCGAATGGAAACAATGTTTATTTTTTTCTAAAACATAGTTTCGTTAAAATATCTGGATAAAGGAGACACTGTCAGACATTTATTCTTATTTCTACATGTCTAGGGTTTAGGTTTTCTTTATTTCTTTATTTAATAACGCAGAGGTAAAATCTGTGTTGTGTGGTTTTGTTAGTTAAATCAATTAGAGGGGTTTAAAACCTTTAGTAAAGTACTGATGTTAATCGCAGGCTTGCAGAGGATTTAACAAGATAACTTTTATGTTAGTTAAGTCTGAAGCAGTGCAAAGATAAGCTTATGTATTTTTATTCACAACAAAATAACGATAAGGGTTTTAATCTCGTTAAGCTCCTACATAAACAACAAATTTTGCCTTACATTTCCAGAAACCATTGAAGTTTACCATTACACAAGAATCTGGGTAATTAAAAAAAAAAAACAAAACAAAAAAAAAACTTTGTGTTTTGACATATTAATATAAACTTCAATAAACTTTATTGAGATTTTATAGACATGCCAGCACATATAGGTGAAGTAATAATGTTGGTTTTTAACACGTAGTACAACTAAAAAACTGAAATGTATTATACGGTGTACTGAGTCCCTTTGATACCACTAATAAAAACCCAGCACTGCTTAATCCATCATCAGAAAATGCAATTGGTCTGGCACAACTGCAAACCTAACAAGACATGAGAGGCTGTCATGGTAAACTGAGCCTAGGCAATAAAAGCATTAATCTGGAGCAGATTTTGTTCTTTCAAACAAAAACTAAAGAGTTTAATGGTTGAAACCTGACAAAGCATAAATAAATTGACCATTTTAAAGAAAAATGAAAGTTTTTACAAAGAACTGAATAATATATATATATATATATATATATATATGGATTTAAAATAAATGTAGACACTTACCTCTGGTTCCTTTGGGGCACGGTCTCTCCACAGTGGTGCCAGTGTGCGTCTGGGGCCAGTCGATGGCTCGCCTCCTGGTGGCCTCGCAGAAACGCCGGGGCGTCGGGGGCAACTCGGGCACTGTGGGCTCGGACGTGACGGACCCATGGCTGTCCTCGTAAAGTATCCTCCCCTCTCTGGGATCGGCTCCCGCTCCAGTGGTGTCGCCCTGGCCCCTCAGGGTGGGCACGGTGGTGGTGGTGAACATCGGGGTGGTTCTGGGGACGGATGATGAGACGGAGGGATCCTCGGTGGTTGGGACTGGAGGAGCGACAGAACGGTGAGGCTGTTAGAGATGTGCTTTCTTGATACCGGTGAAAGCTAAGAGTTATTGTTGGCTGAAAATTAAAAAGGTTCGCGGGGGGGTGGGGAAGGGTCGTTTTATAATTCCACCTCTGCTCTTCTCCCTCACAAAACAACACTGGGGAAAAACCTGACAATGTGACACTATCTTTCACCGTTTCTATTTTACTTAAACCAATAAGCAAGACAAGCAGTAGCGGCAGGGCAATCTTTCACACAGCAGTGATTCCTTCCGAGCAGGCTCCGTATTGGGCTGATTAAATGTCAACAATGAAGACAAAGGCTGTCTGCATTTTTACCTTTTTTCTCCCTGCCTAGTTCGCTTTTTTCCCTTTGATAAAGCTGGAGCGCGGAAGGAGAACCGCACTGCCCCGAGCAAAAACCATACATCAGCAATAATGCGATTCCACTGTATTCGGTCCACGCCTACCAAGCAAATCCGAGTGTGACTGTGCACACGCACACACACACACACACACGCGCACACACAAGTGTGCAACCCAACCAGTGTCTGCTCTATTACTCAGGTGTGTCCCTGCCTAAAATCACTGCCAGCTCACAGATTGATATCTGCAGCAGAGGGCCTGGAGATAACTAGGAAATGAGAGCAGGAATGGGAAATCAATAAATTTAATACAGTATGAAGAGTCAATATGGATAAAAGAGAAAACAGAGTGAGTGTTTGTGTGTCTGTGTGCCTTCGCGGATATCCAAGGCTTCTTGTCTTCTGAAAGGCCATACATTTCCACCCACAACCTGCTGATTGTATTTTAAGATAAAAGCAGCTTCCCACAATGAGGTCTGTCCATGCGAGAAGCCACTATAGTCTTCATCATGTTCCCTGGGTGCTTTTGGGAAAATGCAATATCATGCTATCTGACACTCCATCATCAGACACCTATCTCCATTTCCCCGGGGGAGAATAGTGACAGAGCCGACATTTCTTGTTTCACACCAATCAGCGGGTCATTGGGATCGTCGCTTCTTCATTCAGGTAAAAATATTTGAGTTTATTACAAAGCTGATATCTGTGATGAGGCCAAGAGGCCACCTAAGCATGATGGGGTGGCGGGTGATGCTCATGATGTGAAAAGGAAATGCGACAGAGTGTCTCAAATGTGACATTTCACGGGATGACCTTTTTTCCTTTCCTACGCGGGCCCGGACAATTTACTTGCACTCATTCACCGATCATGTGGCTGTCAGCCACACATTCACAGATTGGCCTGGTCAACATGGCTGGACCTTTAACATAGCTAACCCCTATGTGGTTTGGTTGTGTTATTAAGTAATAAAAAAAAAACAACAAAAAAAAAAACAAAAAAAAACATGAAATCAACTTGAGATTTAAGTTGATAAAAGGGTTTTTATATCTATCACATTCATTGTTGTGTATTTTCTCTCCAGAAGCTTATCGTATTTAATCTGAAAGTCAATATCGGCTCTCAAGCTGCTCCAACAGAACAATGATATCTATGAGAGTGAGCAAAAAGTTTCTGACATATTATGTAATGCAGGCAAAGTTTTTTCATTGAGTCAGGGAAAGTGAGAAGATTCATAGGCTGACTTTGGTTGATTCAATAGACACATATAATGCAATATAAGGGCAAGTGTAATCGGGTTTCAGAATATTAAAGCTCTCCATACCTGAGCAAACTTCTGCTTTTCCACAGGCTGATATAAACCCTGATACGCAGCTGTTTGTAACAGCTTGCTTGCGTCACCTGATTAACTTGCTCCTGAGAGCGTATTTCTCCAACTCAACCCTCTGAAGCGACTTGTTCCAGTGCAAATGATCACAACATGCAAACTGTCTGCTTTTTAATCATCTTTAAGCAGTAATATTTTTCATTTTACTTTTTTTTTTAATCACGAAAGATCCAGTTCGCTGTAACATGCTGCAAAGATTCCCTTGGATCAAACATTTGTGCACGTTAGATGTTACAGGAAATAAATAATTTAAGATAATAATTGTTCATATATTTATCCATTAGAAATCTTCAGATTTTATAGTTCTGTTGCTCACAATAATGTTATTTTACTTTTAGTTGTATATTCCACCACAGCTTTTTACAGTAGCTTTTAGGATTTTGTCCGTTAAAAACTACTGCTAAGAACGTGTCTCAACCACTGGGGATGCCCGTCTTGCCAACTGTATCTAATAAACAATTACTGTGTATAAATATCACTGGTGAATTTAGGAATTTGAAGCACAATAAAAACAATGGCACCGAAGTTTACAATAAATAAAGTACTGTTTATTCTGGAACCTTCAAGAAATGATTTTCTAAAGTAAATGCCCCTTCAAAAATGATGTTATATTTAACTTCTCAAATGCACACCGGTGTACTTACAGATTTATACAGTCATGGGAAAAGTTGAATGCGTGCCAAAACTCAGCAGCTTGTAGAGCTACCTTAGGCAGCAATAACTTCAAGCAGTCGTTTTCCGTACGACTTTATCGGGCTCTCACATCTCAGTGGAGGAACTCTGGCCCGCTCCCCTGTAAAATGTTGCTTCAGTTCGTTGTGGTTTGCAGACATTCTTTATGAGCAGCTCCGTTAATGTCCAACCACAGTATTTTAGTTGGCTCGAGGTCTGGACTTTGGCTGGGCCATTGCTACATCTCAATTATTGTTATTTTTTCCCCCCAGACAATCTGTTGTAGATTTGCAGATGTCTTGTTGTTGATCCAAATTCAGTCAAGCCTTGGTTGTCGCACAGATGGCCTTAAGTTTTCAATCTAGAATGGTGTGAAGCACAGAAGAGCGGGATGTACCCAGGTTCAAGTCACCACCCCTCCACCACCGTGCTTAAAACTGGGAAATACATATTTTTGTTAGCACGCTGGATTTGATTTTCATTAATCGTGCTGCTGTGCATTATGGCCTAATGTCTCTACTTCTGTTTCAACTCTCTGTGATATGCGTTATTGTTTGTGAAGCGTGTGACGATTACACAACTAATAATGAATAAGCAAATACTTAACTAAATGGCATTGATGTAAAAATAGAAGTGAAATTCATTACGTTCATCTCATTAACTTGTTTTATTAAAAGCGTTGGATCCGGCTACATCAGCCGATTTGGCTGCAGAACAACTTGGCTGTTGTCGTTTCTCAGTGATTTGACCAGAACATCTTAATGCTTTCCATCAACATTTTCTGCTGCAATGAACAAGCAATAAACATATTACTGGAAATAGAGAGGATGGATGCTATAGTACCTAAATAACTAGTTAATATTTACTGCAGTCCAATTTCCAATGAACTAAAATGAGTTAATTTAACAGAAAATTACGGAAATAAATGGAGTACCTGAACAAAACCCATCAATGCAGAAGGAGAAGGTATATATTCAGACAGGTAGGTTCTTTCTGGTATTTAAAGACTGTTTTCCAGTGCTAACATCCAATCCATTATGCCCTTTTCCTCCCCATTAGGGCACCTTCACCTTCAATTACTTTAAAAATTAAAAAAATAAAATCTGACAAAAATTAAAAGTTTATAAGATCAGGAGAAGAAAATTAATGTTGGAAGGTTATCATTCAAAGTGCCTTCTACTAAATACTTTGTACAAATTCAATTCCAGGTTACGTTATGAGATCTATATTTTCCAATCACAGGACAGATAATCACTTTAAGCTTTGAGTATCAAGCTGTGACTTATATTGCATCTCTATACTTAATCTAACACATTACATTGCAAACGTGATTCTTTACGTGAACACGACGTTTAAGACTTATGATATTGAGCATAAATTAAGGTCGACCAGTCAATAAAAATGGTAATCGTGTGATTTGGTGCAACTCTTTGATTTAAAGTTTGATGGGAAAGGGCCATTATCTTTCTTACAAAGGTAGAGAGATTGTCTTTTTTTTTTAAAATTTGAGTTTATTTTCATCAAACTACAACCTGAAGGCCATTGTTCAAAGATTTCCAGAGATGTTACAGAAAAATCTGTAACCTGGGACTTTTCGGAGAATGTTTTTTTCTCTTTCGACTTTTCCCTCTTTCAGTTGTAAACACACAACTAAGTAAATAAATCAGCAGAGCAGCTTTACAAAAATTGGAATTGTTTAAGGAATCTTCAATCAGCGTGCTTCTGCTTTTTAAGCTATTAGACACTCGGTCATCATCTTCCCCTTTCCCTCTTCACTCTTCTTACTCTTACCACCATCATTTCACCTTATTTAATCAAAGAAAATCTTTGTGGATCCTTGTAGTCATCATGTCTTAAGTCTTCAAATCAAAGTGTGGGTAACATCAAGACAGTCAGCTAAGCAGCACAGCTCCTCTGTACTACACAAAGTAATGCGCTCAGAAGGCAACACATCTGCGGGCTTATTCTGATGCCTCTGCACCATGTGCTCTACAATTTTCTTTTGATTGCAAAGAGCAACTCCCTCCAGTAAGAGCCTCGCGTCCTCTGATAGCACTCATCCAAGAGAGGGCTGCACCAATTAGCTTGCATTCCTCTCAAGAGGCAGTGAAGTCACTCTTTATGGGAAATCTGACACCAAAGAGCACGCCGTTGCCATATGGTGAATATTACCTCTTGTATGTAATGGAAGAGTTTGAGATTGAGCACTTGAAAAATGACTATGACCAGTGTCAAAGCAGAGTGCGTAAATTAAAACACAGCTAAAGGGGAGAAGGAATATCGTCCCGCAAGATCATCAGTCGAAAAACGCGGGAGATGAAGCAGAATTAGTTTCATCACATTATGGCCCCCTTGAGTCATTCCTGAGAGGAAGATGGCAAAAAATATTAAAGTGTAATCATCTGATGAGAAGAGGGCTTATTCTGTTTGTCCTTGATTTTATACCTCAAACTTTCCCACTAGCAGAGCTTTATTTTTTTCCACCTAAATTACAAAGTCGGCGTATTCTCTACCTGTCCAGACAGACACGTGAATGAATAGATCGTAAGCTGTCTAACGCTTGCTATTCAGGGAAGTGGAATGACAGCTTGCAGTCAAATCAAGCTGCTTTAATTAGTTTCAGTTCTGAAGATGAATCACTTACACAGCTAATCCTCCTTGTATACTAATAAACAGACACATGCGGCTTATAGGAAATTAAAATGTGCAAGAATATGAAATAATATTCAAATGACCCCACATCTCTCTGCTGCTATTCCCACGGTGGGCATTAAAAAGACTATGTTGTGTGCTAGATATTAAATGGATAGTTCAAGGTGTTTGAAGTAATGTTGTGCTTCAGGGTTTTAAGAAGAGCATATCTTTTAAAACAGTCCATGATACAGCTTCACGTACATGCTGCTTGACGAAGCTCTAAACCGTTGTCAAGCTTGCAGCGTCTTATTTGCACGATTACTATGTACAAGGCACATGGAGGTTGGAGGCGGTGCAACACCAATAATTGTTCTGTTAAGTAATGCAACAGGAAACTGGTTGTCTATAGGAACATTTTTAGAATGATGAGCCCTGATCGGTGAAACTAAAATCATCACATTTTTGTCTAGTAAGTAAATGAACACGGCTCAAACTTAGCTACTGCGAGTATCAATGTACAGGTGAAAAAAGTCAGAGATGTAAGGACTAATTTAAATATTACCAAAATATAATTAACTTGTTTTTTTAATTATTATGATTTAAATCCAATTTATGACATTGAAACTAACAAATGCTGCAGCCGAGGTCTCACTGCATTTTGACTGGATGCTAATAGAATGCTAAATGGAAAAACTTCCATTTAGCAAAAGGATATTCAGAGTATTGTAGCAGGCCTCAATCCTATCTGTTAGCTTTAGCATAAGGGACCTAATCTGGATGTCACGAAGACACCAGGAGAGTTATCTACAGCGACTAAGATGCTAACTACTTATAAGCTTCTAAAAAGATCATAACTTCCAAAATTCATTTAAAGCTGTCCCAGCAGCTGGACAGCGTAGCAGAGATGAGAGTGGCAGTAGGACTCCATGCAGCCTGTATCATGTGCATGTGGCTCTACATAAATCCATGTGTATCTCGCCTCAATAACATGGGCGTCTTAGAGGATGAAAACTGAGCTTCAGTTGCCTCTTTACCTGGAGCTCGAGCTGATAATTAATGACAGAGCAACAAATCCCACAAGACATGAATTTTACATCAGGTTGTTTATAGGCGCTCGTGCTGTTTCTGCTTGATTCAGGGTTACACGATGGTAGCGTGGATCGTAAAGTGTAACAAGATAACTAATGCACTCCTGAATTTGATGCCAAGGAACCTGCCATCATTCCTTCAAAACAAAAAAAAAAAAATAAATAAAGTAGTAAAAAAAAAAGAAAAATAAAAATTCTTGGGCTGACAGCTTTATTGACATTTGTTCCTTAAAAGAGCCATGGACGAGAAAAGCTCTGCCTGACACATATCTTGTGTCTGCGTGGGGTAATTTATGAGGCCTGAAGAAACCGAACACTGTGGAGCAGCAGGCGTAACACAGTCACAACGAGACAAGTCTGATTCAGGAGGAGGAGATGGCAAAGCAGCTTGCTATACAGACACGCGTGCGGACAGGAAGATATATGTAGAGACAGAAATACACTCGGAGAAAAACACTCCAAAACTCCCTGTCATGTACACCTATGAGGTCCACTAAAACAGTCTCCTGCCATAATCCAGCAAGCAGAACAATTAAGGCTGCTCCAAATCCCCTGACTTCTTTTGCTTCAGACTCTATTTCTGCTGCCAAACATGTTTTAGAGCGTGGAGCACAGGCTTAGTGCGTGATACATCTATAAATGTTCGCAGTCTTCAAGGCTCACCTGGAGGTGTCATAGGAAGATATAAAAGCAAAACTAAGCTGAGCAAGATGCAAGGCTTGGTTCAGCCAGAACAAGACAGAAAAAAAGACAATAGACAAACTTCTTTCTATGTGGAAATAGGTCTGGATTGACCGAAAGAAAAAAAGTAAGTAAGGTAAATTTAAATTAGGTCAAACGCCTAATTTAAATTTTTAATACCCATTAACTAAATTCAAACATCGAATCTAAACTTCAGTCTATAATCAGCAAACAGCGCATACTTTGATGCACTGTTTTTGAGTACTAAAAGCAAGATAAAGGTTGGAGACAAATCCTTTGATCCAAAAAAAGAGCATAATCTTGTAATTCCTGAATTTTCTGTCGGACTCAAAACTACAACATCTACCAAAGAATCATCAAAGGATGATCAAAGTAAACTCTTTATCCGCACAGGTTCCGACCCGGGATTTCAAAACACAGGGAGTCTAATATCTTGACAGGTTGCTGGTGACCAGCTTTATCTGAAGGCCTGACCAGACAGAGGGAAGTTTCTCTCATATCGGACTGAGTAAAATATATATATAATTTCCGTTTTTCTCTTTTTAAGAACTTGGTTAATCAGGTTAATCAAGAAGAGTGATCTTGTCTACTAATAAAAAGCAAACTTTTTGCAAAATCATAACAAATATAGATTTAACAAATTGCACATGATTACAACTCATTAGGAAAAAACTGATAAGCAAATTAGCAAGACCTGAAAAGGTTAATGCAAATGCAATTTTCAAAAAAAAAGTTGCAGAAGATTACAAATTGAAAGGTGTAAAAAGCATTTTAATGACAGCTCGTGTGAAACTTTCCAAGTCATTTAGAAAAAAAAAAAAGAAACAATTATGTCTGAAGCTGAGAAAAATTATGCAGTGGTGAACCATTTTTCTGCCAGCTGATGTGATGCTCAATATGTCAAGAAAACTCCAGGTAGTCAAGAAACTTTGTCTGGGATCTCATTTAAATATGGTACACTGGAAAATGTAGCTGTGTTGAAACTGTAACTTTTAAAAACCTTGACACCAGTAACCAGCCAATGCATATGTGGAAAGCGAAATGCCACTCCCCCCCTCCCCCTTTTCTAACACAGAGCCCACTTATTGTTCAGTTCTACCAGAATGCTCCAAGGAGCTAAGCCTTTTGAACAAAGCCATCAATTTTACGCCTCTCCTCTTTAAGGTCTCGAATCAATGCTACCTCAAAGACAAATTCATTTTCCCCTTTCTCTCCTTGTTAGTTTGAAATGTTCTCTGCAATTACTGGCTAAGAAATCAGTTAATGCCTTTGTACATCACAGAGAATGCACTACCGATGTCCCTATAAGTTTTCTAGCTACAACCTTTTGGGGTTTTTTAAGTGGTGGTGGTGAAAGGGGTGTTCGACACACATCTGAGGAGGTGTACTCTCCCAATATTGGCTTGTGTTCGCAACGCATTAGCAGCCTGCTGATGCTTTTGCTAATTCCCTGTGAATTGTTTGGAACAATAAGTAGAGAGATCAATATGTGGAATGACCCGAGCTAATCCCCTCAACCGGAGGCCAGAATTGAGCAGCCTTCAGTGTTACACAGCCTCTCCCGCAAGGTAAAAGAGCAGACAAGTTGCTGAGGTCAATTATCTCCCGCTTTGATCACTTTGCCAAAACTCTCCCTAAAATGAGCCCGCAATCACGCTGCTGTTCCAGCGTCTCTCTAGTAAGAGAATCTCCGTCAAGGTTGATGCCGCTGACAGAAAAGGACGGCGACGCCTGCTGTTACCGACAGGAAATAAAGGCAGAAAAGATGCTCTGGTTTTGGTGTAACTTCCTTCTGTGGTCGATGAATCTTAATGGGCACAATTAATTTCCTTTACGCCTCAAGTGCTCCTCAGTTTCAGAGAGTGAGACATTATTTCAGCACGATTAGACTACCCTGCAGAGTACGTTGTTTAATTCAGCGACATATCACGGCCAGCAATAATTCCTAACAGCTTCACAGTACAGAATTAGAGGTGTAGATCTGGGAAAAGGGGAAAAAAAAACTAATAAACAAGGACCAATTATTTTCAAGAGCCCTTTATAGAGCATACTGTTGCTGCCGCTGAGGATGGCCTCAGCATATTCAGATCTGCCTCCTTCAGAACACAGCGTCACTAAATGCTCTCATAAAACACATTCAGTGATCCACTGTGACAAGCTCTGCAGAGAAGACAGGTTTCTGAATGGATCCCCGTGTCAGAACAGTAGCACGAAACCAGCTCTAAGACTAATGGGTGATATCAACAACTGTGTTGTGTGACTGCAGCAAGTGGCGATGCCGAGCCTATGTGGCATTTATGTTTACCCAGGCATTACGGTAGCTGAGAGAGCACATTAAACCCTTCACTGGAAATGCTTTGTGATGGCTACTTCCCTCCTCTTCCCGAGACTCTTTAGAGACACAGAGGGTAATTATGATAATTCACTTGTTAATTACATTTACATAAATCAGGACGTGAGCAGTTGAGCTAGAAGTTTGCACGCATGGCGAACTCATCAAAGCTCGAGTAGTTTTCATATCAACTCTAACATACTTTTAATTGAGTCTTCGGAGATTCCCGGGAAAACAGCGGGAAAACAAACAAGATCTGGTGACATGGGGCCAAAGTTCAGGAGCACACAGTCTCCATTCTAAAATCAACCTTGCCCCATATCTCTCTCTTCAGTAGCACAGGTCAGGAATCGGATTTCAAGCCCCATGGCAACCCCTTCCAAAATATTCATAAGTTTAAAAAAAAAAACAAAAAAAAACATAACTTGGACTGCACAATGTTCAGTCTGTGTAATGACAGAGCAAAAAGGACTGGCAGGTTTCCTACAAGGTGCAAGTCGATATCATTAAGTGTTCTAATTTGTTGAATATTCATGTAAATGACCAAAACACAACTATTTAAAAAATAAGGTCACAGCCCCACTTAACCTTAGAACTTGATAATGACAAGCAAATGTAAACTTCCAGGTTTCTCTTAGAAATGGTGCCTTGCTTACAAGAATCTTTTCAGAAAGGACACAGACTGATGAGTTCTGGGAGAAAAAAACTGTTTTCATGAGGAAAAGTTTCATACCTAATTATCGTTCTATTGCAACTTATATACTTGTGTAAGTAGAGCACCCAATCTGACTCCTGGCCCTGGGGCCCACACGCTCATAAACTGACCCTGCTTAGCAAAACTATATTCAGGTTTTTCCACAACTGGCACAGAAACCAGAATCATCTTCAGAATGAGTTGTAGCCCAGTTATGTGTTGCTTGTTGCAAAGAACTATGTGAAAAAAGTTCCTTTTAATTATATTTATTAACTAGAAAATATAAAGTGCAATACTGATAAACTATACTGTTGTGTATCTCACTTGTGTTCTTTCTTTGTAAAATTAATTTGTGTAATATTTCAGTGTATTTGTCATTTTTCTTCCTAATGTTCTTCCCTAATTGATGGTTGATGCTTGTGATGCTTTTTTTATGAACTGATGAACAATTTTCAATGCAAATTACAAATAAATCTAAGGATATTTCACCTCTTCTTTGGAGTCTGGACTAATTCAAATAAGCCTAAATTTCAGAATCTAATACTGGATTTTCCAATTAATGACATAGCTGGACATACAGTTAAGGTCAAAATTATATATATAAAAAATTTGCAAACAGCTTTGAATTTAAATTAATTTTTACTGAACCAAGAAGTCTGTTTTTGGTAGGAAATGAGGCAGGCATTTCTCCTGAGCTCATGAAAAACAGAATAGTTTTATATACCTCTCTCCACAGACGATGTAAAAAACTTTTTGGCAAGTTTTCTACTGGATTCAAATCAGGACTCTGACTGGGCCATTCCAAAATATTAACATTACCTCCAGTCAGAAGAAATATGTTGGTAAAATGAATAAATAAATAAATACTTTAAACCTAATTCTGCCTGGGGTAAGGCTTAACTGTATTCTTTGATGCATAAAATAATTATTTTTATTTTGTCATTTGGATTCAAAACTGATACACCAAAGAACCAGCAGCATATTTTCTCTTTCATGTGTTTTAGTCATCAAAAAAAGGAAAAAGCGAAAGAAAAAACAGCATCTACCAGAAAAAGCCTGATTAATTTAAACTCAGCTTATTTAAATAATGCCAATTAACAAAATCTATAGTCAAAAAGAACTTGATCAGTTGATCACTGCATCAAAGCCTGATCTATGAGGCCAAACAAAGCTATAAAATGTATAAATTGTATTACTTTTGGAAGACTGTGGCAATAAAAACTGTAAAATATAAAATGTTACTTGTTTTTTTCAAATTGATTTTTGTATTTTTTAGGTAATATAGTAAATATAGTCTGAAAACTCAACAGTTCCCATGCTCAAAACCTTTTAGAAGAACTTTTAACGACAAATACATAAGATGTATCACAAATGATCTCATAATCGCAATAAATAATATCACCACTCGATGATTCTTTAATAAGCAGCCCAGTCGTAACCTGATATCCAACAGTGCTCGGCAGAGGGGCAGCAACCCGAACCTCTATAACGTATCATCCAGTCAGGTCAAGATTCTTGTTCCCCTCTTCATACAGAAGACTTGTGGGATAAATTGGCTTCTGTCAGGTAATTAAGCCCATTATCGGCCTGATGTAATGTCCCTGTCTGGTGACACATATGTCGCCTCTCAGCACTTCACAGATTAATTTAAGCCCGTTAACTGCACGACAGGATTCTTCACTGTAATAGATCTCCTTTTCCAACCAGTTTCTTTTTTCCTCCAACAGATGCGCTGTGTGCTCCATAACTCGCCTTTGAAAAATATTAGCCCACAATAGGTTGCCGATTATCACCTCATCTGTTAGAGAAAAAAAAAGAAAAATGGCAACAGCAAAAGTTGAAGAGGTAGTCATGGCAATGCATGGTGCAATCCTGAGGCGGAGAGGAAAGGATAACCTCTGTCATACTGTGCACAAGCCTTTTCCTACATGTTCGCAGCGTGAGAGGGAAGTTCAGGGAGGCGGTGTAGATAATGGTTCCGGATAAGGCTTGAGATTGAAGAATTTGATGGGGTCCAAGCATCAGCTGGATTGAGTGGCTTGCCTGCTTCGTGGTAATAAAGATGCACATTTTTCATGTTTTTTTTTTAGCTGTGCCTCAACCCTACAGAGAGTTGTCCCTCATTCCAAGGTGAATCTGTAATTTCTGTCTGCAAATGAGGCCTTTCCCCAAGAATAACACAAGCCTCTTTCCTTGATCACACCTGAATTGTATCCAGAATTAAAAAGCAGCCATCTGTGACATCCCAAGCCGCTGCCAAACAATAGAAGGGTTTACACAAAGACAATGGATTACACTTGAAAATGAAGCAGTCCCTCACCTTCTGCAGGATCCGGCGGCCCAAAGTCTAGGTCGTAGCGCAGGACGTAGAAGTTATTCCACACGTACAGCTGGTTGTCCCGGGGGTTGTAATCCACGGCGGTGATGTACTGGTACTCGTTGGGGAAGAGGATGTCCGTGTACTCGCCCTGGTTCAGCTTGGTGTTGTAGATGTAATCGATCTGGCTGCGGCTGGCCTCGCTCTCGTTCTCCTCGTAGGTGGAGCGCACGACGTGCAGCACGCCGCACACCATGAAGGCGTTGGAGGCCGAACGCTTGTCGTACGCCGTGTCCCAGGTGTTCTCGAAGCGTAGGGTGTACGGGTTGAGCTGGCTCACCACGATGCGTCCATTGTTCTGCTCAGTGGCATAGATCACCCACAGGCCCCTCTCATCGACCGCAAGGTCAATGTCTGTCTTGCCGCCCCAGCGGTAAGGTGAGGTGTCGTGGTAGTTGGCATTGTTCACAATGGCCTCTCCACTTTTGATGCGCGTGCGGAGATCAAACTTGACAATGTTACGAGTGCGCTCCTTGTTGAAGAAAATTGCACCGTCGTAGGCGACGAAGCCGGTTCCGTCCACACGGTGAGGCAGTTTGTAGGTTGTCGTCTGGCGACCGTTTTTGAAATCCTCCAGGGAGGCATACTCAATGAGTGTGTCCGTGCGGTAGGGCGTCCAGGGCATGAAGAAGACCTTGTCTCCAGCCTGGAGCGGGTCTTTGCACCACGAGCCCGCTTGCTGCTCGGCCTCGAACAGGAAGGTTGCAGCTCCTATGCCCTTCAGAGTCCCCGGACAAATGAAAACTGGTGACAGAGGAGAGCAAAACAAAAATACAACAAGGCAGAATATTAAAAACCTCAAACGTTACATGTGTGACTGGCACAATTTTCCCAGCTGCGCCACTCAAGTACAGGACAAAAAGATCAGGGACTTTGAAGCTTTTGACTAGTGTTTTTGTACTAATGAGACGGGGGAAGGGGGGAGGAAAACAAATGTACGTGTCAAAGTAACTACTCGGGATGAAAAATGTGAGGTTAATAGAACTTGCTTCTCAAGGGGCTGCTGCTACACTGTACCGGGGACAAAACAAATAAAATGTGAACCGAAAAAGTTTTAAAGTCCTGCAAACGAAAGACACGGGAAGTGGCGAAAGGAGATTTCACAGTGCTTTGTTTTGTGTGCTTTTTTTTTTTTTTTTTCATCCAACACCAGAAAGGCTTCTTCAAATGTCAAATGCCACATGAACACCTGGGTACAGTGGCTATAAAAGTAATAATAGGCTGATTAAAATGTCAGGGTTTTAGGAGATTATTAAAAATCATTTCCAAACTTTTTCCACCCCTTGTATAGCAAGTATGGCAAGTATTTTTTTTTTTATACAATTCAAATGAAAAATATTCAAATCTTTTGGAAAATGTAAAAAGCAAAAAGCCTGACTTAATAGGTATTGAATCTAATACTATATTGAACCACTTATAAATTCAATTCCAGTATCCAGTATTTTTGTGTTTACACTTCCCATCAGTTATAGTGAATCTGATTGATAACAAATAAACTTCAGCCATATAAGGAAAATTCTACTGACTTTGCTTAATTCAATCCTCTAGGTAAAGTCAAAGTATGCAGAGATGTCATAAAAAATCTCATCATACATAGTATCTGGTATCACAAAGACAGTTGTCAATAATTGTAGACAATATAGACAACAGATCCTTGGCAAAAACTGCATGTTTCATAACAGATAGAAAGACAACACAATCACTTCAATGGCAGCATCATGCTTTTGCTTAGAGTACTAGACTTTTTGGGAAGATGCCAGACAGTTTTGAGCCTAAACAGTTATTAGTCTCAAAGCTTGAAGATTATAGAATACAAAAAAAAAGAAAAAAAAAAAAAAGGCTTCATCTCTGTGATTGCATGAAGAGCGGAGGGACAAAAGATGCCCTTACAATCCGATGTTGGTTTTGAAAGCCTCTACAAGGCCAGAAAACAGAGAATGCTGAAATTGAATCATAAATGGCTGCAGGGATTGAACAAACTATCGGTTTCAGAGTTGGTGCTAAACCAGGTCATTCCAGCTTTTATATTCTTGTTTATATTTCTCCGTCAGGCGTAACTTTCTCAATTAAATTGTACAAGATAAATATCACACTTAAGGTAGAAAAAGTTTTCAAGTGATTTGTCGTGGTCTCATTAATTATGCCACAAAAACCTGGCATTCTAACAGTGGTGTGTGCACTTTTCTATATCCACTGTACATACAGACACACTGCACATGCACTCTCACATGACTGAGGGTCATTAAGTAACAAGAGGGAAAGGAAACAGACTGTACATCTCGTGGTAAGAGTGAACAACAGGTTGTCGGATGGTAGTGGTGGCGGCAGCAAAGCAAAGGTAAAACAAACTAAAAAAAAATGAAAGTGGAGGTTGAGGGAATAAATAGAAACAACAGAGGCAAAGGACTTTCACTACTTCTGTGGCAAAAGACAAGAGTAACCACTGATGGGTGAGGGAGGCCACGGCAAGGTTCTAATACAAATTAATTTGTTCTGGATAAAAAAAAAGAGAGAGAGAGAAAGGAAAGACAGGGAAATTTTGTTTTCCCGTCCTCAAACATTGTTTTTTTTTTTTTTGTTGTTTTTTTTTCGCAGGCGGTGCCAAACTCACTCAGCCATCACTGCTATTTCACATCACGTGCTATGGGTGCAGCAGAACTCGGGCCAGGCAAACTGAGACTGAGCCAATTAAGAGGTATACACACAACTAGTCATTCTTCGGAAACGTCGGGAGGGGTGTTGGGGGTTACACTGCTTACGAGGGGGTCCGAGGAATGAATGGACACCAAAAACAGTCAGTGTTTTCTTTCGTATCGAGAAGAGAACTTGGTCAGGTGACCATGGTTGTCATTTGAAATTTCATTCTGCAAATCGTTTGGGTTCCATGGGTGCAAACCATCCTCCTATGGGTTTACAATTTGACAGGAAAAGGCAATCAGGAAGGGAGGAGAGAGGTGGAAGGGGGTGGGGAGTGAGGGGAGCTGTACTCAACACCACAGAACAAGAGGCCGAAAGGGTGGGGGGTTGGGGGAGTGGAGGGGTAAAGAGAGGGAAGGAGCAGAGCACTCATTTACCTTTTTGCTCCACTTCTATTTCAGGCATTGGAAAAGAAAGCAAAAAAAAAAAAAGAGTGCAAGAGGAAGAGAAATGTTATCATGAGTTAACTAGTAGATATAAAGAAAGAAAATTAGTTGGAGGGTGTGAGTGTGAAAGGAACCATTCGGCTGGCTGGGATAGGAGATCTTAGAGGAAGAGCAAAAAAAAAAAAGTTTGTTAGAGTGGTGTCTCATCCTAGAATTAAAAACAGAGAAGTTATGGCAAGAGACAAGCCATGTATCGCACTTCCCAATAAACTACTCATTTCCATCGCCTTTATCTGCCAACAAAACAACAGTTTGTACAGTAAAAACTGAATAAACTCGTCAAAGAATGCTTCTCCCCTAAGCAGCAAGAGATGGAGAAAATTTATTAAAAAAAAATAAAATAAAAAATCCAAAGTCCTGGTCATATTTAGATGGAGAACAGTCATCACAGCATCGGAGTTATTTCTGGCATGTCTTGGCTGAGGGTGGAAATTGTTCAAACTTTTCTAAACACAAACGAGACGCTGGATTTCTAGATCTGCTCGCCCACATGCATAAAATACGACACTAAAGTTACCAACGCTTAAATGAGCTGGCAGCGCACGAGGTGACTGATGGTACAGTCAGCCTAATGGGCGTTCCTTAGAAATGCAGCTGCATGTGCTTCGGTGCTTTGGAGAGGCTGGAGACAATATGAAAAAAGGTTGAAAATTAAAAGAAAAAAAAAATAGAAAGAGTTAGTACAGGTGGGGAACAGGAGGTGAAAGGAAGGTCTGTTTGAAAGAAGAGGGGAAAGAAGAGTGAGTATTTCTAAAGGTTTACATTTCAGCACTTAATACATGGAGTAAGCTCAGATAAAGCTGAATTTATACAAACTACTCTAGGCATCCATTTAAAGCTGGATTAACTATAAAATAGTGACTGTTATAAACATATTTGCAGCAAAGATGATAAAAAAGACTGTAGAAGAAGAGAGTTGTGATGAGTGTAACAGTTCAGTTTAACCTCAGAAAAAATGCAGAGCATTCTTTTAAATTTTAGGCCATTTAACAGATTTTCCAGTAAGATCCTTTGTGTTATGGATCAACAAGAGCACTAAATAAGGCCATACATTCTGATTTCAGTAATAGAGAATCCAAAAGTCAGCCAACGGAAACTGTGAGAAAACATTGTGACTCCAACCTTTATTAATATGTAGTCATGCAGATAGCTTCAGCTTTATTTGTCAAGCTGTAGAAATATATACCCCTGAGATTTTCAACTGAACCACAAATATGTACGACTGAGTTTATATAAAAAAAAAGAAAAAAAAAAGGGAAAAGCAGAAGCTATTTGTTCGGTGGAAAGTAGTTCCAAAGCAAACTGATCACAGTAAGGTCTGAGGATTAACCGCAGAACCAGCAATGCTTTTTAAGAAAAGATACGGCCAATGAAAAACTCAATTTGATCTATATGAGCGTCATACTATAAACCAGAGATGCATTTACTGCCGTTGAAGCAGAGTCTGGGATAGACGGCGATGGGGACACATCAACAACCATTTATCACGTCTAAGTCCCCAGTGAAATCCCTCAGTGGAAATTGAATCATGTGGAACCTCTGCTTCAATCTGACTCGGTTTTGCTTTAGTGGTTGAAACTAAAATGATACATGACTAAAACGTGAAGATTTAATTTAAAAAGCCCGAGCCAAAGCTAAACTTAAAAACACTGCAAACTAGAATAAATGATATCTTGCGCAGTCAGATAATGTCCGCAGCAATCCGTGAAGACATTTACAGTCGCCTTTTCGCGAAATTTAAAGCTGATGAGTTTGATGTGCTGATTTGTGTCGCTGTGCTCAGCCTGCACAGTTACGTAAAAGAAAATTAAACCGACTACAACAAAACTTTTAATCTTGCAGTAGGAGATTTACAACCTGTTAGTGAAAGTTCAGCTCCCACGGTTGATAATTTGCATGCCAGTAACCAGGCTTCTATGTCGCTGTCGGGTACAAAATGGGCATGCAAATTAAGCATGTTTCCATTACTTGGTTTTAGAACAAATAAACAAGGCTGAGCAGTGACCTCGGTCAGCGTTATAGGCTACCGACTGTTACCGGGAAATGTGATAAATAGGGTGGAAATTTGCTAACAGGAAACAAAAAAAGAAAAAAGAAAAAAAAGCAAAAACAAAAAAAAAGGTTTTGAATAACTTTTTGCAGTTTGGAGCATTCTCTATGTCAGTCAGAGTCGAGCATGTTAATAAGTGGAAACTTTTGGTCACTTAAGAGTTAAAGTGCAATTATGTAACACATGCTTTTTGGGAAGAAACTGTTTTCTGTTAGCTTATTTGTTCATCTTTGGGGGGGGTTAAATTGCCATTTATATGTAATTTGTCAGTTAAATACTCCTAACCGTGGTCACACAACTCTTAATGTGGTGATAATTTACTTTGGCAAGTTGCAATCGTGAAGATGGACAGAGCATTTGCATATTGGTTCCATCTTGAACTTTATCTAAAAGAATGACTTAAAAATAATGCAGGCTGGGACCAGGTATACCAAAGCTTTGTAAAACCATATATCATGCTGTTCCTGGGGTTTAAACTAAATTTAACAAGCTGGCAGACCCTGAGAACTGTAGGTTACCATAATGTGGAATAGTTTTTCCTTCTCTAAAAAAAAACAAAAAACAAATTCAGCTGTTTGGAAGTATTTTCAGTTGCAAAAACCAGTTTTTGAAAGATGTTCTCCCTGAACTCTATTAGCAGAACAACATTTTAAAACTATAGTTAATACGCTGCAACATTAAAAGCAAAAAGGGGGTAATACTCTACTGAATCAAGATTAAACTACAATAAATATAGATAATATTAATACAAATGAAAAAAAAAATCAATATTTTGTTTTAGCAGTAGTGAGAATGTTTCTTTTCTGTTTTAAATAAATTCAGTTAGATTGCGTTACAGAGCTTTGTTTGATTTTTTTGTGTAAATACCATAGTGAGACATTCGTTTTCTTTCTTATTTCTTATGTTGTATGACTCGTACCATTATATGCCTCTCTGGGTGCACGTTTCTTTTTAATCAACTTCTATTTTGCCACTTGTTTGGCGCTCACTTACAACCCACAAAAATCAGCATTTGTTACATAAAATATCTCGCATCTCAAATAAAGCCAAGTAAAATCACATCTGCATGACTGGACTTCCAATAAGGGAACAGGAACAATGTGTGTTTGTTTGTTTCTTTTTATAACTGGATAAACTAAACTTTAAATACCTAAGAAACATTCCAAGTCCATCTAGCTTTAGGTCTTTATTAACAGTGTTATTCCAGATAAAAGAGTTGAAGAGTCATCTGTAAGAGCTAATAAAGAGAGGCTGCAGTCACATCAGACACTTTGATATTACACAACAAAGATTTCTGTATGAGATTGGGGTGGCGATACTTACTATAGGGAACACACTCATACTGGACCTCTAAGTACTTGTAGGTGCCAGGGCATGGATCGGGAAAGACATCAGAGCCAGTGACAACCACACACTGCGTACGGTTGTTGCACCTAGGGGAAAAAAAAGATTGACCAGAGATTTCATCATGACTACCCACAGTAAGAGTACTCCGCATGAGACAACATTAACAACACAAAAGGAGGGAGCGCTTCATTGTAACAGCCTCAGTGACATTGATGAAATCCCGGGCTCGACTGTTACTTATGCATTCGAGTTTCAAACCTTGGCGAACGAGGAGGGAGAGGAATGAGAGCATTAAAAGGGGCGAGTAAATGAAGGCGATGGCATGAATGACAGAGCGAGAGAGCAGCTACAAGGCATGTTGGGGAATTACTGTCTTCAGGCTGCTATTGGAAGAGAGGACATTCATTAAAACACACGCGACAGGTGGTGGTGACATGCACTGGACTGGAATGGGTGGCCTCGAGTATAACAGAGCAGCTCCTCTGCATGTATGCCCAAACAAGACATGAATGTGTCAACTCCATGAAAGGTTATTTGCCTTCCAGCATGATATGGTGTCCCTCAGTGAAATAACAGTATGATGTGTGAATTGCAGAGACATTGGGCATGTGTGTGTGTGTGTGCGTGTGCGTGTGTGTGTGTGTGCGTGCTAGCACATGTTTCTGGGTGTTAAAAAAAGTTCAAGTCAAGAGGCAGCAAGAGGGGAAAAAAATAAAATAAAATAGAAGAACAGCAAAACGATCGAGTTTGTGTAAATACTGTATAGGTTGAAATTGGCTCCACTTCAATCGAGCTCTCTTCAGGCCCAGGGATTGAGAATGATGTCAGCAAGAGAGGCAAACAAGATGAAAACTGGCACCGAAAAAGAAACGTTTAACAATGTGCAGGCTTGAGATAAATATTAAAGAAAAGAAGAAAAAAAAAGAAAAAAGAAATTTAAAAAAAAGTCAGGCAGAGATGCAAGTTGAACATATATCTGAACAGGGGACAACAGTAACAGGTCTAGGACAATTTATCACTGCAAAACAAAACAAAAATATGACAGATGAACAGAACCACCCATCTAAGACTAAGTTAATGAATTTTAAAAAGCAGGTAAGCACACATGTAAATCCAGCATGAAACTTTGCTCAGTAGTGCACATGCATTTTCTTTGTAGCACCCTGCCTGTACTTCAAAGTTAATGCCGTACAACTATTACACCTTATTAAAACCATGCACAATTAACAAAAAATTTTTAGAAAGAGCCAGCTATGGTCTAAACTTCAGTGCCAATATCCTGCCGGCTGTGCTTATAGAGAAGCAACATTTGTAGCTCCAGCGTAGCAAATGTTCAAGAGAGCTGCCGCAAGGGAGGAAGGGTCACTGCATGAAAATGTGATCTGATTGACGGTGTGTGGGGCATGCTGGATCACCTCAAATTCACCCAAAAATGTTCCACTTCATTCTGGGTACAGAGATTTTAAAGTCAATAGCTGCAAGTGATAGGAAATAGGCTTTTGAAATATTTGGAAAAAAAAGCATGATCTCACTGTGTGATTAATAATTTAAATGCAGCAAACAGAATAGATATAAATTCAGGTAGAGTGCCGATCAGCAAAATGAAGCATAATTGGGCAATAGATGATTATTTGGTATGTGTGGAAAATGCATCAGCAGGCAATAAGTGCTATCAACCAAGGCATTGTGATGGTTCAAGGTCAATTTGAAATAATTCTTTAGAACAGATTTAAAAAGTTTCATCAGTTTTATATCCCTTTTTTGGCGATATTTTGGGTAATTGCTGACAGTGGCAGATAAGAAGCAAGCAACCTGCAAAACATGGAGGCTACGGTGATCACACCTGAACTGCGCATTCACCAACAAGAGAAACAATTAGCTGCTAACACAACTAAAGATAGCATGTGCATTACAGTTTCACTATAGGTGCTAAATCAAAAGCTGAGTCTTTACTGTATTTGATCATCTGTAGTTCAAACCATAAAATACTTGATTAATCTAAACTAAACTGGATAATGCTCCACCATAGAGATTATTTTTATATTTATAAGACCTTATTCTATCTGTGAAAATGCAAAAAAAAGGGATCATTTTCAATCCGAATCGTCTCTTATAAGGATTAAAAAGCACAATTCATGGAAAAGAAACAGAATTTGGAAAAATCTTTATTTGATTCTTAGATTTACATAAAATGTGTTTAAAACCTTATGAATATTATGCATAGTCTCATGGGTTAAATGTTTCTGTGCACTCCTATGGTGTTTTTTTTCTTTTCAAATCCATCATTAAGTGTGTTAAGGAAGCAACTATGAGCTTCATCTCAACTAGCAGGGAATTTAAACTCCAGATCAATTTTAGAGGTGGTGATAAATCAATAATAATAATAATAAAAAAAAAAAAACACTGAATATTCATCTGCAATTTTTTACTGTGGTTGACTTCGTGCCACACTGCAGCTGACCTGCAGGACAAAAGAACACACAAAGGCACACACCTAATAAATATTCACCCAAGCTTCAGCTCCACTTCTGGTTCTTAGCGGCTCCGAAGGGAAGCATTTCTGGCTATTTATGAGTTCTTTGTTGTACTAAGCAGGTTGTGTTCGGCTGACTTGATGTGAGCAATGAGACCAAATCAAACTGTTTAGTTTGCAGACCAGAAAACTAAGGCTGCGAGTTAAAAAGACAGGAAAAATGTTTTGTTAGATGATCATTCTCTGTTGGTTAACCAGTACAAGAGAACACCTATCATATTACACCATTTGATCTTTGGTTAACATGAAATATTGATTTGTATACATGTAAGAACCAACAAAAAAAAAAAGCGTTTTTTCCATCACTCAAAATATTATTTTTATGCAGGAACCGCTCACCGCAGCGTTTTCCTTCACAGTAATTTGGAGATGCCTTCGTGTTTTAGGAGCAGGTGTTGTTGCTAAGGGTTCTGACGGTCTGTTTATAACAGCAGCAAATCCCAGCGTGTGATCTGCACTGAACAGTCTCACGGCAGTCAAGTGTTTGAATTCCACTCGCTTTCTCTCAGAGAGCTGCACCTTTGACCAGATAAAAGATTCATTCTGGTAGTTTTAAAGGGTCAGAGAAGAGGTTGTGATTCAAATGAAGTAATGGAAGGCAGAGAGACGAAAAGTGTATTTAGATCATAATTTTTTACAAGTGAACAGTTTTTGCACCTGCTCCGGTCGAGAGACGGAAAGGTCAAATTCGCAGTCCATTCACGACGCGTTTCTAAAGGAATGAAGACCTGAATATTAAGCAATGTGACCAGAGGTTGCGGCACTTTCTTTACAAAACTTTCAACTAAACGTTCTTCTTGACAAAACCCTCTGATGTAGCTGTCGTGCAAAAATCAATCTATTTGATTCCTGTCCAGTAATTTTTGTTGTGGGGGGAAGAAAAAAAAAAAAAAAAAGAAACAGTTCTTGACGAATGCTCTCTGTCGCAATTTCCAGAAACTGCCAGTCTGAGATGCAGACCTCCAACTGTTTCCATTTACCCGCTCTTGTTTAATGTGTTTGTTTATCCGTCTGTGGGGCTGTTGCCTTTTGTTAATCCTGACAGTATTGACTGGCCCATTGTGATAGAGTTAAAATACCCACATTCTAGTTTGCTGCACACCAATGGAGCGCTGACTGGCCTCTGGAAGATTTGCGGCTTGTTTAACGTCGCCATTTATCACATCGCCTTTAATTACGATCAGGAGCCCTTTCCCTCTAATCTGAATCCTTACGATCATTGTGGCAAAAGGCTCCTTTCAAAACCATTATTTCCTGGGAACCTGGATCAATATTCAGGCATGTGAAAAAAATAGGACACAAAAATAAATAAGTTATTTATTAAGAAATGCTGAAATCTTGGTGTCTAATTGTATTTTCTTTATTTCTGGAATTGAAAGTGTTTCAACTGGAATTAAATAGCAAAAAATATGTCCTTGCTTTTACTCATTAAAAGATAAGAATAAAAATGAGGAAAACTTTAGGACACACTACTTTCTAAAAGCTAGCCTTACCCCACTGGCTGAAAAAACACTTCAGAGATGCTTCTTGTAGACATTAATCTGAGCAAAGTTGGACCCACTCCTCACTTTCAACTGCAAGATGTTTGAAGAGTTTCTTGCATGTACAACCTGTTTCAAGTCACCCCACAGCACCTCAATCAGTTCAAGATCTAGGCTTTGACTCAGAGCAGCATTTTTCATTTCAGCTAGTCCTTGACAGATTTTACCAGCATGTTTTGAGTCATTGTCATGTCACAGGGTCCAGTTTCTGCTTCACCAACAACTGCTTTATAGAGATGGTCTCACATTTTCACCACACACCTCTCAATATTACATTCATCTGTTCAAAGAACAACATCCAGGAAGTCCTGGTCTTTGTCTGGGCTATCCTTGGAAAATCTCAGTGTGGCTTTGATTTATTTTTGTTTTTCATGAAAGTATTCTTCTTTGCACACCTCCCATGAAAGTTAAACTTACGCAGGCTTTTTCTTTTTATGCAGGTATTTATTTTCATAGCAACAGCTGCAAAGGCCAGCTGCAGGTTCATCGATGACGTATAGCCAGAGACTTCTTTTGGCATCTTACAGTCCACTAGCAGGGGGACTTTCTTAGATGGGACAGAACAGACCATGTTGGATCTTGTTCACTTGTAGACTATTTCCCATACCATAGAATAGCAAATTTATAATTCTTTTGAGGCCTTTTTTAAAGAAAGACACATAAGATGCAACAACACATTTCTGGATGTCTCAGACAGATCCTCCTGTAATGCTCTCTCACTTCAACAGCCTCATCAGCCACACCAAACTAAATCTTTTTTTCAAAATACTAATTAATTTTTCTAACCATTCTAAGAAAGAATAAATGTGGGGATGTTATTTATTTCTTACCAGAAATTGTATTGCATTTTCAAGGATTTAAAAATGTGTTTCGCTCAATATTGTTGTTTTGTTAGGGGTATTACTTGAATTTGACATTAAATATCCATATGCCCAAATATGAAGTAAAAACATGGGCTGTTGCGGGGTGTTTTAATGTTCACCTGACTGTAGGTTTGAAGTAAATCCCCACTCAGTGTGGGTCTCGACTTGTCAACAAAAGTGTTGCGGTTGTCAGTGAAAGCAAAAGGCATGGAAAGCGTCTGCAGCGTTATACTGTACAACTGCACTGGGACTGCGGTGTAGATTTAGAAAGACAGCAGGACCTGATGTATTCATGAAGCTCTTCTGTGGAGCTGCATCTCATGGGGGTAAACAGGAGAAAATGAGGCATGTAAAAATCCCAAAGGTCTGACATGGTGGGCGATGATGCTCAAAAGCCAGCTTTAAAGAGGCTGCAGGTTAAGACAGAGCGGCGCATTAGACAGTGAACAGTGGTCGTTACTGTTTATGAATAGCTCATCCAGTGCCCTTTAAAAACACACACACACACACACACACACCTCTAGGGGTAAGCAGCAGTCGAGCTGAAGTGTTGCTGTGCTGTCGTTTGACAATGAGGCGGCATCCTGTGAGAGGGTAACCAGGATAAAAGGCACGATGATGGGCACCGCTCGCTACCTGAGGCAAAGCCACTTCAATGCACTACAAGTGTTTGAACAAAGCAAGCGCAGTGTTCCAGATAGGGTATTAGGAGGGTGTTCATGTGACTGGCGGTCGCCTCCCTGAGCTACTCCGATTATGACTCAAACAGAAGCAACAACACGCAGCTGGTGTGAAGAGCTCCGTTGCATGGATGTCACTTCCTGCCTGTCAAGAATTAATCTGCGCAACACTTTTTTAAAGATTTTAAATGTCATCCACGTAATTTGGCAAGAGACAGCAAAACCTGGAATTTGAAGGGTGTAAGATGGCGCCATTTTGCTTGAACACATTCAGCTGCCTGTACGCATTAGCTTTCGGCGCATTGCATAGTGTTTTGTGCATGAAAAAAGCTCTGCAGAGTCTAAAAGGCGCCAAGGACACACAACACACACTGGTCCTGAGCGGCCTGAAATGTGAAGTTTGCAGTTCAGGCTTGTCTACTGCTGTTTAGTAACATAATTGTGCAAAATATTTGAATATTATCTGCAAAAATGTTAGATAAGCATGTCAAAAAAGAGAGTTTTTTTTTTGCACCAAGACAAACCAGAGCAAAATAATTGAGGTCAAAAGCGCAGGTGAATTTTAACAGAAAGTAATGCCAGGAAAAAAGTAAATATCATATATTATATTGATTCCTTATATGTACTGGGATGCATTTGAAATGTTTATTTCTGCTATTTTGAGTAATATGGCTTAAAAGTAACAAAAACACAAAATTCAGAAATGAATATTTTTACGTTAAATTAACTAAAGATAATTTTCAAACAAGAAATAACATGATTTACATGAAAATTTGCTGACTTTACAGGTTTTTTTTTAGCTAGCAGTGATTGACACCATACACCAACAAGCAGAAACATCATTGCTTATAAATTTGACTGTTCACAGACTGCTGCATTCAGTTTTATTAGAAAAAGTTGAGTGGCAGGAAACAGAAAAAGGTGATTCATTCAGTGGTTCAAGGACACTGACTAAAGTATGTCATTATGACAGTAAATAATGACATTTTAATGATCATTCTGGAACGAGTCAGTGACTGTTTGCTGGACAACTGCCATGTCAGCAGTTCTCTCCATGATTGTGCAGGCTGTACCATGGCCACAACATAACATGTTTATATAATGAAATATTTCAATTTCTGGGAAACTATGTCTGAATTTTTATAAGTTATGAGTCATAATCATCAAAATTAAAAGAAATAAAGACTTGAAATTCCTCACTCAGTGTAGAATGAATCATTATAATGTGAGCCTTGCTTTTTAATTGAATTACTGGATTAAATACATTTTTATATGAAATTCGGATAATTGAGATGCACTAGGAAAAGAAATAATGGTAATGACAATTCACAAAAGCATATCCATCTGAAGAAGTACATGCCGAAATGTAACAAAACACTACAGCAATAAAGAGTTCAGCAATATTCCAGACAAAAAAAAGAAAAAAAAAGAAAAAGAAAAAAAGGCCATGCTTTTCTGCCCAGCTCCTGGTTGTGTTTGTGAAATGGAATCCCTCCTCTCCCCCCGGTGTTTTACCTTTGCGATATAATCTTGTAGGCATCGGGGAGGTAACAGTTGACATTCTCCATCTGGAACGGGTCAGCATCGCAGATCTTGTCGTCAGTGCGGCCGTAGTTGGCCGTCTCGATCATGATGACATCACTCCCAGGGCAACGGAGATCAATCGCGTATCCTTCACACGAGAGCTCTCTCCTGACCAACCCAAAAGGCAAGGCCGCACGGCTGAAGCCTGACGACAGAGGGAAGAGAGAAACACACACAAGGACAAAGAAAGCGCATCACTAAATTAATAGGTTAAGGGATCACTGCGCCAGCACAATAAGACCGCACATCATGCTGTAAAAATTTGCTGGCAAGCTCCGGATAGGCCACAGCAGTCCAATGTTTACCACAGTTTTAAATAGAGGGGCCGTTACACGCAAACCAGGAATGGGGGAACGATGAAAAACAATTCATTTCTCCATTGCTCTGTGGTCAGGCCTGTCAAATTTTTAAATCATCTGAGATCAGTGGTAATCTAATAAATTCCTCAGCAGATATAAAGGCCAAGAGTGTTTTGAGATGGTCTCCACCAACAGAGAGCATCCACCAGCAGGACCAGATCCAGTCCAGATTGAGAATAGCTTTATTATCATGTAGACCAGAGGTCTCATTCACGCAGCCAGCTCGTACCGTGATATGAAAGTATAACCTTAGTGGGGTCCACAGGGTGAGCGGACCTCTGAAGGAAGTCCCGCCCGCCGTTCCTCGTCATGGCTGACATTCGGTGCTAGGCTAAGCTACACCGACTTCATGCACACTACGCTTGTAACAACAGTGTGGTGGATGATGGAGCAGTCCGGTACCAGTCGCCATTCCGGTACTTTCTACCATTAACAAATGCCACGATCAAAAGCAGAGAAAGGCGACTGCTACCGGGCTGCTCATCATCCGCCGCGCTGTTGTGACAAGTAGAAGCGGTAATGACGCCATGCGGCAAGACGTTCTCCATACGTTGCTAGCTGGCTAAAGACTTGTATAAAACGTAGAACAAGAGCAACGTCAAGTGGAATAAACTTCGAGTGCGTTCACGCTGCAGCCTAAAGTGACCCAATTCCGATTTTTTTTTGACGTAATGCGACCTCTATCTGATCTTTTTATGACAGTCTGAACAGCACAGGTCGGATTCTTTTTGAATGTGACCCGTATCCGATTCAAATGCGACCTAACGTCCAGGCCGCATTCATCCGAACTGAACGTCACTGATACTCAACAAATTCTGCGTTCTGATAAGCGCAAGTGGGAAGAAAAACAACTATGACGGACTATAATGAGGATTAAGTAGTTAATATCCTGCTCCGGTTGGACAACAACTTCAAATATGTAAGCTAAGCTCCGCCGTTAGCCTCCATGTTTACTTCCGCAAACACTGGGCACTTCTTTTTATGGCGGTTGGCAGAACCATAGACATAAATACGTAGACCCCTCATGGAGCGGGCCGGCCCGTTGCTACGATACGTAACAGCGTCCACCATATTGAATGTGGAATATGTGCCAGTAAGGTAATACAAGTGAATGGACCGAACTTTATAAAGTGCCGTTTTACAAAGTATTTTAAGTTAATTCCCGTCATTGACACATTTTCTCACACACATTAATATTTTTGGCAATCAATGAAATGACTAAAGACAGAGTTTCTAACTTTTGATGTGATTATTTTATTGTTTTGGGGCATTTCTGAATAAAGAGCACAATGTTTTTGTTTGATAGAAAAGATTCTGATCATTTTTATATTGAAATTGATAAACAGACACACATTTACAGTGTTTTATTAAAGAATATAATTCCATAATTAAATAATACATTTAACATTTCAAGACAAGACACAAATAATGCTCCTGTATTTATTTTTTATACATTATTGAGAAATGACTTTTGATTTATAAATCAGTCATTGTCAAACATTAAACTACATATTTCCAAAGAATAAATATTTATTACAGTATGTCAACTATGCTATTGACAGCAAAGAGTGAAAATAATCCTAACAGTAAATTATTTTTATTTCATTACATAAGCTACATTAATACACTAATACTTCAGACTGAGATATTTTAAAATACACAAAAAGTGAAAGAATAAAACATTTATTTATTATACTGGGAACGCTGGCCACAGGCAGGGCTTCAGTCTGCTGGTCACACTGGGAGAACTCCAGTGACTTCTGAGACATCCTGGTTCACAGGCTAAATCCAAGGATAAAAGAGAAATTATCCAAAAATGTAATAGAAAATACATACAATATATGTTTCGTATGTGTTTCTTTCACATTCAGTAAAAGACATTTTCAGCATGTTGGGCTCTGACTCGTAGCATCTTTATAGCTAAAAAATAGCTATAAAGCTATAAACAGAAGCTCAGCTTCTGTTTCCCAGCTCAGAAGCTGAGCTGGGAAACAGACTGAAGAACAGCAGCTCCAGCTCTGATCCTGACTGATCTTTCCTCACTAAATCCTTTGGTTTTTAATGAACTTCTCCTCTAACAGCTGTTTCTCATCAGCTCTCTCTCATTAGAAAACAGTATGAAAACATTAGCCGCTAAGCTAACAATCAGCGGTTATTTCGGGCCAATTTAGCTACATAGGATATATTTTCCGGATGTTTAGAAGCGAATTTCTGGCTGCAAAGTCAAGTAATTCTGATCTTTCATCCTTACCTGGGGAAGGTAATGAGAATGAATCCAGATTTGTTTCGTAAAACGGTTGAAACAAGTCCACACAGCATAAGACTTAAGGAGCTCCGATCGCTCTGCTGCCACATAGAAGATGGCGGACGCTTTTACGTACGACTCAGCGCTCCATGAGGGGTCTACGTATTGAGGTCTATGGCAGAACACGGAGAACGCTGACGCTATTGCGCCCTCTACTGAGCATGCGGGACACTTTCGGTCGTTTGCATGTTCAGACTGCAGAACACATACAAAAAAAAACTGATTTGACAAAAAAATCGGAATTGGGTCACTTCAGGCTGGAGTGTAAACGCACCCTAAATTTTGTCACACCCTCATCATCATGTCTTTGTCAAAGCCAAAGCCTGCAGTTCATGTATTGGAGAAATAATTAAATGTTGATGACATTTGGGGATATTTAAATGTTTTTTGTGAAATCCTTTATGCGGCCCAGCTTCACCCAGATTCTCCCTCCAGCGGCCCCCGGGTAAATTGAGTTTGAGACTGAAGAAAAGTAATCTTTTCTAAGACCATAGAACATTCTCTCAAAAGATGTTGGGAGATTTAGGACATGTCGGAATGTTTTGAGGAAAGGCTTTTGTCGCTCAACCCCAGTCTTCAGTCCAGACATATGGAGACTATGGAGATTGTCAAAGGCAGACCACAGCCAGGACTAACCAGAAAATCCTGCTAGTCCTTCAATGTTACTGTCAGGTTCCTGGCCGTCTCTAAACCAGTTTTTCATCTTGTATTTTTATCAGTTATGGAGAAAGATCTTAGTAATGTCACTGTTCCATCTTTTCTTTATTTTCATTCAACCAAGAAGTGCCATTCTGACAGGAAATGAAAAACGAGTTTCAGTTAAAGGTAATAGTTTTTTTTAGTTTGTTAGTGGAAAAAATCATTTGCACCACTCCTTAAAAATAATCAAAAGGAAAATCGGCAATGATATTTTGAAGATTTATCTTTGGTGACGAGCACCAAGTCTTGCCATCACTCTAACCTTTAGCTCCCTCTGCATATCCAAGTCTCAACTCTGGCTGGGCTACTCTAAAAAAGAAACATAATGTTAAAATATGTATTTGGCTCTAAATCTGCCCAGGGTATAAAAAGAAAAAAAAAGTTAGATATAAGCGAAATACTGCAGATTTTTATCAAAAATTAATTTGACTTATTATAAACGATGACAGGTGTGTGCACAAGAACAACAGATGCTGAATCTGAATCAACAAGTGCTTCCACAACATACTAGTTTAAGGGCTTGTACACTTCACATTCAAAAAGTCTGAAATTTTAACACAGGCATATAGTCTTTTTACATCCACTGTAAGGAAGAAAAAGAAATCCATTAACTGCAGTTAAAGTGATCCAGTCAAAAACACAAAAAATAGAACTGTCTGCAATTCTGAGAAAACAATTTGGTAAAATCTAAGCAGAACATGGAAATTGTGCTCCATTAAAGACGAGCAAGTAGAGCTCTGCATGAACTGTCAATAATCGTCGTTGTTTTCAGCACCGACAGGCCCCTGAGGGAGCAGCTACCATTTGTATTTTCTACACTGCTCTCTCCTAATTAGCCCTCCTTTCAGCCTGTTACCTTTTTCCTGCTCCCATTGGCTCCCGACCATTGTCATGTACTAACACTTGCCACCCCGGGTTCACTTTGCCCCCATGCTTTAATTATCCTCACACTTTTGATAGTCAGGGTCCTGCGCAATTAGCATTGTTTGAACTGCTCAGAGCTGAAGTGATTCTGGCTCGAAATTCCTGTCCTTAAAAACCTGACCAACATGTCTGCAAGTCATTTCAGCTTTCCTGTGCCTAGCTCAGTCATAATGATAGTCTGTGTAAGCCTGCACACGCCGCAGCAGCAAAAAGGAGAAAAATGGCATCTGTAAAACATTCACTCTTAAAAATATACCGAAAGAGTCATTGCATATTAGAAAAAAAAAGTTCTAGGCACACCAGGAGAAGTAGCAAGAGAACAAAATATGAAATTAATGGCAGATTTTCTCTGGCATTTGGCCTCTAGACATTTCATTATGAAACCATGATCCATCTAATAGCCAGTAAATTGTTCTTAGCTGGACTGTTTATCACCTCATTAGAAGAAATCAGTTCAGCCAAATCATAAGTGAAGGGCTGCGGGGTCACTCCATCTTTCCCAATAACCACGACAATTACCCAAACCTTTCAGAAAACCTGTCCAGAATGGTGGATGATAAAACCCAGAGAGAGGAGTTGGCGGCTTTACTGCGAAGACTAATGATCGTCCCGCCTGCCATTCCTCACGGACGGAGTGACGGGTTTATCACGGCAGCTATAGAGAACAGACGGAAATAATGTATCTTGTGGGGTTTTAAAATTCCAAGCAGAAAGACCGTCTTTCTGCAAAGAAAAAAAGAAAAAAAAAAAAAAAACATCCTCACGGACACACGCGCCATCTGCCTTGTGTAAGTTTCTTTCTCCGGCTGTCCACCGCCGCCTCTGCCCATCTATCAGATCGCTATGGCATGATGGCAAGCTGCTGTCAGCAGAAGACTAGCGATTGATTATGCTCGTGGCTGGCTGGACTCCACCCGCCACCTCTCTGGTATAGATCTTTTTGGTCATAGGCTAACACTACATCAATTAGGAGCACCTAGACTGTGCCGGCGGCCCAAAGAACAAATCGCCTTCTCTCCAAACTGCACATAATCTTGGTCTCATTAATGCTTGTCTAGTAAACTTGTAACTAGGCATGCGATGACAAATCTGAATAAAATACACCACTATACCATGTGTAAAAAAAAAAAGACTTTTTCATTGCTTAGATAGGAAAAATCTAAATTCAAAGGAATATATTTTTGGTGGCTGAACAGGGTGTCGCCTAAGATCTCAGGGTTTAGACAAAGCTCTGAAGCAAAAACCTTGTGACAACAAAGGTTTCTGGATGCGTCTATTCTGTGTGCACTTCCTTGGTTTAAACGAGTTTTGCAAGATCTTGAGAAGGAGTGAAGGTTGTTTGTGTGCAGTGTGTTCTAGGGAGGCATGAAAAGCTTTTCATCTCACACTCTGTGCTTTGTTTGACTGATCAACTTTTCAGCAGTTGAAGATTGCGACAGAAGGCCACCAGCTGTAGGGAAAATGGTGTCAGGAAAACTGCAGGATGGAATTCATAACGCAAACCCTGTGTGGGTGTGAGTCGCAGAGTGAGTGATCTTGCTGTGTCACTGCCAATATTTAACATAACATAAAATACGTGGTCTGTTGGACAAACGGTAAACATGAATGTTTTGTGCTCTTTTTCAGACTTAGTTGAATCTTATACTTCATCACCAAACTGGCTGTATGTGGTAGACCAGAAAAAGTTGTTGGTTGTAAGAATTACTAAAATGTTAGTTCAACACCAATTTCTATTGTGAAATTCCTATAAAACTGCATCCAGTTATCAAAAAAAACTTCAACTTATTAATTATATTAAACCATTCACCACAAACATAAGCAAAAAGCAATGAAAGTAAAGCGGAAAATTTAAATGACCAAACAATTATTTGGCTACAATTACACTATTCCACATATTTTTTTTATATTTTATCCCTCTGTTTTTGAAAAATATATATTGTTTGTGGGATGCCAATACAACACCAACCTGCAGATTGCATGGTATCAATGTTGTTAACTTACCAACTTTGTCAATATATTTAGGGACTTTCCAGTTCCTTTTAGCAACTTTTCTCAAAAATGCTACTCATTGCAGTGTTACTGGCAACAACGCATGAAGCACCAGGTCACAGCCTATTGTCGATGGTTGTAAAAATTCTTACATTTCCTCAACAGTCTCTACAAGCCTTGCACGTGGCCCTGATTGTATTCTTAAGTTTACTGTCCTGCTAGAGGATGAACCTACATGAACGTCTCAAAACTTTAGCTGCCACAGTTTTTTCTGCCTTGTATTCAGCTCTGTCCATTTACCCTCTGAGCGAGCGTTCATATCGTGTTGATGTATGGCATCGACAAACAAGAACATATTTCTATTCAATTTTATTTAAGAATATAAATGTAAAGTGCCAAGCTGGGTACAGCAGTCAACATTTATGAGAGTAGCTCTATATCAACATGTTTTTCCTCAAGTAAAGATAAAAAGAAGCCATCCAAGAATTTACTCAGCAGTACAAGCTTGATCTCCTTGTAAATATGTCCTACAGTGAAAACTGTTTTGTTTTTGTTTTTTTGCATAATTTTTTTCTACATTAATGTCACTAGAATAACTAGCAATTTCTTAAATAAAAGTACATATCCAAACAATGTTATCTACTTAAGCTGATTTTTTATTATTATTGTGTTTGTTCCCACTGAAAAATCAAAGTTTTACAGTTAAAAGCTGACACTGCAATGCAGATGTATGTTTACAAGTATTCTACAGCCTACGCTTTATGCTATGTCATAGCTTTAGACACTGTTTTTTTACATACAGAGATTGTGATAACAGTGACCATAATTTTCCTGTTGAAAAAAAAATCATGAAATTATATTTTTGCCAAATAAAAAGCCTAGTATCATCATATTCGATTGAGACCACCCAGACATATTGCAATGGAAGCCACTTTGACAAAGTGATAATTGGCTCTGATCCCCATTCCTGCCCTTGTTGACATCAGGCCTAATCATGCATTCCCGTCAGTGAGTGGCTGCACAGAAAAGTAGCTTTTCAGATTTCTCCTCCTGACCTGCCTGCTAAGCCATCTATTGAGCTCAAGAGAGCAAAGCAAGATCAGTACTGCTGCTCAATCTGTTGCATTCTGGGAGCTTTATTTTTTTTTCTTTTTTCCTCCAGCTGACAGCCTATAATTCACTGGCGACAATCCCTCTCATAATACATATTTTGTTTTCTATCAACACCCTTGAAATTGGAAGTGGCACTGTGGCTCAGATGGGTGCATCTGAAACCCTCTGCAATTATACCCTCATGTGACGTAAGATAAAAAAAAATCTATGAAGATTATATGAGAACATGATGTCGTTTTCGTGTTGCGATATTGCCATCTGCCAACTACAAGTGACGGACCATAACACACATGCTCAGGTTCATCTTGGCTGCTCTGCATGCGAGCTCTCAAGTCTGCAGTCATGACCAACCTTTGACCGCTCAAACTACACACCATCAGGCAGTGGGAGGCAAAAAAAGACTGGAGGAATGTTTAACTTTAAAAAAAAAAAAACTGGGCCATTTTTGGAGGGTAGGAGAGAATGACGAGACCTGGCACAGACAGAGAGCAAAGGCACTGGTTGATGCTTGTCATCTCCCATTAGGGCTTCTTTGATTGGCCTTTGTGGTCCTGGAAACGGCAAACAGCTGCATGCAAATGGCCCTGTTTCCCTGAGGCTGGCCCCTATTGTTCTGGGTTTCGGTTTGACAGGGACGCTTTCTTTTGCAGCATAAAGGAGGGTGTAGCCTTTAGTCAAATAAGAGTGCCCCCACCACGGTCGCAGCAGGAGTACTTCAAGATTGTTTGTCTTTTTATGTTGTTTTATTCCCGGTGCTACTGGTAGGCAACATCTTGAAAAGAAAGAGAAGATCTTAGAGTCAAGTTTTTTCCCCCAAAAAGTGAGAGATGCCTCCATAATCCAACATCCGGAGAGAATGAGAAGGATTTACTTCAGTGGAGTTAGGCTTTTCAAAAGAAATTTATAAAAACAGGCATAGAAGATTAAAAACACTAATTTTTTCAATTAGCCTGAGCGAACCCGCATGAACGCACCACACAAAATACTCCCTAATTGCTAAGGCAGTTGGCAATCCTGCCCAAAACGCTAGAAAATGTTTCACATGACCATTCATCAGATGTGAGAGGCACACATAAGAAAGGTGGGAGATTAGAACGGAGATCTGGGGATTCACGACGTAACACCTGCTTTTCGAATACAGATGACACCCAAAGAAGCCTTCCACATCCCTCCGCAGCTCACATTTCAGTCTAACTGTCGAAACACGGCGAAACACTGAAAATCAAGTTGGACACATTGCACCGTTTCCCATGACACTTTAGTCTCTGCTCTGGTCCACCTTGCTGGGAATTGTTTCTAAAGACAGTGTCAGACAAGACCACAAACCCCAGGGCTACACCCGCCCTTCCCAGACTGCTGCCATCAGACACTCTTGATTCCCATATAAGAATTCGAAAATAGAAACCAGCACTAAAGAAGAGACTGCTTCCATGATCAGATGAAGCGCTCCGTGTCGTATCCCTTTTCTCTTTGGTGATACATAAATTAAGCCGTTGCAGGTTCAAGTTGCAAAGCCGCAGCTCTTACCACTGCCCTTTCCCCCAATTTATTCTCTAAATGTTGTCTTAACTCTGAAATGCAGCGTGGGAGTATAGAATAACAGATTAAATGTTGACACATGTCCAAATGAAGGGGTCTAAGGAGAAAGATTTGTCATATTGCTAGGGTTAAAGGACCCTAATGCTGCCTCTAGACTCCTTAGGCGGGCCATTTTATTAAAACCTAGATGCTATCACACCATATAGAGGCATTTCATTGTTTCTGAAAGATAAAACCAGACATATTAGGACTGCCTGTGGAGGTCTATATACCACCACAATGATGCTCAGTACAAAATAGTAAGTAGGTTTGGACATAAATTTAGATTCTGACAGTTGTTGAATAGTGAGTTCACTGGTTTTGTTTAAAACATAATAAAACGTAGTAGATAGTGACCGAGCATAATCTAAAGGGTTGTTAAAGGTTCATGATGCGGTGAGGTGAAGAGAAAAGAAACCATGTACCAAAAGAGCAGGGATTGGAATAGAGCTGATTCGTTTGAGTTTTCTGTAACGCACTATGGGAGTAGCACATTAGTAGTCTTTGCTGCTCATTTAGACAAGTCACTCAATTTGTTTCCAGACCATGGTGTCCATCTAAAAGGTTAGTATGCCACTCTTACTATTCCCACAGAACTGGGCAATATAAAAGTGGCTTAGCAGATTTTTCTGTGTTATCAACAGTATTTTGAAGTTGGAAGGTCACTTCTTTGCCATTATTCTAATCTTTAATTTTAGATTGCCAAAATCAAACACACTTTGACTACTGTTAGATTTAAGTGCAGGCTTTGACTTGACCACCCCAAAACATTAATATTACTACTAGCCTAGCAGAAACATGTTGATAAAATAAAGATTTTTTAAACCTAAACTTTCCAAGGGGTATAGCTTTTCTGTGAATAAGAGGTTAAAAAAAGGGATAGTAAAAACATACTTATTCTTGTCCATCAGCGTTTTAAAAATATGTTAATTTTATACTTTCTTAATTTTTTCATGTTTGTTTTGTGAAGAATGAAACAGTTGCAGCTGTGTTGCAAGTTGCAGCTTGCGTTTTCTGCTTGTGTTTTCTAATCTAGAAAACAGAAGCAGCTATTTCTCAGAAAACCCAGACACTCGATTTTGTTGCAACTCTCCAAATTAGTTTTGAAGCCAGCAATCAATACGCTAAAACATTATGGACTTGCACGGTTTAAAGTTAACAAAAATGATGTTAGTGGTTAGGCCACTGAACAAAAATGAGCAGGTTGGTCCAATGATATGATTTGTTTAATCCAGAGAAGAAAATTACATTTTATATTTTTAAGAGGCTTATGACCCTTTCCCTTTAATCGTTTTATTCCTGTGGGCTTGCAGAGCCAATAAAAAAGAAAAAAACCTGAAGAGAAAAAGCGTCATTTAAACCATGTCAGTTAAAAGAAGATAAAATGACGAACATAGTAACATAGTTTACAAACTGACTTCGAGATGTATGGGTCTTTCAGAGATGTCAAGTGTTATTGTTCTATCACAACACACATAGCATTAGCACCACAATTAGCAAAATATACCCCAGATGAATATAAGATACTGCATTTGAATGATGCCAAATTATTTGACAGACGTTGGTTATGTTCTGCATCGTAAATGTGCGAATAAATTAAACACGTAGAGTTGAACAATGTATCGAATCAATTTCATCCCGCATCCACCCATAAACAGACAGCTTGTGGTTAGGTGCCTTGCCCCAGAAGCACATCAACATGTGACTTGAGGATGCCAGAATTGAACCTACAACCCTCCAATTATGAGCTCGTTACTCGACTTTACTGAGCCGTAGAGGCTCCATGTGTACGCTTTGCCACAAACGATGCACAGAGAACACGGCGGGTTGCTTAGCCTCTCCAGAACATCCAAGCTCATATGCGGGCCCTTGCAGATAAGAATTTCTTGCAGAACTTGCAGGCTGTAATGACTTAATTTGGTCACAATAATTAAGATTTATCCTCCCTATCTCTGACCCTCTGGGTGAACATCAGAAGACAGACGAAGCTTCATTACATTACTAATACATGTAAGCCTCTAAATTCATGAGGGCCATGACAGGAATAATTCTGGTGAAGATGTAGTAAACTATAATGTTTGGCCCGTTTCCCCAGTACATTAGTCTGATTAAAGTAAAATATAATCTCTCATAATTTACTGAGAAAGCATCCCTTCCGCACTGATACAAACATCTATTACGAAGGATAAACATTTAGAAGAAGGTAATGTTCAGCTTCGAACATGAAAAACCTCCAATGCCCTCCTGGGAGAGCGGCGCTTTGACAGAATTAGTTCATTGCTTGTTCAATATCCAACATATTGTTGCATCTCTTCAGGGAAGTTGATGAAACACACAGAAAGAGGTAAGTTTGACTAACCCTCCTGAGTGCAGCAGGGTTATAGTTTTGTGGGTTTGATCTGCCCTGAGTGATGCCTAAGCCCCCTTGAAGCCCACATTTTACCCTTGCACTTAAACCCCAGCTGGATTTTCCACGCTAGAAATGTCTGTGGGTAAGTCAGGTGCCTTCCCAGAGGATAGAGAGAAAGAAAAGAAGAGGATGAAGCAGAAAGAAAAGAGAAGTGGTGTTGGTGGGGGTGAGTTAGTCTCCATCACATGCTCTTGTGTCTCTGTTCTTGTTTGCCGGGACAGAGTTCCCCTTAACCAACCCCCGCCTCCGTTCGCCCGGTCCTGCATGTATGGAGCCGAGACAGGGTGTAAGGAGAAGCTGCAACTGGAACACGGATTACATGAATAATAAGGCTGAGACCACAATGATGACTAGAAATCAGGCTTTAGCTGAGAATAAATGGTCATTTCAGTTTCATCGTGGTTTCTGAAACTGTCACACTATCACTCCTACTGGACTGGCTTGTTTCTTGAGATTACAAACTAATTCACTTGAGATTGAAAGGCATTTTATGCAGGCTTCCCCTTTTTTTTTGAGTTTTTTGTACTTAATTTGTTTTTATTCAAACATAAGACTCTTTTTTTTTTGGCTGCACATGCAAAAAAAAAAAAAAAAATTATGCCTTTGTTATTATGCCATATGTTTTTCATCGAATGCATGTTTCCTTTTGCATTAAAACGCAACTTTTAATGCAATTAAGGCTGAGTCTGTACTGACTTAGATTAATGGGCTGATTTTTTTTATCAGCAATCTCTTCAAGAGGCATCCTGAGTTTCCTACTAACTCTGCTCATCCTGCAGGAGTCTCTTTTCCAGAATGCCGACTCTGCAGCAACCTAATTTAAAAAATGTGTTGGTCACATCAGTGTGTGCTTGCACTCTGTCCTCTTTTAGGACATTTAAGCTGGTACTTGCACAATCTCAATGAAAGCGAGCACCCACAGTTTCGAAATACACAGGACTGACTGGAAGAAATTAACATAAAAAATTATGATAACCTACATCCCCCTCATGTTCGACAATTTCTAAATAACAAATGCAACTTATTAAACTTACATAACACGTATCAAGTTCGACACCCTGATAACGTGATGGAATTCCTGATTGTTTTTCATAAAGCCATTTTGTTCTGGGTTAATTAAGCAGTTCAGCTAATTTATTTTTACATTTATAGATCTCAATGGGAAGACCATCAGGGCCTGTGACCTTGCCTTCCTACGTATCGGCAGTAGTGTCAGCAATCTCTATGGAATATAATTCTCTATCCATATTATCTTTAGAATTGTCTGAAATTGTAAGAATAGAAAGCCTGTCTAGTTTATAGTAAGGTAGCTAGGTGACTTTTGAAGAGAATTGGTTGGACTTAACTTAGAGGTAGCAGAGTATAGGGGGCTGAATTAAAATGTTCACCACACTTCAGATTTTGACTCATCAAAAAAAAAAAAAAAAACTTCACAATTATGCTTTATTTTGTCTCATTGTATAACACTAAACCATATTAAAAGACTTTAAAGTAGTAATGCCATGAAAAGTTAAAGGGGTATAGAAATCCTTTCCAGTGCACTGTACACTACCTGACTTTGTGGACCCATGCGCAACGCTGTTGGGAGTCTTAGAGAACTTCAGAAAGTCGATGGAAAAAAAAAAAAAAAGAAAGAAAAAAAGAAAACCCACACATTCCTTGGCAATAACCCCCTGCTATCTCTGCAACGCTGACCACTTTGATTGACTTGAGCGCGATGACCTTGCCCCATTCCCTTCCACCAGCATTCCGGTCAATGCGAGCAGAAAACAGCAGTGCTGATAACAGATGCCCAGATGGGGAGATCTAGATGACAGACAGCTTCCTGCTCCTCATCTTCGATGAGGCCATTGTGCCGTGCACACTCAATGAGGATATATGCTGCAAGAGGTCAATACTGATAGTGTAAGGCAGACAAAAACGTTCTTTGTGCGTGGCTGTTTCGCCGACTTTTTCTCTGCCTCTGTAGTTATTCAATTTCCTGCACAGCAAGAGAAGGCCTCCTTATCTGGGACTGTTTATACCTGCAAATCGGCTGGTGGCCTTTTGTTTGCAGGTGACCTGCCCTCAGGTGACATTTAATTCCTAGACAAAAAAAACAAAAAAAAACTGTGTGGTCATGCTCTATGGCACAGACTCAGCGCTGAGGAGATTAGTAAAACAGTGACTGCAACAGAGGCACATTCATGGGTTGTACTGAGAGCTAGCCAGCAGCCCTAACACACATCATTACACTGACTCACATCATATACGACTGTCTGCCATACAAGAGCAAAAGGCAAAAAGAAACCAGAGCTGGCTGTGGAGCCAGTTTTGTCCTCCATTTTTTTTTTAAAGCTTACTAGTCCCTCTGCCTCAGCCTCTGCAAACAAAGAAACATGTCACAAAAAGCCAAAGTTGTCAAATCCACAATGCTTTTTATTGATTGTCATATTTTTCTACTGTCAACATCCGTTTTAACTCTATCGCTTGCGGTGCAAAACACAACCATCAGTAGAAAATGTGAGATGTGAGCAGTTATGACATTTTTGATTCAGAGCGGCGACGACAGGTAGAGACAAATGCATCATTTTGGAACAATTTTCACACAGAGTAAATAGAACTGTAGTCTCCTTTTATTCCCCTTCCTCACGACGAGCCGCTTTTTTGTCCAAACGGCAGACACACTTTACGCGTCTACTCGACTTGACAAATTACTGTTCCAACTCTGTCAGGATTAAAAACAAAGCAGCTGAAGAGGTAGTGCTTAAAGAGATCCTGCTGAAGGTATTCAGAGCACCAACTGGCTTTGATTGCTTTTACTCAAAAGTGCTTTATGGTATACACTTTTGTTGTTGCCTGTTTGTTTAGCTGCTGTGCTTTAGATTAGTTATGACGTGCCTTTAAGCTATTTAAAATTTCTGTGAACATTAAAAAAAAAAAATCGCAATAAAACCGAGAGAGGTTCTTGTTGGCTCCGTGAACGCTTTTGTCTCCGTTTCCAAAGGTGATTTCTGCTGTTGGAAAACACATCCCAAGACACCATGAAAGGCGAGAAGATTCCTGCATCTTTTTATATTGTTATTGAACCCCTACTGTTTCCCTTCAAGATTAAATGCTATACTTTGTTATGACAGCTGAGCCCTGTTCAAAACAACGCCTTGCAGCGAGCAAAGTTTCAAATCCGAGGCAAGCTACTTCACGGCTTTGAGCCGGACTCATCCATTACTTGAATGAGGCAGCCTGGAGAAAGGAAGGGAAAAAAAAAAAAAAAAAGAAATTCTTAGACAGCATTTAAGAAAGGAAAGCGCGAGGTGGGCATGTGGTCCAGTGTTTATACAACTTGTTGCCATAAGAGGCGTGAGTGGAGTTGCTCACAGATACTGCTGGCAAATGAAGATTTAGGGCACGCTTTGCAAATAGAATGAAACTGCCAGACAACCTGTGCGTCTCTGAGCCCATTAAATTAAGCGCCTGTTCATCAGCTCGCCGTATAACTGACTTCTACAATCCTGTCTTAAATACACAATAACGGCTAAGCCTCTCCTCAGGTTTGGGGAAAGAGTTACACACCAACACTCAAGTGCTGGATGGAAACATCTCTCTTTGCTTTCGCTTAGACCAAAAAACGCACTCAGGAAATGGCCGTTGCAATAAATCTAGGATGAACCCATTGAGGCTGATATTGTATTTCATTTCCTCAGAGTGAAACCCTGATCCTGGACATTCGCGTGGGTCTGGCTCATTTCAATTTCGTGTTCTCCTATGGTTCCAAACTTTCCAGGATATTATTAAAATAATAAAGGGCGATGTCATGCAGAAATATATCTGGTGAGGTTTGCAGAAGCCTGCAATGCCGCTGCATCAAGGCAGGAATACAGACAAAATACAGTGCCTTATAAAAGCATTAAATGTTTTCACATTCTACCAGATTACAACCACAAAAACAAGAGAGAGTAGTCCATAATTCTAAAGAGGAACAAAGTAGTAACATACTTTCATAAAAATAAAAAAAAATCCTTCCTAATAAAAATCTGAAACTGTGGCATGAATTTGTATTTAGTCATCACGTTTTTACTTTGTAGAACCACCTCCAAGTCTTTAGGGGTCTGATTCCTCCAGTTTTGCATGTACAAGAAAAGACTGAAATTTGTGTCCGTTGTTCTTTGCAAACAAAGATCAAGCCCAGTCAGACTAGAGTTTAGCTGCATACTTTCGACTGGACTCAGGTCTTTGACTAAGCCTTTTTAATGCATAAATAAGCTTTTCACTACACCATTACATAGTAGCTCTGGCTGTATGTTTTAGGGTCTTGTTGCAAGGTGAACCTCACCTTTCCTGTAAGGTTTTCTTCCAGAATTAATGAGTAATTAGCTCCCCCCATCTTCCCATCAACAGATAGAGCTTTTCTGTCCCTGCCGAAAAAAGAAATGCCACAGCATAAAGCTGTCACCACAACATTTCATGCTGAAGCTGGTGTTTTGGAGATGACGATCGGTGTTTGTTCATCATTCCAGATACATTTGTGGCTGTTTTTTTGTTTTAATAAAAGTATACATATATATATATATATATATATATATATAAATTCCCTTCTCACCCTCCATGGGTGGTCTCTTTCATCCTCTGAGCTCGGGTCCTCTACCAGAGGCCT